>NC_060274.1:12907120-13278400 GCF_021613505.1 Equus quagga | reverse complement strand
GATAGTCATTTTAAAATGTAAAATATCTCAAGAAGTTATTGAAAATAAGCACTACAAATATAAACCAGTTGACTACAATTGAGCAAGCAGGTCTTTACTTTGATGACTTCTAGATCCTAAGAATCACGGTCAACTACTATTTGAAGGAATGAAATGCATATTAGGTGAAGAGAGTTAACCTACAGCATGGTGAAAATCCAGCTACAGATGCAATGCATGGTCGCGGGCTTTGAAAAAGGGGAACAACCCTGAAAAAATGTGAGATGGTATCCAATACAAGCTTTCGTAGCCCCCAGTTCCACCCAGAATGGGTTCCGCCTGCTTCAGACAGACATTGAGAGAATACACTGCCAAAATTCCCACAGTGCAAGCAGCTGTTGTGGCTACAATGCCCTCTAAGTGGCCTATATCCATCTGTGGACATCACTGGAAAATTCCTAATTCTTACCTCCAATTGCTAACTGGTCTTGTCTTACCACTTCTGGTGCAACCTCCTGATCCAAGTACACTCTGTTGTCAATGCTCACCAGACAAAAGCCACCAGGAATACACCTAGAGCCAAACAAAACTAGGCTTATTAAGCTTGCTGCAGCAAAGGAGACAGAACACCACAGGGAGTTTAATTTATGTTGGCGATTTAGGAAAGGATTCAAGGAACCAGAAGTCTGTCTAGACAGGGAGTATTTAGACAGACATAAGAGTAATTTGACACATGGGCATCAGTGATTTTTTTGTCTAGGAGACAGAATTCACAGAGTAAGACTAGAGTTTTCATTGAATAAGAGTAGTAGTGGCTTAATATTAACCAGGAGAGGGAGATGTTTGGCATTTTTATGGTTGTGGGTGATTTTTGTTTTAGCTCTGTTCAGGTATGGTCATCTAGTCGACTTGTTTTGTCTTGTTGCATCATGGTCATGGAGAGTCCTTATCTGAGGTTGATGTTCTATAGAATTATGTTCCACAAAGAAATACCACAGCCCGGCTGTTTGCAACTAGGCTAGCTCCCTGAAAGCTGTCAGGAGCTCTTTTCTTTCTCACTATTATTCAGCCTCACTGCTATTACATGCCATCCCCTCCTCTCCTCTGGCCATAGGGGAGGGATTTAAATGGGGACCAATGTGGGAATGATAAGATGACATGGGGTGGGAAGGTATGATTTATTCCTATAGAGATTCCTACTGAGGGGAAGAAATTCCTTAAGACTATAGATGAATAGGAATGTCGTATCTAAAGAGATTATATAGACGTAGGCATTAGGGTCAGGAGACTTCATCATGTGGCTCAGGCAAGCAGGCAGTAAAGTACAGATTGTCCCTATACTCCAGAAGCTTACAGACTAAAAGACAAAAGAGATAACACTAGTATAATCCACACATCTGTTACACAGCACTGAGATTTCATGCGAAGCAAGCAAAAGGTTGAAATTTATTCTCAAGTTCATTAATAGCACAAGATTTGCCTTTATTAAATACTCAAACTGAAAACTTGTTTAAAGTGAGTACAAAAGTGGCTAATTGAGAATAGGCAGAAGACTCCAATCCTGGTCTCCAAACTCCAGAACGCCTTTGAGAAATTATTTTTTAAGGAACACAAATTAAAGCAATTAATCAGTGAAGAGCCATACGTAAACTTTTGAAAATGGTAAAGAAATTCTTGTAGGCGATGTAGATGTTTAAAGGGCCCTATTAAATGTCACTCCTATTTTCTCTGCTGATGTTTGAATCAACTGAGAGATAATACAAAATGAATCAGCAGATGGAGAAGAAATATCAGCTTTATCATTGATAAAGACTTTGCTGATGTGGCTTAGTTGCACAGTAATAATGGCTTCCTAATTTGAACCCCAGAAATCCACTAACCCACCTAGTCACAGGCCTGGACCACTGGAGACCTCTGCACAAGGGGACAGCCCCTTTAAAATTTAGAACCTAGAGTAGTAGGATAGAAAATGTGTTTCCTTTGAGCAGCTGAATCTCAGAAAGAGATAGAGGAAGGGACAGATCTTTATCCTAAACATGTAAACTAGATAAGTCACTCCTCCTCCTTTTGAAAGGAGTGAATGATACAACAGGGAGAGATCAACAGTATTAGAGTCATTGATGACTTTACTTATGAAATACGAATTCAGAAGAAAAGAGTTTGTTTTACTTCAGATAAACTAAAACTCTGAAGGAATACCTGGGACAGAGAACAGATAATATGAGCCTCTGGAAGGTTCCATAATGGAATGGGTTTCCACGGTGATGGCAGCCATATGAGTTGACCCTTGGGTATATTACAGTCCACAGGCTAGACAGAAGCAACAATATCCATTTAAAAACTGGACAATGTTTGGGGCAGAACTACGAGGCTGTCCCTGGGAGACTAGCAATACTCTGGAGGGTTAGAAGGTAGCCAGCAGTGTACTCTCTCTACCTCAAGCCCATCTCATCATCCATTCTTACTGAAAATCGTATGGTAGACAAGGTTCAGGAGCTAATTCCACCTCCTGTCCCCAGTTAGGCTACACAGTGGAGGCGGTGAACATTCTACCAAGGAATATTAATTTCAAGGGCCCCCTTAAAATCATTACTCACCGTATTGTTAATAGGTGATTACATAACAAAAGAGATGGGGGAAGACATAACAAACAGAAGAATTTACACTTGAGGAAACAATTAAAAAACAAGCAGAGGCTGGCCTGGTGACGTAGTGATCTGGTTCATGCACTCTGCTTTAGCAGCCCAGGGTTCACCAGTTCAGATCCTGGGTGTGGACCTACACACGACTCATCAAGCCATGCCATGGTGGCATGCCACATGCAAAATAGAGGAAGATTGGCACAGATATGAGCTCATGGACAATCTTCCTCAAAGGATTGGCGATGGATGTTAGTTCATAGCCAATCATCCTCACCAAAAAAAAAAAGCAATCACGCAAGGTCTTTAAAATAAGTTATGTTTAACAACTTTGGAGAGAAGAAAGAGAGTATTGCTTCCATGAAACAAGAAGAAGCAATTAGAAAATAATAAGAGATTATTAACAAGCAAAGCATAGCAGCTAAGGGCCCAAATAATCTGGGCTCAAATCTAGGCTCCAACAATTGTTATCCAGGGTCCCCCAGGACAAGTTATTTAGCCAATCTCTGTCTAAGTTTTCTTGTCTGTACAATGGGGATAATCATAACAGCTACTAATTATTTAACACTTGCAAAGCACTCAGTGCAATAGCTGACACATAAGTGTTTGTTAAATAAAGAACCAAATTTAAAATCCTGAAAATGACAACCATAATTTTTGGCATTCAAGATTCTATAGGTGACTATAGTCATTATGAGACGAGTCTAGAGAGATCACACCCATGGGAAGGATCAAGAGGCACCATGAAAGAGACGGTGTTTGATTTGGGCTCAGTAATGGTATTTCACTCTAGCTAAATGTTAGCTCCACCTTCTATAGACACACTCATAAATAGTCATTATCAAGAACTTCAAAATCTCTCCTTTAAGAACGCCCCCTCCTTTCAGACCAGCACCTCTTAATTCTCCAGAGCCTGAATCTGGTCATCCCACATGACTGAGCCCTCCAACCCATCATTCTAATCACATGCTTTGTAAACTACAAATCTCAAATGAGCACTCAACACTGCCAAGCAAATATTTCTTTACTAAATTTGCTTTCCCTCTCTCCTCTCTGCTAGACCTCCCACATTCTTTATGCGGTCACCTTCTTTAACCGATGCCCCAGGCTTTTACTTTATTTATTCTTTCAACAAATATTTTGTGTTTGCCTACACAGTAGAATCAACGATACTGAATCTGGATTCTTTGTAGAAACTCTGCTAAAATGAAAAACAGAAATGAAGTCACAAAATGGAAAATGAGGTAAAGAGAGGGATTTTGAAAAAATATAAGCAAACGGAAAGTCCTCAACAAACCTGCAAACCTTTTCTGTATCTGTACCCATATTTTTAGTCTTGTTGCTAGTAACAATCAAGAAGTGACCAACCACTCCACGTGTGCTGGGAATTCCATCTCCTTCCAGTTTTCAAGGACATTGCTCACACAGGTATCTTCTATTTCCCTGCTTCATCAATTTTCCATTACTACAACATGATTCAATAGCACACACACACACATTCTCTAATATATCAGATCAAGTTTTAAAAAAATTATTTCTTGAACTCATATTCCCTCTGGTTCTCTTCATAGTAAACTATCTCAAAAATGTTTTCCATACCATCCACCTCCTTCACTCCCCATTTACTTTTTAACTCTTATCTATTTATCTTCCAACCTCAACCACTCCAGGCAGTTGTCAACACCATTGATAATCTGTGTTTTGTTAAAGGCAGTGGTCATATATCTCGGTCCTCATTTTACTCGATCTCTCTGTAACATTGAGTGAATTAGACCACTATCGACTTCATGATACCCTTTCCTCTCTTAATTTCCTTAACCCTGACTCTGAGTTTCTTCTTTAATTCTCTGGCTATTCCTTACTCTTCTACATTTATTAGAGATTTAACTTGTTTAACCTCTAATTTATTAAATTAGAGATTTATAAATCTGTAGAAGATGTAGAAATCTTCTACATTTCTTAGAGATTTCCTCTTCCCTACACACACTTTCTCCTTAAGTGTTCTTCCACTGTCTCATGCTTGATACACTGCCCATATGCTAACTATTCCCAAATCCACACCTTCAGCCATTTTCTCTTCTAGGCTCCGTATTCGAACTGCTTATTTAATTTCACCATATATCTAATAGGCATTTAGCAAAACAATAAACTAAAATACTACCCAATGTGTATATTTCCTTTCAGTAAATATCTTACAGCTCTTTTATCTTTAAAACCAGACTATGAGACTGAGCTTTATTGTCCCAAAGAAAAAGGAGGCTATGAAATAACGCAATGAGGATGAAAAAATAAAATTCTCCACTATGTGTTCCATTATAGGGTTTTGAAAGACTTAGCTTTAAATTGCAAGACTAGGTAGATGAAAAAAGGGAAATGTTTTGAATGAATTCTAAAATATTGAACTTGATTATGAAAATCTCAACCTAAAGGACTGTGAGAATACAGTTTATATCATAATCCGTAAGTTAGAGGAAAAGCTAGTGAAAATAGTGATTTTCCTCCCACACAGAGAGAAAAGAGAACTTTCCGGGCTGGAAGAAAGCTATTTGGAAAGACAGGAAAAAGAGAACAGAGTTTGGGGCTGGTCCCGTGGCTGAGTGGTTGAGTTGGCGAACTCTGCTGCGGCGGCCCAGGGTTTCACCAGTTCATATCCTGGGTGCGAACCTGGCGCCACTCATCCAGCCGTGCTGGGGCGGCGTACCACATGCCACAACTAGAAGGACCACAACTAAAATATACAACTATCTGCCCAGGGGGCCTTTGGATAGAAATAGGAAGGGTAAAATCTTTAAAAAAGAAAAAAAAAACCACAGAGGTTAACTCTTAGTGGAAGACCCTGCCTTACCACTTGCCCACCTCACTGCCTCCATCTAGGTGGAAACTCTGCATGGGGGTATAAATAAAAAATATGATTGTGAGTACAAAATAATAAGAGACGATCTCACATCGAGCTGGAATTCTGCAATGAGATGCCTCACAGAGTATCACAGGGTGCAACTGGATCATTACAATGGAGCAGAAATGGTGGTAAGGCAGAGCTAAGCAGAGAAAGGAACTGAGATGGTCTTGTAATAAATGGAGGAGACCCAAAAATGGAGCGTAGGATATTATTGGAGTTGAGAATCAATGTGCCATCCAGAGGCGTCCCTATTACATGCGGCAAGAGAGCCCTCCAGTTACTGTATGGTAGAAAGCCCAGGGCACAGAACAGGGAGATCACGAGGCTGAATGTCAAGCAGAGCCCTGTTAGAGCGAGCTGAGATGGGGCAGGGACAGGTTCAGAACGTGTGGAGTGGGGCTCAGAGCTCACATACCTTAGAGCATTCTTTAAGAAAACGATAAAAATTGCAAATAAAAAGAAATTAAAGCAAATAATTAGACTGAAAAATCATGAAAAATACAAATTTTTAAAAGCTGACAAACACTACAAACATCACAAAATCTAGAAAAATAATTTTTTATTAATTAACTCCCTGCCATACATCTGTTATGCTTTTCTAAATTCTAGGCTGTATACTTTTTGAATCTCTCGTCATTTGATAACAATTTTACAACCTCATTTTCTATGGGAAAGTAGAAAAATAATTCTTCCTCAAGCACAGTTGATCAAATTTATTTATTTTTATTGATACTTTAAAAAAATTTTTTCAGTTTAAAAATTGATACTGGAATTGTCATGCAAATTTTAAGACTGTCAAATTTGGAGAAATTTCTTTCTTATATGAGCTATAAGATTTATCAAGAAAATATGTATCATACAAGTAAGATGTGTCTAATATGTTAGGATGCATAAAATATGTAATTTCACATATAGACATACTCATGGCTGGAGTACTGCTACAAACTTATGCTTTCAAAAGCAAGAATTCTGTTAACTTCTATCTCAAACAATTGTCATCAAGAGGTACAGTCTGTGAATAATTGCATTTTACACTATATAATCAAATAGAGTCATAATAGAAAAGAACTATTTTGATTGGATATTGATTAAAATCAAATCTTCCATTTACAAAAATATATGGCTGGTGATTAGAAAAATTTTCCACAGACCAGCTTCTGGCTCTGACATTTTAAACCTCATTTCTCTCTCACTGACCTTCTCATGCATCCTGTATAACACATTCATGTGCTCTCTCTTGCCCTCTTTCCTTCTCTAACTTTTTCTCTTCCTCTCTTATTTTCTGTGCTTTTCTGGAATCTTGCCCTTCTCTGTGTTCAACATTCTTCACAGTTTGTATCAAGCCACAAGGCAATCTTAGCCACTTGCATGCTGGGAATTACCATCCAAAGGCCGATGACATAAATGAATTGTTCCAGCTGAACTGCAAGCATATTCAGCTGCTTAATGGACATTTTGTTTTTGTCTTACAATATAATGCACTCAAAATTGAACTCTCTATCAATACCAAATCTGCTTTTCCTCTCTTTCTTCTCTGTTAGGTAACGATATTACCATTCTTCCATGCTAGAATTTGGGAGTCATATTACATCCTTCCTCCTTTACTTCCTATTTCTAAAAAAGTAATTAACTTTTATTGGTCTTTCTTTCTAATTATCTTAATTCTCCATTTGTCATATCTTCTTAAATAATGTTATTAATTTTTTCTATTACTGATTGTGGTGTGGTGGTGGTGGTGGTAGTGGATGAGAAAGAACAAGTTCACTGAGAAGTATTGCATTTGAGAAACCAATAGCAGGTGCAGATATCCAAAAGAGAGCTGGAAAGGCAGTCATGGAATTTGAGAGAGAGATTGTGAGTCAACTATGCAGAAACGATGGGTTTAAACCATGGATTGTGAGCGAGTAAAGCAAAGGAAATGGAAAACGTAGCTTTCCTTTAAAAATGTATGACTCTGTGATAACAGTCAATATAATGAGAAAATTTCTCAAAATTTCCTAGATACTCCCAGCATGGCCATCTTTGAAAAGAAGATAAAAAAGCTTTGCATGACCACTTTGTTTTAGCTAGATAGGGGCCAAATATATCAGCAATGTATATCCAGAAATACACATGGCCAACAGTACAGTACAGAAGGCACATTTTAGTTTTAGATGAAACCTAGAGAAATGGGGGGGGGGGGGAAGTCTCAAACATTTGCACATCTCTCTGCACCTCAGGTTCTTTCACCATAAAACAAGGTGATCACACAATGTGGTCTTGAAAGCCCCTTTCAGGTCTTACTTCTCATCATTCCATGACCTGCTATGACCAAAGTTATTTCTAATTTGACAATGAATTGACAAGGCAAAAAGGAATATTACCTGTTCACTTTTACTCCAAAAGCTGCCAGTTCCCTTTAAAAAGTTTGTTTCATCTTGTCACAAAAAATAAAAATAAAATAACCCAAACCCTCTTCCTGTATTCAATTCCATTCAGCAAGCGTTTACTGGTGCCCAGCTTGTGCTGGGTTCAGTGCTGAATGAATAATTTAATTATTTTTTATTTCTTTTAACATTTTTGTTCATACTATCTCTCATATTTTACTTACATTGAGTGATTACATGCACAACATCATCACCAAAAGTGTAGATGAAGCCTTATATTTGTTGTGCAGAGTGCAATAGATAATAATGTTCCTCACAGTCTATGCCCTCTAAAAATGTATACTCTACGGCATACGCTTGAGGTTCTTCAAAAAGCAACTTTCTAATATTGATAGAATTGTTTCATTATATTCTGAAGTCACCTTATTTTTTGTTGCTTCAGTATTAAAGAAATATCTAGGGATACACCATCATTTGACGTTAGTGGTAATGCGCACTTGATCATTTTTTACGTACAGAATTCTTGGATCCTAAAATAGAAGAAATTTCCTTTTCTCTTAGAATTCTCAAATTTGAAAGCTAAAGTATTTCTAAATTCTAAAAACCAGGCCTTTAGAATAAAAGCAAAACATTGTTATCTATGAAGCAAAAAGCCCAAGCTCCTGAGGTAAGTGTTCTGATGCTGTTTTTGAAGTCATTTGGCCTAAAGAGATGAATAATCTTTATATCTGCAAACAAAAGTCTAAAGTCACAGATAAGAATATTTAATCCAATTATAATGGTTTATAGACATCAGAGGATTTAGCATAGTGGTATTTTTCTATAGTGCATAAATATTAATGCACAAATATTATTTATCATGGAATCAAGGAAGCAAAACATGGTTTTTTTCTTACGCACTTCTGATGAGATAAATGCTAGTCATGTCCTGAAGTAAAATTTTCAGAAATCAAATAAATCAGGAAATAAGCATTTCTAAAAAGCATAATTCAAAATATGGTTAAGCAGTCTCTTGACCGCCACGGAAGAGTGTCTCTCTCGTTTCCTTTGTTTTGCCCAGAGGAGTGAGCATTGACGTGTGGCCGTATTCTCTCTTCATTCTCCGCCTCAGTGTCCAATTTCAAAAAGAGGATTTGGAGAGCCTTATAAACATTCATACAGTAAAATAAGAGAAATAAAGAAGAAAAGAGGCAAATAGGAAGCCAAAAAAGAATGAAATGATGAGATTAGCAAAAGAGTTTGTAGAATAGAATTGTATTAGATTCATATGCCATTAGAATTCTATGCAATTAAGAGAAGACACACATTTTATTCTGATTTTTCTCAGCACCAAATGCAAAGATGAAAAATATGATCAATTATTCGTTTCACATTTTCTACTTATAAAGTGCTCTCAATGCTTCAAGGGATCAGATTTTTCCCTTGTTCCATCGGAAAGAGATTTTTATCATGAACTGCCATTAATAGGACATGGAGGAGGAAGAAAACAGGAATATAGAGAACAAAAAAATGAAGTGGGTATGGATAAAGAGAGAGCAACACTCAACCGGAAAGACTGATGATCATTACGCTCTGGTAACACAGATGGAAAGAGACAATTGACCTCTGGAAGAAGGGCCTCTGTTTAATTTCTTGTAGGTCTCTGTCTTCTGTTTTGAGAGAAACCAGCAAGCCACAGTCACTTGTCTGTCTGTGGGGCTCAGAGGTCCGAGGTTAATACTCTCTCCATTTGCTAGTATAAGCTCACTGGAGATTTGCTCATTGACCACACAAAACCACTGTGAAATAAATGTTATTGAAATGTTTTAAACATTTTATGGCTAAGTGAGACATGTCCTGTCCCCTCTTTCACTAAGCTAGTGGAGACCATAACAGAAAATAACAAATTAATATACGGCCTTTTTCTGTGTTAATAGCTGAAGAGAGTGTATCACTGGTTTTGATTTTGGTTTCTGTTGTTTTCAATCTCTCTCTGTCTCTCTCTGTCTCTCTGTCTCTGTCTCTCTCTCTCTCTCACACACACACACACACACACACATGCACACACATGCTTGCCTGAGATATCAGAATGGAATGGATAATAAAGGAGAAATGCAGGTAGGTCCTCACTCATATGACCATTTTCTTCATCTAAGTAATAACCTGAAGTATATAAGTACATTTATTTTGTTGGATTTATCCAAGAAATCATTGCTATTTAAGGATGACACTCTAGGGAGTTTCTTTTCTCCTTTAAAAATGTGGATTTTTTAATGTGAGGGTAAGTGGACATAAAAGTCATAACAGATTCTAGAAAGGTATCTTTGCAAGCACAGTGCCAAACAAATAAAAGGGGCTCGTCGAATTCTTACTGAATTTGGTGTCTTTCTTTTTCACTGATATTAGCAAAAGGGAGAAAAACTCCATTTGGTAAAAACATCAAAAGGCAGAAAATAAGCCCAAAAAGAAGTAAAAATCTTCTGTACATTCCATTGGCTCTATTGTGAGCTCCTAAAAGAGGAGATGTGAACTGCATGATGTAGTATAAAACTGACAAGCTGGATTCTAGAATGGGTTCTTCCTTCTTTCAATCTTCCTTGGTCAGTTTTATTTCTGGACAGAGATAGGGTCATCTCAATTCAAGAATAACTCAAAAGCAAATTAAAACAACAACAACAAAAGGTTCGCAAAGCAAGAGTAATTTATTCAGCGTAGCTTCATTTAGCACAAGTTGGTTAAAATCAATGATGTTTTGGTAAGTAGTAACAGTTGGGAAATGGCGTGAAGAATGGGTCTAAAGATGAATAGGAAATATTTTATAACCATGAAAAAGAGGAAGGACATTTACAAATAAAAGTTCTCTCAGGAGAATAGATGAGCTGCCGCTGGAATGGGCTTCATACGCTTCTTCCGCAGCACAGCACCTGGAAGCTCCATAAAATCACTCTGATGGATCAAGCATTGAAGGTCCTGAGAAGATATCATTTAAAAAACTAATAATTGCAAGGTAATTTATTTGGATTCGTATAGCAAATAAGCTACTCAATCACCTAGAACAATTTAAAGAAATACATACTAGGACAATTTCAATGGGATAATTAGAAAGGAAAAGGAGCTTGGGACACTGCCTAAAGGAAAAGCCCCAATTCAGTGGGCACAGTAGGACAGGTCAATGTCAGGAAGGCCCTGTGAGTCTAGGTGAGACCCTCTAAGGACATGCTCCACATCCCTCTCCTTTCACTTTCCCCTCTTTACTACTAAACTCATTAATGGCACAGTAAGAAGTAACAGGTAGAAGGGATGGAAAAAGGATTGCGTGTTAATATCCAGGAGTTCTACTCAGACCCACTCAGGTGAACTGAATAGCAAAGATAATCCCTCCTTCAGCTGACCTCTTTGGCCCGTTTGCTAACTCTGGTTTGCACATTCCTATAACTTGTAGTGCAACCCTGATCGTTCTTGTGAACTTTTGTGGGTCAACATTCATACCACCACATCAGAACAGAAAAGAAGGAGAAGCTCATGTTTGCTGGACTGCATGAGCCCTTTTCTGATCAGATGGTCCCTGTAGATTAAAGTGTTCGGAGATATGCTGGAGGCAGTTGGAATTCCCAAACCTTTAGTCTTGTATAATTCTCTTTCACATATTTAAGAAATTCCTTCTGGGGCTGACCCGGTGGTGCGGCGGTTAAGCTCACACGTTCCGCTTCAGCAGCCCAGGGTTCACCATTTCTGATCATGGTTGAGGACGGGCACACGGCTTGTCAAGCCATGCTGTGGCAGGTGTCCCACATATAAAGTAGAGGAAGATGGGCATGGATGTTAGCTCAGGGGGAGCTCATTCTCATTCTGGGGGAGAAAATGATTCTTTTAAAACTGAAGTAAACATACATCAATAGGTACCCAGTACTAAGATGAGCCTGAAGAAAAGGTTAAAGTTTACTGACAGTAAAGAACCTGATTATTTAACATAAAACAGCCTATTAAAGCTAAGATGTGAGACGGAGGGTCTGCTGGGTGGTAAAGTGACTAACACAGCTGGGCGTGCCTTGAGATCATGCAGGTCTGTCATCAGTGGTGTAGCTAGCAATGGGGGTGTTTCTTCTGCTTTGAGAGAGAAATTTCTGCTTATAAATAGCATCAAAAATTTTAAAACTTCTTGAACATTATGGTCAGTAATTCTAAAGTCTTACAATTTGGGGGGGCAGCCCTGTGGCGCAGTGGTTAAGTCCACATGCTCTGCTTTGGTGGCCCAGGTTTGCTGGTTTGAATCCTGGGTGTGGACCTATACACCACTTACGAAGCCATGCTGTGGAAGGCGTCCCACATATAAAATAGAGGAAGATGGACATAGATGTTAGCTCAAGGCCAGTCTTCCTCAGCAAAAAGAGGAGGATTGACAGGGGATATTAGCTCAGGGCTAATCTTCCTCAAAAAAAAAAATATTTCACAATTTTAATTTTGTTTTCATTTCTTAGTTTTTGTTGTTTGGAGGATCCTGTCTGAATTATCTTTTTATGTTTGCCATGTTTAAGGTCCTCACTAAAATCAAATTGGTTTATCTCCTCAAGTTAAATGGCTTTCTCTACCTTTTCCCTTTAAAATTCTTTAAGGAAGTAAAACCATTAAAGCGAATCAAAAGCCCCCAAATCTGAAAATGAGGAGCCGTTCTGGCAGTAATGCCACTTCTGAAATGATAGCAGGCTAGATCGAGTGTCAGAATTTTAGAGCTCGAGAAACAGTTCGAGCCTATTGACCCTGAGGAGGTTAATGAAATCCTCCTTTATAACTTCAGCTTCCTGGTGCTTACTGAAACCAAACAAACTTTCCTGGAACACTGAATTAAGGTCCTAAACAAAGGAGTCTATAAACATCTCCTCCTACCAACAGCCATCTTGGGCTGAATGAGTTAGAGTCCTAATTTCGTGTGACTGAAAAACAACACAAGCTGAAGCTTAAAGAGAATTTATTGTACCAGGTAAAAAAAAAGTCCAAAAAAGATCCGGTGTCAGGTATGGGTTTCTCTCTCACTCTGTTGAATCCATATCCTCAGGGTTAGGTCCGTTTTCAGACAAGCTCTTCCAGAAACTGTGTACTTTACATCCTCTCGGGTTTGGGTCCTGTGGGAAAAATAGTGTACTCTTTTCCCAGAAGTCCCCTCAAAATATCATTTGCTCTAGTTGAAATGTGAGACCACTGCTGAACATCCATGGTGGCCCCAATTGCTTTACATCTTTATGCCCTGAACTGGTAATGGAGCCCACAGAAACACATGGACTGAGAGTGGGAAATGGGTGGGTCCCCGGAGTGAAACTGAGGTACTGTTACTAACATCAGGGTAAATAGATGTGGAATGTCAAATATATTGGACAATTTGACAATATATTTGCAAGATACTCTTCTACCATCAGATACAATTTATTACTCTTGTCAGTGTGTCTGCTTATTTCTTCTACTTAGTAGTTCTAATTTCTGTGGCTTGGAAGATATATAACACTCCTAGATACTTACACAAGAAAAAGAAAAACGTATGTCCATGGAAAGACTTGTGCATGAATGTTCATAACAGCTAATTGGTAATATCCCCAAACTAGATGCAGCTCAATTCTCATTAATAGACGAATGGATAAACAAGTTATGGCATATCCAAGCAATGGAATACCATTTGGCAATGAAAAAGAATGAATTGTTGACACATGCAACAACATGGATAAATCTCAAAATAATTATCTGAGTGAAAGAAACTAGAAAGAAAGAATATATACTGAATGATTCTATTTACATAAAATTCTAGAAAACGTAAACTAATTTATAATGACAGAAAACAGATCAAGATTGACTGATAGCCTAGGGAAGAGTGGGGATGGGGGTCAAGACAGGGATGGGCAAAATGGAAAGATTATAGAGCTACACAAGGAAACTTTTGGGGGTGATTGAAATGTTCATTTATCTTGATGATGATTTGGTGCTTTTTTTTTTGCTGTAAAGGGCCAGATAGTAAATATTTTAGGCTTTGCAAGTTATACAGTCTCTGTAGCAACTATTCAACTCTGCCATTGCATCATCAAAACAGTCATAGATAAGAAGTAATTAAATGCGTGTGAATAAGTTCCAATAAAACCTGTTTACAAAAACAAGCAGCAGCCCAACTGAGTTTGCAGGCCGTAGTTTGCCAGTCCCTGATCTTGATTATGCTGATGGTTTCACAAGGGTGTGCACATGTCAAAACTTATCAAACTGCACAGTTTAATTATCTGCCTCAATGGAGCTATTATATAATAAAAACAAAACAACCTAACTTTCCCATCACAGATTGGATAAAGTCTAATATTTTTACCAAGGCATACAAGTCTCTCCATGAACTGGCCTCCATATTCCTCCTTGATCAGATTCATTGTCACCCTTAAGCAGTGCCAAACATGCGCTTCATGCCATTTCAACTCTAAGCCTGTGGGTTCTTTCTCTGCCTGGACCGAGCTACACCTACTAACCGTCAGATTAAACTTTTGCTTCTGGACTTCCAGGATGCCTTCCTTCTTTCCTTATCTTACCCCTTCTATTGCCTTTGCCTCATCTCTATGTGCCCATAATAGCCTGCATTTGTGTATATGTACATATGTATATATGCGCATACATGCATTATATATACACTCTTGCACTATTATGTTGTTCCATAATTTTAGCCACATATCTGAAACTTTTCTCTTATGTGTTTAGAATTAAAGTGAATTATTATCCAGTGCCTGGATACTTGACTGAGAGCTCCCCGTGTCTTTTACACCTATCACAGTTCCTGGCACACTAAAAAATACCAAACGAACAGTACATCAGTATGGCAGCTATTATTATAATCATTTTACAGATAAGAACACAGACAGGTAGGGAAATTATATATTTACTCCATAGGCACATGGTTATAAATAGCCAATCTAGTACTAGAAAAAATTCTTCCATACTTAATCTCAAATGCTTTCCACTAATCCTTGCATTTTTTTTTTATTATTGGAAGCTTATCTGTATTTCACATCAGTGTCTTTTTCTGACTCTGCCACTGCTCTTTCTTCATCTCCTAGATACACCAAAATGAAGACTGCCACCAACATCTATATTTTCAATCTTGCTCTGGCAGATGCCTTAGCAACCAGCACCCTGCCATTCCAGAGTGTTAATTACCTAATGGGAACATGGCCATTTGGAACCATCCTCTGCAAGATCGTGATCTCCATAGATTATTATAATATGTTCACCAGCATATTCACCCTCTGTACTATGAGTGTTGATCGCTACATTGCAGTCTGCCATCCCGTCAAGGCCCTGGATTTCCGTACTCCCCGCAATGCCAAAATCGTCAACGTCTGCAACTGGATCCTCTCTTCAGCCATTGGTCTGCCTGTAATGTTTATGGCAACAACAAAATACAGGCATGGTGAGTAATGTTGCAGGCCTGAGGGAGGAGAGTTTTTAGATCAATATGTTGGTGAAGTCATGAGCCAAGTAGAATTCATGGAGTGGTCCAATGTCTTAGTCAAATTGTAATTTTAACGATTCTTTCCAGCAAAATGCCTTTAAATATTTCGAAATAGGAATTTTACCTATAATTTTAAGCCCACTAAACATTTTATACAGAATGCAATCTATTGGTTCCTGATTTCTCTGCATTTACTTTTTCAAAATGATAGGGAAATAAGAATATAGCTCTTCCAAGAGTAATTAGAGCTTAAACCCAAATAACATTAAGTTAGAGGCTTGTTTTAAAATTTCAACTGACTGCCTACATGACAAATTTGTCTTTTTAGACCTCATATCAGGATGATGAACTACCTATCAAAAAGTGGAGTGAAAACATCCATTAGAGAAAAACTTCTATAGATTTTGGACAGTGATTATATGTTTTGATATCAACATAGTCCCATAGAGGATCTAGCTAATGATGATAGGTCCATAATTGTTGACTGAATGAAAGCTTAATATAATTGAAGCAGACAACAAAATGAGATATTTAGAAAAAAGATTAAAAATAACTCTTCCTGAAAATCAACAAGAAAATATGTTTCTCTCACAATTTTTTTAAATCTTCCCTTACTGCCTTGTGTAGTAATGGCCTTAAGTTATCTCTCCTCAAGGCTGTACATTAAAGCAAAATGGTAATATTAATACTCAATAATACTGAATGCTGCTAATTCTTCCTTATAATTCTTTTCTTCTAGGTTCCATAGACTGCACACTAACATTCTCTCACCCAACATGGTACTGGGAAAAC
This sequence comes from Equus quagga, assembly GCF_021613505.1. Classification (NCBI taxonomy): domain Eukaryota; kingdom Metazoa; phylum Chordata; class Mammalia; order Perissodactyla; family Equidae; genus Equus; species Equus quagga. The sequence goes on along the minus strand of NC_060274.1, from coordinate 13,262,278 downwards.
CTGCTGAAAATCTGTGTTTTCATCTTTGCCTTCATCATGCCGGTCCTCATCATTACGGTGTGTTATGGACTGATGATCTTACGCCTCAGGAGTGTCCGTATGCTCTCTGGCTCCAAAGAAAAAGACAGAAACCTGAGAAGAATCACCAGGATGGTGCTTGTGGTTGTGGCTGTGTTCATTGTCTGCTGGACTCCCATTCACATTTATGTCATCATTAAAGCCTTGATTACGATCCCAGAAACTACTTTCCAGACCGTCTCTTGGCACTTCTGCATTGCTCTAGGTTACACAAACAGCTGCCTGAACCCAGTCCTTTATGCATTTCTGGATGAAAACTTCAAACGATGCTTCAGAGAGTTCTGTATCCCAACTTCCTCCACCATTGAGCAGCAAAACTCCACTCGAGTTCGTCAGAACACTAGAGACCACCCCTCCACGGCCAATACAGTGGATAGGACTAACCATCAGGTACGCAGCTTCTAAAATTGGGTATATGTACTGGGGATGACATAAAAATTATAGAACTTTGCACGCACCCAAGATTTTAATCCATTAGAAGGAGTTCAATTACTAGGGGATTGAGGTTCAGCATGAGGATGGAAGGAGGGGGGAGCAAATTGTGATCATTGTGTTGGAGAGGAGCTTCGTTACCTAAACTGAGCTCTATATATTTGTACCTATTCATTTAGATGTGCCACCTAGAAACTGTAAAGCTGCTAAAAATAACTGTCTTCAGAGTCTTTTCTTCTATGCAAAATTCATGACTCTAGCACATTCTGGAAGTGATCTTGATCTAGAATTCTTCATATTTCCCCAGCAATGTTATGTATTTTATGCATAGCACTCCAATATCCCTGCCACTTTTCAAGAGCCACTTTGTCCACTGTGGTTATGTGTACAAGATGTTCCCAGCAAATCAGTGTCACAGCAAAGGAGAAAAGGAAAAAAAAAAAAAAAACGGCCGACCTAAACCTTGTTAAGTCACTGTTTGTAAATTTTTATCCCGGAACTCTAAAGCAAACACCAAACATGTTACTTAATCATTAGAACTAAATTAGTTTCACAACAGTCATCTTACCAGTCTGGGTTATTATCGTGAAGAGGGACTATCTGTTGGAAAATTTATTCCTACGTGCAGAGGAGTACATATGGGGGCCTGCACAGATAGGGGAAGATTCAGGATTTACACACAGTACTATAATCCCGTGAGAAATCAAAAGAGAGGAAAGAGAAAAATATGTCTCCAAGTTAATATTATCTTGTTAGGTCACTGGTTTGCAAAATTTGGAAACTGACCTATAAAGTAAGTCAAACATTCCACATGTTAATATTAATTTCAGTAAGTAAATTTTCAAATAGTGCCTGCATGCAAAAATCACAACCTGTGTAACCTTATAACACTGAACTCAAATTCTAACTTCCTGTGAAGTAAATCCCTGAGTCAGAACCTGAGATGAAGTTCCTAGTGTCGGGGGCAGGTCTGTGGGGACAGATGCCTCCATAAAAATGGGTAGGAAGTCAAGTCGAGGAGCCAGATGGAGAGCCTGGTTCAGTGGAGTGCAGCTGCTTCCTCTCTGCTTTCTCTTCACCACGCCCCACCTCACTCTCTCCTCTTACCCCCACTACTGCAACCCAGCCCAGCCCAGGCTCACCCCTTCTAATTGACCACAGGACTAATGTAATACAGTCTGGATGGATCTGCCAAAGGGGGCGTTTATCCTCATACCCCTGCTATTAAATAACACTAAAATGAATGCAGGAACTCACACCCCCTAGGGAGTAGGAGGTAATGATGGCAGACCTACTTCCAACCAAAGGGAAATTATTAACTTATTATGTCTCACTTATAATTCCATTTCAGAAATAAAAGCCAGAAAAAAATGTTTTTCTACCCTGCTTCTTTTCTCTATTTTTTTTTCAATATCAAGCCCTCTAAACCTGCTCCTTTTGCTAAGCAGCTTTCTTACTCAATCACTATCAAAATCTGGCAAGTGTCTTAAAGAAGGTAGGGATTTAAATAGATTTTCTCCAACCTGAGGATAATATATTAAAGAATGTAACTTAAAACTGACAGTCCTGAACTAAGGTTAAAATATTTTTCATTGAAGCAATATATCTCCATTGGGGCACAATGATGGCCATTATGAAGTAGTGATTCTTTCTCTTTCAGTGCCTGTATATTCCTTCCCTCTCCTTTCACGTGCTTCAGGGTGGGACAGTTGGTAGTGTACCCTGGACCACTGCTGGGGCCTCTTGTCATGTCTGATCCTCTCAACACCCATCACTTGCCTTGCCTTTCTGGAAATACAGCTCCCAGCCTGTCCAGTGGAGTGTTTCTCCAGAGTTCATTCTGATTGTCCTTTAGTTGCCCCGACACTGCCCTTGACTCCCTTCCAAATCCAGCATTTCACATTAGTGTGGTTCTTGCACAGCCAGAGAGAGGAGAAAGGAAGCTAATTGGGGAAGCTCTGCTCTAAGTAACTAAAAGGTTTGCTTTAAAAATACATCCAATTAGGGCTTATCTTCATTGCTGCCTCTATGAAGCAGCACCAGTGTCAGATAACAGCAGAAACACATTAGCCCTGGAATTGGCTGCTTTCCCAAAATGCCCAGCTGGGAGAGCTGGACAGAAAAGAGTGGCTGCCAGGAAAAGAGGAAAAGACACTCTGACATGTTTGAAAATTAAGATAAATCAAAGGTCCAGTTCACTAATCTCCTCTGATGTGTCATCATTAGAATCAAGGCAGTTCAACACAGACATCTGGAATGATACATCAGCCTTTGGTGGTAGTTTCAATAATATATCAAAATAATAAAATTCTTTGAAGGAAAAATCAGAGACTTTATGGCCGTGTCTGTAGGACAGAGTTGATTAGTTGTACAAATTCAGTGTCTGACAAACAGCCTTTTTTTTTTTTTTTTTGCATCATAAGCAATCATGTTAGGAAACAAAGCTAGTTGGATTTACACTAACTTTTAAACTGCTTGTTTGAAGTTTGTACTGTTGTAGATGTTTATGTGCTGCTGATATACTTGCATTTTCTCCAAGAAGTGTATTATACTATATATGTCACATCTCAAGCACATTAGTCAACTTCATATTCCGCAGATCACAGATCCAATATCAAATCTCCCCAGGGTGTCTGTATTCTGACAACTGTACACTGAGACTGTGTCCATACATCGCAAAGTGAAGTGGAGAGTTGGCAGTTGTCAAGGTAATTTGATAAGCCATATGAGAAAATTCTGTGCCCAAAATGAACTGTGAGCCATATTTACAAAGTTAAGGGCTACTCAGTCAGTTTTGACTACATGACAAATCATTCCAAAATTTAGTGTCTTAAAGCAGCCATTTATTTAGTTTGAGATTCTATAGGTCAGTAATTTGGGCTAGGCTGGACTGGACTAGGCAATTCTTCCAGTCTTCCCTGGGGTCCGCAGCAGCCGCCTGAGTGGCTATCAGCCAGCTGATCTAGGATGAACTCAGCAAGAATAGTTAGTTCCACGTGGATCTTCATCTTCCATCATGTTGACCCAGGCTTATTCTCATGGTGGTCATGGGTTCTAGATTCAAGAGGTGGAAAAACAGTCTCTATCTGTTGATGGGAGGTGTTGCTGTCACATTGCAAAGGGATATGGATATAGAGAGGGGAGTAACTGTGGCCGTTTTTGCTAACGATCTACAGTAGGCACATGCTGCACAGGACAGGCAAGCCACAGCTTCCTGAGAACACAAACCATGCCTGCCTTGCTTTTTCTTGTACCTCCAGTATCTACCTAACACAGGGTCTGGCACATTAAAGAGTATGTACTTCAAAAATATCTGTTGAATGAATGAATGGTCAGAGGGCTCACAATACTTCAGGAGGTATGGAGGGTGATGGGAATGACCCCTTTCTTGGAACTGATTGACAACCTAAGTGACTGAGTTAACACACTGACATTATTTCAGGCTAACCCTGTAGTAACAAGAAAATATTCAGAGGAGAGTTTCTTTGTTTTCTCTTCTTCAGCCTTTAGTCTTCTGATCAAAAGTTATACTTTTCAGAAACTTTCCTACACTTGTGCTTGTCTTCAGATTTTACATTTAACAAGTGCTATTAATGAGGAGGCCAAGAAATGGACTCAGTGCCCTAAAGAGGTCTTGCCCTAGCTAAGTATAAAAGAAAAAAAGATGGTCTCGTGTTCTTTTGTACACTCCAGGGCTCAGCCTACTGCTCCAGCTGTGGTGCTTCATGCTTGATTTATGTTCGACTTGCTGTCTTTATGGCTTCTAGATCTTGATTAGGTTGACTCAGGCATAGGCACTCATTTTCCATCTGCTCTCAATGCAATTTAATTCCTCTGTACATGTACCACCTTGCCATTGTCCTCGTTGGACCACACTTTGCTTCAGAACACATCTAGCATTTGCTCAAATCAGTCCAGGTACAACTCAGACCTGAGATGCTGGCCACTACTAACTTCGTTTCCACCCCAATCGCATTCTATAAAGCATTTTTTGTTTTGTCATCTTGATTATTATTATTTTTGTTGTTGTTGTTGTTGAGGAAGATTCACCCTGCTAGCATCTGTTGCCATTCTTCTTCTTCTTGCTAAGGAAGATTCACCCTGAGCTAACATCTGTGTTCATCTTCCTCTATTTTGTACATGAGCCACCACCACAGCATGGCCACCAACAGACAAGCAGTGTAGGTCCACACCCAGGAACCAAATCCTGGTCACCAAAGTGGAGCATGCCAAATTTAATTTCTGGGCCACTGGGACTAGCCCTAGATTATTTTTTATTAATGTTTAACATTATATGGGAAAAGGAACAACTCTATTAGGTCAGATGGATTATTATTTAAAGACTTTGTATTGACCATAACCATAAGGATAATGCTATCTTACATTTGAATGACGATGTACAGATTAAAAAGTGCATTCATGTGCACCATCACATCGGCTTCCTACAATAATCCTAAAGGGTAGATATGAAATGATTATACAAGACCAAAGCACCAGTAAGAGGCAGAATCCAGACAAACATCTGGGCTTCTAATATTAATCCAAAGCTTTTCCCTGCTGTCCCACGACATGCTACTTCATGCTCAAGTAATTTTGTATGGTCTCAGCCAGAGGTTCTCAAGCTTCACTGTGAGATCCCAAAATTGTAACTTCTGAAGAACTCCTCTAAGAAATTCTGGGTCAAGGTAGGGTTCAACAATCTGCATTTTTAATAAAACACTAAACTGAAAACTCTGGTTTAAACTGCGACTTCATCCAAACACCGCCAAACTTACTGTTTCGTCTAACTGGTAACCCTTTCAGTCAAGCTGGTTGATATGAATTTTTTCATCAAATTAATCTCCTATTTAGCAGAATAATGTAGTCTTCCTTGAACAAAGCCTTAACTTTCTAATATATCTATTAGAGAGTCTTATAGGACAAAGTTACATACCAGTGATAAAGCTAACGTTATGGGACCTCCCGCTAACTCCTCAGAGCTTAGGTCCATTCCTAAGCCCTCTGGTTACTATTTTTAAAACACTTTCTTGAAATCTTAGTGAAAAGAGCAGGTCAAGAAATTAGGCTAACCTAAAATCAGAAGCATAATTTTTAAAATCAATCACATCACTAGCAAAAGTCAGATCTTGAGGCTTTTTACAAGACATCTGTGGGAAGCTCATTTGAGAAGGAAAGGCATTTAAATTTCATGACAAAAGCTTCAAATGAGAATAGCTCACAAAATTACAGAGCTGGGCCACATTAATGCATATTTTGTGAATGAAACCAAAATGGTTATTCTTTCAATTCTGTGGTTTAAAAAGAAATTGATTCCAGTTATGAGTGTGTGTGTGTGCACTCACACGTGTGCACGCATAATATGCATGTGCCATTTTATGTATGTGTTAATAGCATATATCTTAAAATGAATAATGCCTTTTATAAATAGCAAAAGAATGTCATATGTTTCTATAAATTGACTGTAATCTGGGAGGAGACAATATTGTTTAATTGGAAATATGCTTATTCCCAGAAAATATTTAGTTTTAAGACTATTCGTAATAACGTTTATTGACAAGTTTGTGTCCAGTACCTTATTTAATCATAAGAAGTACGGATCATTAGCTCTACTCTACAGCTGAGGAAATCAGTGCTTAAGGAGTTAACTTGCCCAAGGTAATAGTTAAAAAGTAGTGGCTGAGGAATGAATCCGGTTGAATTTGGTATTATAACCTGGACTGTTAGTCAATGTGCCCTACTGTCTCCTCAGTCTGCTTTTCACTCTTCTCAGTGGTGGTTCTTAGAACTAAATTTTAGCATTCATATACTGACTATTTGAATACCGTAAGATTGTTATGTAGGCTTGTTTAGATGTATTCATGATGTATCTGTGTGTCTGTGCACAGGGAAACTTTAAAGTGCACAGGTAAAGGTAAATTTTAATGAACAGCATGGGGAATTAGAAATTCAGTAATGAGGTATTTGGTTACCATTATATGAGTTCAAACTATTTGAACTAAAATCTTTTGTGGTCATTAAGGTCATATTGACTCTCATTGAACGATAGCATTTTCTTTTCCACAAGTTAACATTTTTATTCATGTCAGAGAGATTTGTTTAATATTTTTCGTAAATTGACCTTTATGATCATGCATACAATCATATTTATCCTCCTAGAAGAGGTAGCTTGGTGCGGTGGTGATGCCAGAGGGGACCAAGACAGGGAGTCAGGCAAATGTTCTAGTTTGTCATGCTCTGCCTGACCAACATGTGATGAGAAAACCCCTTCTTCTTGCAAGAACTGTTTTCTCAACTCTCACATAAGTGGATTATTCTGTAAACAGAATCATACAGCAGACATTGATACGCGAATTAACTAGAGTTCTTCCTGATTGAATACTCTGATCTTCCAGGGAAGTTGAATTTTTAAGATTCAATTAACTCGTATAATTACTGTAGCATGTTCCTATGCTTGTTGTTTCAACTAATAGAACCAACTGATAAAATATAGCAACATCTTTTTCTTTGAAAAACTAACGTAAAATGAGATGTTATTTATTGGCTAACCTTAAGTGGTGAATTGCTATTTGATAACCACTTATCATTAAAAAGTTCTCACATTGAGATGTAGTGTTTTAGACTTGTCAATCTTTATCTTTTCTAGATATGTCTTCTAGATATAAGGTATATTTTCTTTATCTACTGTATCTTTTGGTAGGTTGCCATAAATATTTGCAAATTGCTACAATTTTACAAAAATCATAATATTATTTTGGGGGATGACATTGTGAAAACTACAAACTTGTAGAATAAAATATATCTTACTTTTTCCTTACTAATTATTATTTCTCTGGAAATCAAGAACCTAGAGCCACAAGTTTTTTCAGCCTGCTCCCTTTACACTCAGGAATTTCTTTCTTATATTGGAGAGTTCCTGGCTTTGAAATAAATAGAAACTTTCATGATGAGAAGAAAATTAGAACCATATAGTCTATGATTTCTACTTTTTACTGCAATAAAATCCCATATATATGGTGTGAGTGAGGGGAGGCTAAAACAGGATTCATTTTGAGTGCTAAATTATAATAGTACCTCTTCAAAACATGAATGGTTTTCCTGATACGTATCCAAAAGATCATAATACCAGCTCTCAAGACCCCCACATTGCCGGTGATGTATGCTGAAGGAATGAATTGCCATAAGTATTAACTATACATGGGTGCAAATAAGTGTCAATTTAATTTAGTGCTTGTGGGTTTACTATTTGTGGATCAAAGGAAATGAACCATTTTTTCTTTCTCTAACACTTGACTTATTAGGGACACATACAGCAAATAAATAACAAGCCTGATAGGTTAGCTCCATATAATCACAAATATCAAATAAATATAAGCTTAAAGTTTCATTACAATTTAAAATAATCGTCCTCTCAATCCAAGAATGAACATGTAGAAAACTAATTCATTTTATTTGTCTACATAAAGCATAGTATTTATTAGCAAAGAAGGAAGGAAGGAAAACAAAAAGGATGGAAGGAAGGCATGAAAAAGAGGTGGCCCACAGAGTACATTTTGTGCCTGAAGTCAACTATATTCCTCCTACTATTTTATTTCTCATACAAATACTAGAAATCCCAGGAATGCTGGAAATCTATCAAGTCCTATCTAATTATTTCCACTTTTTTCTACCCACATTATCAAATCTTCATAAAGATTAAGAAAAAGATATATTATGTATATAATGTATATATGATCCAAAGTCCCCAAATGGTGTATCTAAGCCTCTAAATGCATAAGAAATGAATTTTCTTGCGATGACATAAGTAAGTCTAAGACATCTGATAGAAAGGCAAAAAAGTAAAGTCTGTGAGGAATGACATTAAGAAATTACAATATCTTAAGAAAAGTCAAATTAGTAAGGAAAAAACCCTTTTACAACAAGAAAATGCGGTGAAGAGTGGATGTGGAGTGGGATATGGCCACTATATATTTGACTATGCAATCGCCTGTTTAACCCATCCTATAATTTACCAACTTGCAAGAATATCTCACGCTTCCTGTTGTTTCTTCTCTGTCATGTCAGGTAGAATGTCCTTATATTCGAAAATCCCCAAATATATGTGAGCTCATTCAAATTCAAAATATCAACTTTTAAAAATTGCTGCCTTTGAGCTACTCTTTGGAAACAGAAGAGATACATGCCACTCATAGAATCTTAAAATGCTGCAGATAAAGACTTGAGGTACGCCTAGCATACTCTTCAATAACTGAAGATTTTTCTGGTTATTTCAGAAATTCAGTGGAACAAATAGATTTCACATGGCCATAGTATAAGTAAATATCAACATCTAAATTCCAATAATGCAATTGGATTTATCAAGCAGATGCAAAATATTCATGCTTCTTAGGATATTAGACTGAAAAAGAGCACTACAGGTCATCTAGGCCAAACCTCCTAGTCCTAAAAATGGAGAAATTGTAAACCAGAAATGTATTTTTTATTGCATGCTTTTTTCTAATTAAAAGATGATAGTGAGAGTCTTTTCAAATTGAGTTCAAGAAAAATTTGGTGATTAAAGAGAAAGATAACTATATTTTTACATAACTCTAGTACATGTAAATTTAAAAATATAAGCAGGAAGGGGAAACTTTATAATTAGGTAAGAATAGCAGATATAATATAAAATCTTAAAAATTTTGATGGTTCACTTATTTAACCATTTTCTACCACTGACAAGATTCCACCACTGAATGTCTCTGGGCAAGTTTCTGAAACTGTGTATTTCAATTTCCTCATCGGTAAGAATGGTGATAACTATAGTAGCTAATACTTAGCTTTGACGTCAGGGTGATATGTGATTGTCCATGCAAAGTACATAGCACGGTGCCAGGCAACTGGCTAATACTACTGTTCTAAGCCACTCAATGAGGCTTTACTCTTCATTTCCTCCCATCCCTGTTCCTCAAGAAGTTGAATTACAGCTCTTATAGAGAAAATTTCAAAGGAATGAAGTAATGTTGCTAAAAGAAATCATAAGTTTGGTCTAACACAAGGCTTCTCAACCTTGGCGCTAGTGACATTTTGGGCCAGATAATCCTGTGTTGTGGGGGACGTGTCTGTAGAATGTTTAGAAGCCTCCCTGGTCTCTACCCACTAGATGCCAGTGTCACCCAACCAACCCCAGTTGTGACAGCCAAAACGTCTCCAGACATTGCCAAAAAAATCAGTTGAAAACCACTGCAGTAAAAATCAGTTGAGAACCACGAATCTAACCTGAGAAACTGTGTTTGATAAGTGAAGAAACATCAAGGTCCAAATTAGTTGGCACGCCCTTAAAGAAGTGCCTGCGAGTTGGAACTAAACCCCGGGTGTCATGACATTAGTCTCAATCTCTAAAACATCATAGTGATTTCTGAAAAGAAAGCTTTCTTCGGCACTGCTAACCAGTTGCCAAGAATAAGACTCAACATTATTGGAAGACAAGAGGAAAGCGCAATTCTTCAACCTTTATTTTATTTCAAACTTCTCTTTCAGAGAAAAGATCTTCACCCTGAATCATTATTAGGAAAGAATGAAAGGCCAGGAAAGGTGAAGATGCTGTTAGAGAACACTGAGAGGCTCTGAATGAGGTCAAATGTCCGGGCGATCTTAAAACATTAAGGGAGCTTGTAAATGAAACACAAATCGTAACCTCAGAAGCAAAGAAGCGAGGGAGTAGTCCCGGAAAACTAGAAGAAAAAAGTAAAGTCTCAATTTTAATGGTAACTTTGTAGCAACTGAAAATCACACAGAATATTTAACTTTGCACTGATTATTTTTAGAACCCAGATCATATTATTAAAATATATTTTGACGGGGCCGGCCCAGGGGTGCAGCTGTTTAGTTTGCACGTTCCGCTGTGGTGGCCTGGGGTTCACTGGTTCAAATCCCAGGTGCAGACCTACGCACCACTTGTCAAGCCATGCTGTGGCAGGTGTCCCGCATATAAAGCAGAGGAAGATGGGCACAAATGTTAGCTCAGGGCCAGTCTTCCTCAGCAAAAAGAGGAGGATTGGCAGCAGATGTTAGCTCAGGGCTAATCTTCCTCAAAAAAAAAAAAAGTAAAAAATAAATATTTTGAGAGCAGTTAGAAAGGAAGCAGTAATCTCTAGAAGGCAAGATAAGTTCTCTAAGAATTAATTATGGCAAAACAGATTTTAATTTCTTAGAGGACAGGGAAATCAGGCAAACCCAGTGTGGATAATGTTTTTAACAAGAGATTGACAAGCTCTTGTTAATTTCTGTAATAGTATACTACATTGAATTATAATCTGGATATAATGGTACAACGAGATAAGGTTTATAAACTTTAGCTCATTCTCAACTAAAGAGTCCCAGTAAATGGAGGAATGCTGAATAACGTGGATGAAAGGAAAGGAAAGGATACTAGAAAAGTAAGCAAAAACTAAAACAATAGTAGTTACCAGAGAAAAACTTTAGTGTAAGAATCCAACTATGGAAGCAGAGAAGGTGAGTGATAGCAAATATGAAAAAAAGTCACACTTTATTTCATAGATTAGCAATATGATATAGGCTATCTCAACTGTTGTAATTAGAGATAATTGCATCAACAGAAGTCTAGTGTCTAGAACCAAAGAAATTTTAGCCTCACTCTAATATGAGGAACGGAATAAGCAAATTAGATCATATTCAGAGACGAGCAACCAAAAGGGTGCAAGGAGTTAAAATTCCTGAGTATGACAAATGGTTGAAATAACTGCCCATAATTATCTCAGTAATGGAAGACTCAGACAGGACAAGATAGTTATCTTCAGATACTAAAAGGGATGTGAATAGGGAATTGGACTTATACCATACAGCTCCTCTAATTAAAGCCAATGGATAGAAAGGGATTTCCATACAACCAAATAAATAATTTTCTAAGCTTTGAGATACAAGGATTTCCTTGTCACTGGAAGCCTCTAATGTTCAAGCATCAGCATCTTCCTGCGTGAAAGGGGATGTTGCAAGAATCCAGGTGCTAAGACTTGATGTTTAAGGAATCAGAACAAATGATTCCCTCATAAAGTTTTTAGTTTTTACAAGTTCTACCAGGTTCTTACAGAACACTGCTACAGTGAAATGTTGACATGTGGTCCATGAAAAAATAGCTCTTTAGAGAAATAGTGCATATCTTATTTTGGTCATGGGAACTGATACTGTGTATTAACATTTTAAAAGCATTGAAAAGCCCTATAATGTGTGTGTGTGTGTGTGTGTGTGTGTGTGTGTGTGTCTGTACACTGCATTTAGTTGTTTGTTTGTTTGTTTCTTTGCTTTTGAGGAAGATTAGCCCTGAGCTAACATCCACTGTGAATCCTCCTCTTTTTGCTCTGGAAGACTGGCCCTGAGCTAGCATTCGTGACCATCTTCCTCTACTTTATATGCAAGAGGCCTGCTACAGCATGGCTTGATAAGCAGTGTGTAGGTCCGCACCCGGATCTGAACCGCTGAACCCTGGGGCCGCCAAAGCAGAGCACACAAATTTAACCACTGTGCCACTAGGCCAGCCCTGTTTTTGTTTTTTGTTTTTTTTTCCAGATTGGCCCTGAGCTAACATCTGTTACCAATCTTCCTCTTTGTTTTTTCTTCTCCCCAAAGGCCCCCAGTACATAGGTGTATATTCTAGTTGTAGGTCCTTCTGATTCTGCTATGTGGGACACCAACTCAGCGTGGCCTGATGAGCCCTGCTCGGTCCACACCCAGGATCCAAACCGGCGAGACCCTGGGCCACCGAAGTGGAGCGCATGAACTTAACCACTCAGCCGTGGGGCAGGCCCCCTGCCTTTAGTTTTATATATAAGTTTATATTTCTTTTTTTAAGCTCAAGTTCTCAAACTTACTTGAGCACAGACCCAGTTTTTCAAGGAATGCCTTGTAACACCTAAGAGAATGAAAGTTTCACTAAGCAGTTTCAAAAAGCCCAGTTTCAACCGTAAGTCTCAGTGAGGCACAAATCTATGTGCCTATCTATTCAAAATTCAACGTTTTAATAGAATACATGGCAATTCACCAGGGTTCTAAAATTGATTGCTGATCTCTTAGTCACACTCATTTATAATATATGGTCTAAATAGAAACAAGATACTGAAACTGCCTGTCTCTGAAAATAGAACAGCTTGCGTTTTGTCTGGGATTTCACTTTTGCTTTGCTTTGCTTTGCTCTGAAGCTTGCCGCTTTCTGGTCACAGTCCTCAGGAGGGAGGACGTCTGTGCAGCCTTGGGATGTGCTTTACGTCGCTTAACCTGAACACTGCTAAGAATAAGCCTTGTAATTGACACACTCTTTTGTTTGGAATGAAACGTCTTAGAGGAAAATAGGTTTCCTTTAAAACTCACTATACTCAACTGTGAGAAGCATAGCAAAGGTTGAATAATTACAATTTGTCTTGTGAACGAACAAAAGATCGGAAGCTAGGGAATATGAGTTCTGGTACCAGGATGCTGGTAACAAGCTGCGTGAGCTTGTCATCTCGTGCCAGTGGCTGCTGAGGGGATCTCTTCACAAAGAAGGCTTTCTCAGCCTCTTTTGATCAAGGCCAACGAATTAGGGCTCATTTCCGGGTTTGATAGATTACACCATTCAGACTCTGGGGGCTAGCTTCTCCTAATGGACAACAAAAGCAACCACTAAAGCTTCCTTTTATGAGAGAAAAGATTTATTATATTGAACAAAGTAAATTCATATTAAAAGCAAGAGGAAGCATACATCATATTGAGTCTGGATCCTTTGAACTGCCAGATTATTCCACCTCTCCTTGAATTCTCCCTCACTGAAATTTGACCCCTGATTACGCTCTAGATCCCAAAATGTCTGAGTTTGGCAATGGAGCTTGGAAGAGGGGATGAATTCTCTATTCTTTAGATAAATGGAGAACCCTATGAGTCATCAACTCCCAAAGTTTTTTCTGTGGCTCTGTTTTCATGGTTTCTATAATGAATGAGATTTTGAAGCCTATTACTGGCTGAAACTCCGATCAGCTTCAAAAGTACCCAGGTCTATTATTGGCTTCAAGGGCAACTTTGGATGGCATCACGAATTGGAAAGAGAAAACGGAAGTGGAAGAGAGTGGCTGCAAAGCACAAAAGTATAAATATTAAACCAGCTTTCCTCAACCAATACTCTGGGGCATGTCACTTCACCTCTCAACACTTCTGTTTCCTTCCAAAGTTGGATGAAATTGGAAAAGATAATCTCTTACATTCCTACCAGGGATAGGAAACACACTCAAATCGTTGTATGGATGGAGATTAAAAGTGCCTTAAATAAGCTTCAGTTTGAACCTGAGCCTTTCAAAGCTTTGTTTTTCAAAATAGGCTGAAAATTAGCCCAAGGGGATTTGCTAGTTGACTTCCTGGAAAAACAACAGTTTAAAAAGCTGTTGACAATATTGGAAAACTCATGGTAGATTAAAATATTGTGTCTATGTCAAGTGTCAAATTTACTGAAATTTATAACAGTACTGTGGTCATTGTCTAGAAAGAAGTCCAATCTCAGAAAATGAGGAGTTACAAGTTTCCAAAGGAGGTATCTCAGTGAGCAAGTGGGTTGGCTTGTTACAACTCTGTGGGCTTCAAAAATAGATAAGGTGACTCAATGAACCAGAGAAAATAGTTTACTACTCACAGCACAGAAAACAGCAGGAGCATCAGCACATGAGCACTGGTTCCCTTGCCCACATGTCCCATGATGCAACACAATGGACCCAGATTGCTGCTACGTACACAGTGGATTGCACTGCAGCAAAGCAGCCCAGAGCCAGGGCTTCAGCACATTTTGTAGCAAGCAGTAAACAAACCAATCCACTTCTCCCAGGAGCAAACAATCACAAAGTGATCGTGCTGTGGTTCCCACAGTGTTTGGACAGCAAAGGTTCTTAATTGACTATGTGACTCCAGAAATGACTCAGTTAGAAGATAGTTAGGACTTGCAATTCAGCTCAGTCAGCAAGATTTTTCCGGGATGCTTGGTGGACGCTCTCTCCCAAGAATTCATCTGTCAGCTCAACATATTTTTGGCTGCACTCAATTTTCATGTGATTATGCCACCCTATCAGCAATTTGGGTTAGACATACTGACAGGGCTAGGACCAGATCTCTTCTATTAATTTCAATCAATACTTGATTAGGGTTATTGTCCAAGGAATCCCATCCGTAGGGTGAAGTCAATCTGTAGGCAGTGAACAACTAACTGGATGAGGGATCATAATGAGGCTGTCACTCTGTCTAGGATAGACCCTGTCTATAGCATCTTCAGCCCTCAGGCTTTGAGTAGCTTCCTCCATGGGATTTTATAGGATTTTATTGGCCTCAAGAAAGTCTCCTTGGGATAGCCATAATATAATCATTGAAACAGAAATCCACATTAGCAAACCTCATTGTGGGGCATGATTCTGTAGCATTTAAATAATCTTCATAGTGACTTAATGCATGGGTTGTCATGTGAGGCAGCCTAGGTGCTTCGTTTACCCTCTAAGTGCATAATCTTCCTCATTCCCTCATCAACCATGTGTCTAATAGCTCCTCAGTCTGTTGGTCAAAGCATCCCTGGACTTTCTTCCTTTCCCTCTCACTGTGAGTGTACATTTTCGTACTCACTATGGGGGCATATTGCCCTCTAGATGTTTCTAGTTGCGACTTGAACTGGGTGAAGTTGTGCTTTCCTCCCTGGTGGGGCTTAAAGACTTCTCCTAGTCCCCTAGTCCGTAAGAGAGCCAACAGCAACCATGGCACCATTTGGACGGCCAGTTAGATTTTATCCCTCACCACTCAGCCTCCATCCATTGACTCAAATCATGTTCATCAACAGGTAGGACAAGAGTGGACCATTCACTCCCCATCTTTCTGTACCACTTGGGCCAGAACATTTGCTGCCAGCTCCCAAGGAGTTTCTTCATAGCCTCGAATCTCATCCCTGAGCACTTGCCTTTTCTATTCCAAAAGACCGTTGTCTGTCTTGGCACCCTGCTCATTGTGTCAGTTTGGGAGGAACATCTGCACTTAGAAAATGGTAAGAAGTAACAAGACTCCAAAGGAGAAGACTGAGCAAACAAGCAGGTTGTCTTGGCACAAGTCTATAGGTGGCAAAGTAGACAAAAACTCAGACAGCTTAGTGTTCACAGCACAGCAAACAGCAGAGGCTTTAGAGCATCAGTGCCTCCTCTGCCCTCAGATCTCACTGGGCGATGCAGTGGGGCCGGATGGCAGCTACACACATAATGGCTGCACAACTACAGATGGTTATACACACACTCGCACACACAATGGGTTGTGTCATAGTTAAGGAACTCAAAGATAAACTCGTAACCCCTTTGGAGGCAAGTAATAAATGAACCTCCCCAGGAGCAAGCAGCCAGACAGTGATCAACGCTGGGGTCACCTAAGTCTACTGAATTGCCACGTGGCTGTCTGCAGGAACTGTTCCGGATCAGAGGACAGTTAAGCCTTGCAGTTTGGCACAGTCAGCAAGGATGTGCAGGAACCTCAGGGCCCATGGCAGAATGTCTCTCCCATGGTGATTACGATCTTTCTGTTCCTTATTCTTAGGAAAAATATATTGAAATATTTGGAGATAGAAGTTCATCTTAGTATCAAATTATTCGTTTAGATAATATGTGTGTGTGTGTGTGTGTGCATGTGCATGTGTGTAGAAGGAGAAAGAAAAGAGAAGAGAAAGCAAATGATGAAGAGAATGCGTAAAATGTTAATAGTACGTGGACCTAGGTAAAAGATACGGAAGTGTTCCTTGTACAATTCTTATTTTTGCACTTTTCCTGAAGTTTGGACTTTACCAAAATAAAGAAAAAGAATGTCTCATCCTTTTACACTTACTATACAAACGCTTCCTTTTCTTCTCACCAAAAGTAATAATAACAATTACAGCAAGGATTATTTGTTAATTACAATATTGTTTGATTTCCCTAATCCTCCTCCCTTATTTGAAAAGGAAAGCCACGCTTCACAATCAAGTCACATTTTTTGTGTGTGAATAAATGTCATGTTATTAGCTCAACATATATGCTAGCTTTACAGTAGAGGTTGGGGTAGGGAAATCCCTGTGCTTCAAATCAGTTGCTTCAGAAAAAATTCCAATAATTTTGAGAATTGGGTGAAAAATAAAGATTTTTTTTATCTAGAAATAAAGAACATAAGAGGTATTGCAAAAAAAAAATAAAAGCATTGTTTTACTTTTGACGTTTTAGCCAAGTCATGAATAATGTGAGGATAAAGAGGGAGGAAGAAGGTCAAAGACAGGGAGATGAGGGGTTTGGGTTAAAATATAGTTTTTCAAGGAAGCCATCAATAATATCTCTTTGATGACTAGTATGTAATTCTTATTCATTGGTGTATACAAATGGAATAGCATATTCATAACAATCCGAGAGATTATTCATAATAACCCAAGAGATTAATTAATGTCTTGACATGTAGGAAAAACTTTGAGGGTTGCAGGTGAAAATATACATTAAGGTCCTCAATACAGGTCTGACACACAGAAGACACCCAATAAATGTGTGCTACAACCAAATCTGAAATCCTCACTGTCTTTTTTCTTTCTCTTTCAGCTAGAAAATCTGGAAGCAGAAACTGCTCCGTTGCCCTAAGTGGGTCTCATGCCATTCAGAGCCTCACTGAGCTTAAAAGCCACCATATATTTGGAAGAAGATTGCTGCGAGAATGTGTGGGAGGTTCTAGTTTCCTAGGAACATGCTTGCTTCTGAGTCATCAAAACTCTTTCCTCTCTGGCCACTCCACTCGGCACATTAGAGGGACATCCAAACTAAATCAAGCACTGGGAAGGAGAGGACTATATCACACTAACGAGTCCACCTTGCGTACCTAATCACGAGGAAGATGCCCAATGGGACCAAAACGCACTGTGGTATGTGAATTGGGGTCACATGGAAGATGACCCTTCTGTATATAATATTTCGTTTTCAAGCAAATATTTATGACCTCATCAAAGAAAAATCATTGATTGTTAAATTCACCATAGTAACACGTAAAGTAAATGCTACCTCTGATCAAAGCATCTTGTGTGGAAAGTCCAAGACTTTCTAGTCTTCTCTAAGGGAATACTTGCTCTATTTTTCACCTTTAACGTTAACCTTAAAATGGTCTTTTGGTCAAGGCATCATTTCCACCTTCATTTCTTGGTTTTGTATTTTTTAAAAGAATACCTAGCTCCAAAACTGTAAGGGAAAAGATAAGATGAAAGGTAATCTGAAGCATGGTAATATGTCAGCTTCAGAAAGCTTGGTTCTTGTGCATTGCAAGTACTTCCTGGGAGTCATAATGGGAGATTTTTCCATTGTTAGGCTTGCAGTGATTTGCTCCTCAGTTTTAACTGTTCCATTCCTTTGCTCCCATCTAAGTATTCACAGAAGGTGATAGTGGGTCAGTGAACTCATCACTTCTTCTACACAGGAAGTCAAGCATTAAAATGCACTCTTCATTTCTCAGTAGTTTCTCCACACTGCATGCTCCCTTTGCATATTATTTTCCTTTTTCTGACTCTGCTCAGAACACTTATGCCTTTTGAATAAGCATGATAAAATGACAGATGCTTTTGTTGACTTTCAGAACAGTTTAAACTTTTTTAAAAATATAGATGCAATAAGCTTAATTTCAAAACAGAAAGACTCAAATGACCATAGATAAAAACGGCTGATCTACTTTTCAATCCTCTGTAGTTACTTGGACATGAAATATTAACAATTACCCCAAAATATTTCCCCAGAATATTGTGTTTATGTAATGTCATCACCAATATGTTGGTCTTTTTGATCTTTGCTAAATGTCAAGATTTCATTTGTAAAATGTCAGTCTTCTAAGTAGTTTCTTTAAGACAATCCTCCTCTTTGACTGGTTTTCTTTGGTATAAATATGGTAGAAATTTGCCAATCACTCATTTTATTTGATCTATGTAGACAGTCAAGTCAAATGGCACATGCCAAAAAGCTTTCCTCTTTGAAATTCTGTCTGCATTGATTAAATGAATCATGCATATTGTAGTTATTTATGAAGACACAAGTAGAAAACAGGGTAGTATCTTCTGTTATAAGAGTATTCCTGAGTCTGCAAGCTGCCAGAAGACTCAACCTTAAATTTGTATCTATTCTTCAATTTAACAAGGCACAGTGAGCACTGGACACCCGAAGGCAATGTTTCAAGAAGACAACCATTGCAGACCAGAATGAGCCAATTTACTGTCTCAGATCCAATTGGCTGCAGTCACGTGGACCCAACACATGTACCCATTGCGTGAGAGAAAAACAAAAACTAAGATAAATGTTTTCATGTTTCCTTCTGATTAAGTCTTATATTTGCCTCTAATAACCTCCATTTCTCAAATATTATGTCCCAGAATGGATATGCATTATTTTTAATATTTGTTCTGATCAAAGTAACTAAAACCAGGGCCTGAAAAAGCTTTAAAGTGTTAAATAGCTGCATTTGTGTGCAATACTTTTACAAATATATACCTATATACACTACTAGAGCTTCCACAGGTAAAAGGGATAGTTCAAATGAAACACAATAATGAAGAATAAAATACTTGTATGTCAGTCGCTGGGGAGGAAAATTCTTGTCTTTAATAGGTTATAGTAACATGAGTTCTCTCGAGGGATGACGGAGTACTGAGCTCTGCTCACAAGGCTGTTTCTCAACCATTATTGTTTCTGCCTAATCACTTACTCTTTGTTAAGACATTCTAAAGTAAGTAATAAATGTGTTCTCAATATTTTTCATTCAAAACTATTTTTTATCATAAATTTGCTAGATCTTGCAATTCTATGGCAAATAGAGAAGGAACAGCCCTAACCCCGTTGGATGGGCTAAAGTTTCTTAGAAATCTGAAGATAAAGAAAATGTAATGTTCTGCTTTGTTCTTCCTTTTTATTTCACCCTCATCTTTATGGATGGGGTTTCTTCCTATCTGGCATCCCAGTAATGCAGACTGTAGATGTGAAGCGGAAATTTGGCTTCTTCACCTGATTACTTGCTGTGGAAATTCTAATCCCAAGTGGGTAGTGGCCTTTGCTCCTTTAGTCTCCACCTTCACTGTCATTTTGTTCCTGCATTCTTCTTTCCCTGCTAGTCCCTAGAAAGCAGAGAAGAGAGATGAGACTCACCTAAGGCAAAAGCGAGTTACCTGGAATCTACTGCCAACACCCTCACTGTGGGGTCCTCTGAAGGAGGTTTGATCACACTTTTTAAAAAAGTCTTTTGCTGTGATATTCCAGATCCACGTTAACAACTTGATGATGTCAAATAAAAGAGTTTACTGAAGGGGCTGAATGTTTTGAGCTTTGAGTCGCCTACATCCGTGTTGGAATACACATTGTGGCATTTTTTGGCTTTGTGGTTTGGAGCAACATATTTAAGCTCTCTTAGCTTCAGTCTTCTCTTAAGAGCAGGGCAATAATAGCAATCTTATTGGGTTATGGTCAGGATCAGTGAGATAATATACAAAAAAATCTTGGCTTACAATGCAGCAAATGCTCCCTATTTGTAGTAAAAATTATAAATGAAAATTATCAATGTCAATAAAAACAAGAGAAACTTGGTGAATTCAATGGAAACCACCACTGTCGAGCCTTAGCTCAAAACTCTGAGAGGGATCTCTTTTGAGAAGGCAGACGGCACCTCCAGGCAGGACCTCTATGACAGAATGGCATTCCAACAGTGCATCGGAGGAAGCAGGACTCTTAATCTGGCCATTTGAAACAGTTCTCAATATCAAAATAGACAGTTGGCAGTTTTACAATAAACTCTTCTAAAAAATAGCTTTGAGTTAGTAAGAGGATATTCATTTCCTTAGATAATGTGATATTTTGCTAAAACTGATATCCATTCACTTGCAAATTTTTTTATTGAAAAGGCACAATTAGCTTATTTAATCTTACCTAAAAGAAGCTAACAAAATTCTATTCCCAACACTATCACATGCATCACTTACTTCTCAGGATCCAGGAAAAAGTTGAAATTCAGAAGTACAGATACAAAGCCTAGGAAGGAAACGTAACTAAGGTACAAAGAATGTACCTCCAAAAGGATTCTGTCTGACCACATTTATCACAAGGTCCCCAAAGCTTCCAAATATTTACTTAAGTCAAGTGTATTTATTTGTTCAAAAGCTAAAACGAGATCCCCTTGGTAATGCTTGGATTAAGTGTTTCATTCAAAATACTTGGAAATGATAAGATGTGTGCTGCCTCTCTCATATGGCAAAGGTAATCAGTTTATACAGACAAATTCGCTGTCTACCAGCAATTACCAAGACGAGATGGCCCACAGGTGATTTCTCCAGCTTCAGCCACGAATACTGCAGAAGCTGATATTACCTCTTGGATTTTCCAAACTCTGGAGTGCTCTAGCCAAAGCAAACTAAGGATAGGACATTTTAGTCTCAGCTTCTTGGCTTCTCTACTGGCCGCACATGCCCCTGCTATGGCTCTGCAATTCTGGATGTTGATCATAACCAGAAACGCTACCCTTTTCATACAAATATCCACCAACAGGAAATTAGTGTCTTGAGGAATCCTTACTGCCATTGTAGAAGCATCAACATTCTTGCCTAGATTCTCAACATCATTATTTTCTTATAGGCCATGTTGTTTGGCATAGGAGAAGGGATGGAAACAAACGTGAACCTTTATCAGTGCCTTGGTCTGACTACTATATTTTCGCTGGTGTGAGATGCTTCAGGAGTCATAGTCACAGAATACAGCACCCAGATTATCTTTAAGACCACTGCCATTAGGACCATAGGGCCTTAAGTGACAAGTCAATCAAAGGGTCTAACTTTGGGACAACCAGCCAAGAGACAGTTGCATTTAATTATAAATAATTTCAACCCATAGTCACGTTTTTCACTGAGACCAAAATACTAAAACTGCAGGAAGGTATGTACATTACTAACTGTTCAAAATTAAGCAAAACCAAATACCAAAAGCTTAGTGTGTTACAGTGTGTGGCAAATATTCAAGCTCTTATCATGTAATGCCGTGACATTTCTTAAAAGAGTCAGCAAATGGATCAAGTTCAATTTAATTCAACCAACCTTATTGTGTCCTAGGCACTTGGGCTCCAAACATAAGAACCACTGAGGCTGAGGTTTTAGGATTATGAAAAGCGGACTGAGGGTGAATTGGAAGTGCATCCTGTATCAACGAGAGACCTTTTCAAATAACATTGAATAGCAGCATATGCTTTTCAAAAGAATTTTAAGAACTCAGAAATTATTAAAATTAAACATATCAATCTTTGAAAGCATCTCTTGACTCAAATATGTGATGATTCGAGACTCTAGGCACGTGTTCAAAGTAAGATCAATTTTCTGGAGTTGTTCCTGTCATACATTTAATACAAATTTAATAATTTATTTATTCAACTCACTTTGTGTTACCTATAAGCTTGTAGTAAGTGAGAACTCCATTAAAATCTGCACTTGGAGTTGCACTTAAACTTTACAAAGTTAGGAAATTAGGAGAGTTATTTCTTCCTCTGCATTTTGAGAGAGATTCAGGTTTGCATTTCACAGCCAACCCACCTGGAAACTAATGCTTAGAGCTCAAATATCCCCATGTCCCAGACCCCAAATCTAGAAAAAAACAGTCCCATGATCTCTTCTGATACGAGAGGTGAGCTCCTTCCTTCTCCCCCAAGTTCCAGAAACTTAGTAAATCTCTGATCCATTCATGTCCACGAGTTCCTCATACGCCTGAAGACAACATAAAACTCTATGGCAATAGATTAAAATATTCCTAGAGTGTATTACTAGGTCTGAGATAATGCAAAAGGTTTATTATTTACCTGGAAAAAGTAAGTTAAGAGTCAAATGGAACCAATATGAAGTAAGGAAGGTAGAAGAGAGCTTACTCATTTTTATCATTCTACCATTTGAATTATTTGGCACCACACTTTGCTGACACTCAGAGGAAATGGTTGGCATTACTGTGCTTTATACAAAGAGATTATCTCTAAAAAGTGCTCAGATGTTTTGTAGAGCAGATAGTAATCTATTCAAACTTGCAAAGGTTCTATATACTATCAGACTACAAACAGGACCTACCAAAACCACAGTTGAGTGCAAGCAGCCACACTAGATAGTTTTCCAGCTGTTTCAGGTAAACCTCTGCAATTGTGGAAACAACACAGAACAGTCCTATGTTAATATAAAAATTGTCTAATACTAATCATAACAGCCCGCAACATTTCAATGTAAGCACAGATATGTTTATATTTTTCAGATGGTGTTGTCTTCAGTTTTGGTTTTGAAAGAACGGCAATATTAAGTATATCTCATGGGAGGGGAAGCTCACAATTTTTGCAGTAACTGAATTTACCTCTGTCTGAACACCTCAATGGTTGCACTTCTCAATGATTTGTTGTCATTCAAAGCTACTTATGAATCAAATATAGTTTTCTTCTCATGCCACAATCACGTGCATGAAATCTAAATCAGTATAGTTGAAATAAAAAGGTTTATCACTTCACTTCCAACTAATAGCATCGCATTCTTGGTGATATATACATTGCCTATAAAGAAAAATGTGTATTTGTTTTATGATTTCAGAAAAGGAGCACAGAGGTTCTTTTGGAAACTGAGGAAAATTCATCTTAGTATTGTAACATGCCCAGTACTAAGAAGGCTTAGCAACAAAAATCTTCCAGGAAAAGATTATTTTAACCATTGCCTACAACCTCCTTCTTCTTACCTTGCAATTTGATTTTTGAAAGAACCTAAGTCTTGATAACAGGCTACCATATTTGCTTTCAAGTCTCTTAAAAGAAATTTCTGTGGCTTTGCTTCAAATACATAAATGTTTTACTTAATTAGCATTTACCCACTGATGTCATAAAATGTTCAGTGAATACGCAGGATTACAAAGTACCAAATGAAAATGAGAAGAGAAGTGGTACAAACTGAGGGAGACACAAGAAGATAAAGGGAAGAAATAAAGGAAACAACTATTTTCCTAAGAGTCTGGGTAAAACTGAACATAGTCACGTCTAAGATGCAGAGATACTTTTCACATGCCATGTCCGGTTATGGACATAATGTCACCACCCCACACTGCTATGACACCAAAACAACCAAGCCTAGAGACCAGTCGGTGCCTCTTTTGGTCTGCAAGTGACTGGACAGACTTGGCTTCCCCAGATGTCCCCAGTTCTGAGATAAGAAGGCCCAGGTACAGTTGTAGACAGGCACATGGACCCCTCAAAGGAGCTCCCATCAGAGGTATACCTGTGGATCCCACTGGTTTTTGAGTGACATTTTAGAGCTCTTACTCTCTCAAAATAAGAAAATGCAATTTGCATGAAGTTCCCATTATACAGCATAGTATTGAGATGCAGTATTAATTTCTATCGTTTTCCTAGCAGAATAGTACATACGACTTTCTCTTGCTATGGTCAAGACAACAGGCTTTGAAATCAGTGGACACTATAGTCCAAGGAGTCTGACTACCAGAGACTTCCAAAGGAGAAGAGTTCCCGTTTATAAGCTGAATTTGGATGAAATGCTCAGTCTGGTGTTTCAGAATACCTATTCCTTATCTGCCGACACTTTGAGGTGTTTTTGTTGGTTGGTTGGTTGGTTACTTGGTTAGTTTGGGGGTTTTTGTGGTTGTTGTTGGCTTATTTGTTGTTGCTGTTCAAAATTTTTTACTTTTCCATGGGATATTTGTCATCACACAGGTGCATGTTCCTCTGTTTTCTCTCCGGAATGGATTTCTCCTTGTAATGTCCAGTGTAGGAGGTTGTCATCTCCAGAATAAAGTGGAAAATTGAGACATATCTTTGTTCATAGCTTGACATCATGATGGGCCACCTACCTTCCCCATTTCTCCGAAAAATAGTCCCCTTCTCTGCATCATTTTGACTTTAGAACCAGTCAGAATCCAATCTCCAGTGTCCTGACTAGCACAAGAAACCTATCAGCTGATTCTTGTTCAGCTCTGCAGGTGGTAAACCTGATTCCTATTGCCTGCTCCTGCCTCCTCAGGGGTTCATTCAGAAAACAGAAAAATAACAAGGCCCTCCAGTTACTCTCTTTGGCTGTGAGACAATTTGTTCCCATCTGCCCCCAGGCTCACCCTGCGCTCTGACACAGGGGGAAGCTGCTACTGATCATTGCTGTATTAACTCAAAACTCATTAGGTTTATGGAAATTCATGGCCCTTATTTCTCAAGGGAACGGAGAAAACCAATAGGCCTCCTACCCAGCCGAGCACTTTCCATGCAAGCTGCTGCATCTATATAAATTAGGTCCAAATCACATCAGGCTATTTTCAGGGTTTGTAAACTCAATATTGCAAATAGTAGAACCTGGCAAGTGTTCAGCAAGTGGTCCCCTTGCTGCCTGTGAATCAATCACATAACTTCTCCATGGATTGGGGAAAAATAAGGACAGTAAGAAAAACTTGCGTTTACAGGAACAACTGCCCAATGATTTTTGTTTGTTTGTTTTAATAAACTTCGACCATTTACTAGGGAGAGAGTGGGGGTGGAGTCAATCCTGATTACGTGATTCTTTTTTCACTTTTATTATTAAATCCTTCCTTCTTTAAGAATGAACGAAATCTTATCATAACCAAATTCATGAACCAAATTGTACAATACAATTCCTAATAATGGTTCTGATCCATTTATTTTTAAGTAATGTTCACTACAACAAAATTCCAGTGAAATCTAAGAATTGGGACAGTCCACTGAAGTTACTTGCACCAGGAGGTAGCTTGGCCGGTATGTATGGATATGCACATAAAAATATGAGGATCTCTTTTAAAGTATCATTTTCTCATAACAAGTCTGAAGCTTCCAGTAGGAAATTGGGAGATCAATTTGATTAGTTCTCTTATTGATCCTGAAGCAATCATGTTGATTGTTCTCTGACTGGCTGGTTTCTCACTTAGAGACAGCTGGCAACTGAGCAACTAAAGACACCATGAGGAAAAAGGCTGCCTTGTACTTCACGCAGAGCTCAGGGAGATGAGAGGGGAATCAGTAAATGGTGACTGCCTGGTAACAGCCCTGCTATTTCTGACATAAATTTAAAACTACGAGTGCTTCCTCTAACTCTGTTTTTGCATAGTGCACAGATATCTTTGTAAATAATAGGAAATTAATATTAGGTTGGATCTATAAACAAAGTCAATTCGACTCCATTATGTTAAAGAGAATAGTTTTGACCTACATCTGTATTTTACAATATTTTGAAGTCTAAGAAGCTCACATCAACATTACATAATATAGGAGACTCTCACATACAAAATAATTTGTATTTATACAAGTATAATTTGAGAAAATCCATAATGGAAAATCTAAAATGTCAATAATACTTTTAGGTGTGTATTTTATTTCTCATAAGAACATATATATTCATTTGAAAAATGGTTCTGTACATAGTCTCAAACATATTTATTTAGTTCATGGCCTGATAAACACGTGACTTCCCAAAGTACTGAAAGTAGCTGTATAGCCTCTCAAGGATCTGGGGACCCTGTAATTCTTAAAATGACCAGTTTGGCTGAAGTTTCTGTTA
Organism: Equus quagga; assembly: GCF_021613505.1. NCBI lineage: Eukaryota > Metazoa > Chordata > Mammalia > Perissodactyla > Equidae > Equus > Equus quagga. Next base: position 13,236,195 of record NC_060274.1, on the reverse strand, counting down.
TCGATCAGGTGCTTTGTCTTATATAGTATACTTTAAAATAGCTACCAGCAACACACACACACACACACCCCATAGCAAAATGGAACCATGGATATTACATGGTAATTGTAATCAAAATAGAAAGCAACCTATAAAATAAAATTTCTCAAGAATTTAGCTCCTCATTTGAAAGTCTAGAATCAATAAATTACTTGCAAACTTTTTTATATTTATACTCTGGAAATAACTTAAAGTAAAAATTAGAAACTGCTTCCAACTATACATTCTCTGGTTAAATCTTAATTTGAACTTCAAATTATAGTATTGTCTCCAACCAAATCATCAGTTTCACTGAGAAGTTGGAATGGTCATAAATCCTGAATCTGTAAAATTCAGTGCTACAATCTACGATTTAATACTCCCACCATAAAAATTTCTGCTATGAATATCAGAACATAAATTCCCATTAATGAAAGTTAAATTAGAAACATTAGCATATATATTCCCACTATATGGGATTCCCACTATATTGGAATATATAGCAATAAAAATGGAATATATAAAGGAAATGTATATACTGATATAAGCTTACTTATATATTTATATTGATATATAAATTCCCATTAATTTAATGGGAATTAAAGAAGAATTGCCAGTTTGCACTAATTCATTCTTCCCTTGGCAATACATTTTTTGAACTTTTCATCTACTTAATAATTCAGGAAACTTAAAATGACAAGTGATTTTGTTGTTTGCATTTTGTTCTGGTAAATGAAAAGAGAAACCATTTTGCAAGTGGGCTTTTAAAAAAAGGAAATTGAAAAATCTGCTCTATCAAATGTAGCAAGTAGGTAAGTTTTTTAAAAAAGTGTGAATCTAAACATCAGGTTCTCTGTCACTTGTCATTAAATTTTTTGTAACATTAATGACACATTTTTGCTTTTCAAAGATAATTTCCATTAGAAAGGAGAAGATATGCTCCGTGTTTTTAATTACATTTGAAATTCACTAAAAACACTTAGTCTAAAAAAATGCCCATAATGTTTCTGTGGGAAAAATCAAAATATTATAAAGAATATGTTTCATTAAATGAGATTCTCTGTGGTTGACTTAGTTCAAATATTTTTAAACAGATTCTTGCCCCAAAACTACTTTTCTCCCCAGCAACAGAAATGGCAGCAGAATTGTTACTTGTTTTTTCTGTATCTTGAAGTCAAACTTCACATAAGCAATCAGCTCCCTACGCGTTGCTCTCATTCTAGTGGTTCCGATTCAGGGGTCTAAAAGAAGAGCTGAACTCATCATTTTCTTGAAAGTGTTGGAGTTGAAAGGAAAGAAACAAATCTGCTGCTCTGTATAAGGCTTCAGCTACTATGCAGCAGGCAAGCATCTAAAGAGCACATAGAAATACCAACCGGTATCATAAAAAGAAAGTCTAGAATAGTTTATGTTTTACAGATTTTTGTATCCAAGTAAATGAAAACATAACTACCATCTTTTGAAATATACTGTGAATTTTTAAGACCGTCCCTCATACCTTCCTTTACCACAATAAGTCAAAAATATTTGCCTGATATCTGCATTTCACCTATGTGCCCCCGGAAGGGAAATAGAAACAAATGAATATATTGTTGGTTATGGTAATTCACAAAGAAGAGCGTTTAAAAATATACAACATCCTTTTCACTTTGATGATCTGATTATTTTTCTTTAGTTTTTTGGTTCTAATTAGTGTATTATTGCCATCATACTGTCTTTTTCTCTTTTGAAAAATAAATATTTTCACTTGCAGTAAAGACTAAGCTATCATTTCATACTTTATGCACATTTCCAGGTAAGACAGGATGTTCAGCCGTGGCTTTCAAAAGAATGAGCTACCGAATCACTATGGCCTCGTGTAGATCAAAATGTTGACTCATACATTCAACAGTGGAGCGTATCACTAAATTATTTTTACGTTATTCTTATTTTACTGTTTAAGGTAGTTGTATGTAAAAATATAAACTTTTGCATTGTATTATTGTTGTTGTGTCAGAATATATAAACATTTTGGGCTATATTGTGATTTTCTTGCATGTAATGTACAATGATATATATGACTAATAAAGAAAACCTGAAGTGATACAAATGTAGATTTTGCTCTTCTCTTTCTCATTCACACATGATAACCGATCTGTTTAAAAAGAATATTCTTCAAGTAAATTTTGCAATGTAGATAAGAAGGCTAAGAATCAGTACTAAATTCAACACTTTGAAGTACTGAGTAAGTACTTCAAAATGAATGAAAAAAGTGGGTTTTTTCTCTTCATGACTTATTTCTATTTTTAGAACCAAAGTGACCTAAACCTGACTTCACAACTCCTTCAGCTAGAGCTGCCAGCCAAACTACACAGAGAAAAGACTCCTCGGCTGTAAAGTCTGTAGCTGAAAATAAACGTAGCTAGACTCACTTCCAGTCTGCTACTTAAAAGTGAATTTGGTATCTTAAGCAGTGAAATTCTTTGAAAGAAACAAGAAGTTCAATAGGGTGAAATTTAGAGCACACTTTAACTCGTTAGGTATGATTTTTTGAATATGGAAGCGGTCTTGATACCAGAACACTTTGTGAGAAGAAACGGTTATTGCAAAATAACATTAGCTAACTCTAGATTGCATATTAAAAAGACATAAATATGAACCTTTTGAAAGGAAAAACCTACGCCCAAATTCCAATACATGCAAATATTTTCTCTGCATAACATGACTAGGAGCAACTTCCTGAAGCACAGCTTTGTTCTTCCGCTGTTCTAAACCTTTGATTGGTGTTCCATTACTTAACAATTAAAGTCCAATTCCTTCACAGGACATCCAAGGACCTTAATACTTGGTGTGAATATACCACAATTTAATCATCCATCCTGCTACTGCTGGACGGTTGGGTTGTTTCTAGTCTTAGGCTACTGGAAACAATGCTAGCATATACATATCTTCTGGTGCTCAAATACATGCATTTCTCTCCAGTAAATACCTGGGGATGGAATTACTTGGTAAATAAATACCAAATGGTTTTCTAAAGTGACTTTACAAATTTATTCTCCTGCCAGCAGTGTGTAAGAGAGTTCCAATGCTACAAATCCTTGCCAACATTTCATGGTCAGTTTTTAACAATTTTAGCCATCTTAGTGGTATACAGTGGGTATCTTATTATGGGTTTAATTGCACTTCTCTGATAGTTATTATGTTGAGCATCTTAGCATATCCTCATCAGCATTTGGAAATTCTCTTGTGAAATGATTGCATAGCTTTTTGCCTGTTCTTTATTGAGTTGTATGTCATTTTCTGTTGACTCACAACTCTTGGCTACAAGTCCTTTGTTGGATATGTATTGAAAATATCTTTTTCCACTCTATGGTTTGACTTTTTACTCGTTCACAGGCATATTTGGATCAATGAAAGTTCTAGATTTTAATGTACGATCATGCACTGCAGAACAACGTTTCAGTCAACGACGGGCCATATATATACAATGGTGGTCCCATAAGATTAGTACCATACAGCCTAGGTGTGTAGTAGGCTATACCACCTGTGTTTGCATAAGTACACTCTGTGATGTTCGCGCAACAACAAAATTGCCAAATGATGCATTTCTCAGAATGTATCTCAGTTGTTAAGCAACACACAACTGTAGTCTAATTTATCAATGACAGTGGTTTTTATGTCCTGTTTAAGACATCTTTGCCTACTACAAAGTGAAGAAGATATCCTCTCATGTTTTCTTCTAGAAGCTTTTACCTTTCGTAGTCTACAATCCATCTGAAAATTATTTACGTGTATGATATAGAGTAGGTGAAATACTCACTGCTGTCTCCCTATGGACATTCAATTGACCCACAATACTTATTGAAGACTCTCTCCCCTCTGCATTGCAGTATACCTATGCTATTATTCAGGTACCCTTACATGCAAGGGTCTGTTTCTATTCAATATGTTCCATTGGTCTAGAGACACTGCTTTGGACAATATAACCTTACAATTAGTCTTCCCTATCTAGGAGCATAAGGTCTCCATCTTCCTTCTTTGTCTTCAAGGTTGACTTTGCTATTTTTGGCCCTTTATGTTTCCATATAAATTTTAGAATCAGCTTGTTGACTTCTACAGAAAAGGCCAAAGGGATTTTGATTAATATACAGTGTTGCCTGCTGGGAATGGCCTATGACCAGGGCATAGGGTTTGAGAGTTGAATGACGGAAGAAGCTTTATGTCTGGCCAAAGCCAAAGTTTAAGGACCTTGAATGTTATTTAGGGAATGTATACTTTATTCAATGACCAATGGGGAACGTCAGAGATCTTTAAGTAGGGAAGTCAGATGACTTGATTTGTATTTTTGAAAGGTCACAAGGAAGCAGCATCCATGCCCAACTCCAACCACCTAAATTCCTAGATACCTACCTTAAAAGTAGGGTTATGTTCTTACCCATGTACTGGGAAATAAGTTATTCCTTCAGGAACCTGAAAGAAGAGTTGTTTCATGCCTTGGGTGGTGGGAGAGAGGCCCCTCCATGTATTAGAGTAAACTCAGCCAGCAATGTGCTCCTTTCTGATACACCAGCATTCAATCCAAGCCTTGGTTTGAGAGGCAGTTTATGTCTGCAGGGAAGACACGGAGCTCTCTGGGATGCTGAGATGATGAGAGCAGATACAATGGCTCTGGTACTGGAGTTGTGCCCAAATTACCCATCCTCTCGCCAACATCATCCTTTCCTCTTCCTCTAACCCCCAGGCTGAGGTAGGGAACACACTCAGCACCAAAAGTGTTGCAGACATAATACATCCAGAAGACACATTATGTACAATAAAACACACACAAAATAGCAACTTGTTAAAAGATATTCAAACCATGACTCAGACTTCTTCCCCTCCATTTTCTGACCCAGACAGCAGGAGCAATCAGCAGTTCAACAAAAGTACAGACAGTTCTCTTCCAGAAGCTGGCTGGCTGAGCAGCTTATTTAAAAATTCATATGCATTTTTGGGACAAGAGTCAAAGAAAAACACTCCCCAGAAGAGGAAATTGGAGTAGTAATTAACCCACTTATCAAATCACGCATTTCCCATGGGGTCATGAGCCTTCCAGGGGTAGTCTGATGGCCACCTGAGCCTTGGACCATTTCCGTAGGTCAAATCTGTAGTCCACATCCTGACAAAGCTTTGTTCACTGTATGTAACATGGAATTAATTGGAGATGTCCTTTACAAAATTAAAATATACCAGAATAATCTATGAGGATAGATACCTTCCACTATTAAGTCTGTATACCTATCCTAAGGAATATTGATAGACTTAATCTCTGTGCAGATCCAGGGGGAACTTTAGCTATTTTTTAAATTCTATCTTCTCCTTAGTGACAGGCTCCATGACCAGCATATGAAAGACTTGGATCAGCCGCAATAGCCAACCTCTCTGAGCTACCTAGGCCTCATATCCAGGCCTCCAGAGCCTCTCGGCCTTGGCAGGGAGACATGGAGGCTCCCAAGGAATGAAAGCAATAGTGTGGGCTCCATTCAAAATTTTCCTAGCACAGCCTGATACCGGCAGCAGTGCCCAAGATTTCCCACTGATACTAGACGTGTGTTTCCTTAGAGGAAGATCAAAGCCGACATACTGAAAACACCAAGATAGAAAATGGAAAGATTTTGATATTTAATATTCCTAGAGAAGCACCAAGATAGTCATCACAGAAAAACTCAACACCTTGCTGAACTTTCTGTAATGCTGAATAGTTTCACTATTTTGATTTGCATATGGAGGATGGGGAACCATTAGCTTTTGAGTGTTTAGGACCTATAAAGACATAATTCAGCTCTGCCCAACCAGAATGCCCTAGACATCATATCCCAGAGAGAACTGGTTGGTCACATGGAAATGGCTGAATAAATTTGTTGAGTCCTGTCTATCATAAAAGAAGGAGAAAGGATGTCAAAGGGATCACATGTACAATCCTATTTGTGTCACAACCTGTACCTAGGGCTGATTTCCTAGGCTGCCCTTTCTCCATCTCTCCCACCTCTCTCATTCCTGACTACACCAGGGCTCCATTCTGAGGATAATATTTAATACAAAAAATACTACACCTGGGGCTGGCCTGTGGAGTAGTGGTTAAGTTCAGCACACTCTGATCCCGGTTTGGATCCCAGACGCAGATCTACACCACTTGTCAGCCTTGCTGCGGCAGTGACCCACATATAAAGTGGAGGAAGATTGGCAAACATGTTAGCTCAAGGCTAATCTTCCTCAAGCAAAAAAAGAAGAAGATTGGCAACAGATGTTGGCTCAGAGCTAATCTTCCTCAGCAGAAAAATACTATGCCCAAGGTAGAAATAATGTAGAGATGTTAGATATAGCCAAGTGATTCTGCAGGCCGAGCTCATCTAGATCTCTCATGCCCACTTTATACTCCCTCTCTAGAATGGCTAGGGGACCTCATGGCCCACCTAAACCTTTAGACCCTCAGCCCCCTTCCTGAGCTCTCATCCCCCACTGGCCCAGCATCCCCGTAGACAGTGGCCAAGTCACATTCTGAAATGCAGGTACAACAAATATTCATAGCTCTTTAAGTTCAAATACACGGGAAGCGCAATGAAAACCAGTAGCTGCTTCCCGTAATCCACCCATAAGATGTGGATGGAGCTGGGCTTTGAAGGGATTCCAACCTGTTTGCTTGCAATGGGAAGGCAAAAGAGCGAGGCAAGCTGAGTAGTAGGTAGCTGCCCACACCTACTTGCCCAGAAAAATCTGCAGCACTCATTGGGAATATAAAGTGCCTTTGAAAGACACTCACATTATAACCCTTTTAACGATAATAAAGACGTTAAGAAGGATATTGTGAATGTGCATCAAGTGCAAACTATTTGTAGATGTCCCCCTAAGTGCTTTACAATTATTATCTCACTTAATCTTCACAACAACCTTGTCAGGCGGTGCTAGTGCTGTCCCATTTTACAGATGAGCAAATCAAGACAGAGAGATGACATTCCTCATAGTAACCCAGGTACTAAGTTATTTCAAAACCATGCTCTTAATTTCCACATGATACTATGTCTTTCAAAAATTATTTCCCAAGCGTATAGGCGACGTAAAATACAAAGAAAAGTCCATGGTTGGAAAAATGAAGCTAGAGTTGGGCTTCTGATAAAGAGAAGATCACAGCTACCTACAATAATGATAAGAAAGGATAAGATAAGAGCGTAATTACAATTTAAAACATATCTGAATATGCTTTTTTCGTGTGGCGTGCCTTGTACAAGATTAACAAATTATTTTATGGGTAAACAAAGAGATAAATCTTTATATACTCAGTTCTTTATGCTGTGATTTATTTTCTAATGTTAGAAATACTTTTTCTACAATTTGGACAGAAGTTAAACAGAAATTAGTTAGCAAGTTCTCTATACGTGGAATGTTGGGGGTTATTGGAAATTTAAAGTAGAAGATTCCGGTCTGTTTAAAATCTTACTCCAATTATCTTACAGATCCAAATGGAAGTATATGGTCTTGATACACAAAAACCAGTAAATGAAACAGATTCAATCATAAGCCAAATAATATAATACATGTTTTATGTGCTGTGTGAGTTCAGAGAAAGAAAAACAATTTCTACCAAAGTTAGCTTGGAAAAGTAAGAAAGATAAAGTAAGTAAGATAAAGGAAAGAAGTATGGAATGCAGATCAGAGGATATGATAATGAAGGACATTGGAGGCAGAGGGATTTGCTGGAGCCAGGCATGAGAGAGGAATGATTCTTGTTAAAAACAAGGCAACAGGCCTAAAATGAGTCACTTATGCTAAGCCCCACATCACCAAACTGAGACTTAATTACAGTTTCTGCTCTTCTAGAAATGGAACCATCAATGCCTGATCAGCATTACTAGGTAATCTGCCTGATAAACTCCTGCCATCTCCTATAAGAAAAGTAACCTTCCAATAACCAACTCACTTTTCTGCCTAGCACAACTTCCTTGTTCCTGCTCCCTTCCACCCACAAAATCTCTCACCTAGGGGCCAGCCCCATGGTGGCCAAGTGGTTAAGTCTGTGCACTCTCCTTCAGCGGCCTAGGGTTTGCCAGTTCAGATCCAGGGTGTGGACCCACACACAGCTCATCGAGCCATGCTATGGCAGCATCCCAAAATAGTCTCTTGCCTGGTATAGCTCTTCAGAGCCTCTTTCTGTTAGACTGGATACTGCCTGATTCACAAATCACTGAATAAAGCCAATAAGATCTTTAAAATTTACTCAGTTGAATTTTATTTTTTAACACTCTGAAAACCCAGAGATCAGTGCCAAGAACCATCTCTCTGCTGAAGGGCCCTGGAGTTCACTAACAGCATTTAGTATTCATCCCTTTCCAACTAGCATCAGGCGTAATGCTAAGCACTAGAGAGAGAGAGATAAAAAGACTTAGTCTTCTCCTTCAAGGAGCTCAGAGCCCAGTGTAAAATAAAGAAAATTAAGACGGCATTTGTAATAGTGCAGTAATTAAAATTCTGAGCTTTAGAGCCACACTGACCAGGGTTAACCCCTCACCTCTTCTACTCACTAGCATATTCTTAACCTCTCTGAGCCTGTTTTTGCCACTGCAAAATCACTAATAACTGACATGAGGATTAAATTAGACAATATACAGACAGTTTTCAGTTAAAAAAATGACTGTTATGTGGTTGACAATGTTAATAGTTTAGAATGCCTTCATATAGAAGTGATTCTCATCTCAGTTATTCATTTAAATCATCTCATTGGTTTAAAATGAAAAATGCAATGTCTGGGCCCTGCTCCAGATGAATTTTCTCAGTTGAGTTTCTGGAGGTGAGGCCTGGTCATCAAGACTTTTTAAAAGCTCCCCTGACGTTCTCTTATGCGTGCCTTCTGGTTTGAGCACACAGAAGGGATAAAGGAGCTCCACCTGTATGTTCAGAGGGAGGGGAGACAGCCAAGGTGGACATCCTGGAATTGATGATTCCTGACTTATGCAACGGGTATCAGAATCCAACGGAAAAATGGGAAGAGAATCAGACGTGCACTAGACATTGGAGATGTCAGGAGCAGGGTTATATTTCTCTCTTTGGGGACTTACAAATGCTTCCTCTTTATGGTGCGTCTCAAACTTGTTGAGTTCTCCCCTTACAACCTCTTGCCTTTAAATTTTCTTTCAACCTGAAGCAAACTTCAAACCAGAAAGGAAACACAGAGTTGAACAGCTGCAATGGAAAAGAACAGAGCAATCAATAGCAGTGGCCCTTTGAGCGGTCCCATGTCTGCATCCACTCTGTCCATGTTCACTCACTCTGATCTGGTCACTGGCATGTCAGAAAGAGCCCCTAATGTGGTGGTGGGGGGGGGGGGGGCGGACTGGGGACACTTTCTTTAGTCTACAACTGTCCCTAAGGAAAGGAAGGTATCACTATGGTGCAGCTGGGTCTAACACAGCCGTAAATCTGTGGTAGGCTAATAGATTTTCAGAGAAACAATCAGAATATAAGACATTTAAGGACACTGGCAAGTGTGGGTAGCCACTTATATCAGCCCCTAACGCCTAGCTTCCTAGAAATTTAATCAAATGCTTTTCATCTTCTCCACTGTATATGAAACAAAGGACATGATCTACAGACCAAAATGGCCAGAAACAAGGAGCATGATCCCACTGCCCACATTTTAAATTTCCCGGTAATGCTATCTTTTGGCAAAAGTCATACTTCAACAGCCTACTCTGTAGGAAGATGAGGAAGCAAGCATGCAGGCTCCAGTAACACATTCTAGCGTTCAACAGAAAACCAGCACAGAGGGCCTGAAACATTGATATGCAAGTCACTCTCAGGCTATGAGTCAGTTTTCTTCTCAAAGCAATTAGCAATTACCAGCATTTATTCCGTGAGCAGGACTCAGGCAGACAGATACTGACAATCTGTCATTACCACAACAAAAGAACCACAGCTTTTATCCTCCCCAGAGGAAGTAAGATTTTAAGAACTCCAACTTTCAAATTCATACTCTTCCCAGACCTATGATTTATTTCATCACCAACCTTAAAAATACTAGAATGTTCAGCCATTTATTTATAAGAAGCTGCTTGCAGATGGTCCTCCCAAGAATCACATGCGGTCCTAGAAAGCTGTGAGAGACTTTGGAACATAGATTTAATAGCTCAACCCACAGGGGATGGCACCTCTGCACTCACTACCCTATTGCTTACCTTCTGGGAGAGGGCACCCTTTCTGCAAACTTCCTGCAGACCGCTTCCCCTTTTCCACACTCTAACCACTCAGCTCCTGTTTTGACTTGATTAAATCACTCATTATTTGCTATCTTCCAATTATAGGCTAATACTAGGCACTACAGAAGCAAGAATGAGCAAATGACCCATGTGTGGTCCCAGCTCTTGAGTTCTAGCCCTTGTATAGTTCTCTTGGTCAGAGCTTCAGTAACGGAGCCAAAGTCAAACTGGAATCAAATCTAACCCAACTAGCTAATCTAGCTTTCACTGGATGCACAATTTTGGACAAAACATTTACCCCTCTGAGGTTTAGTTTAGTTTCCTTTTTTACCAAAGGGGAAAACTTACCTCACATAAAAGAGATAATGTATATAAAGCACACTGCCTTACATACAATCCATGGGCAATATATATTGATATCATAAGTCAGCAGTTTGTCCCAGACTTTATCAGCTGGTAAGTATAAGTATTCTAATGGTCAGCCCTGCCTGCTAATTCTCAGTGCCATATGTCCCTGGTCCATCACGTCTGAAAGTCCATTCCTTTCCGTTAAGTTCCACCTCTTAGACCCTTTGATGGGGTTAGGGATGGTAGAATTCCAGGCAGCCCTGGGACAGGGAACTTCAGACAACAGGCTGCCTGGAATTCCAGCCCTATTGTCTGAAGTTCCATATGCCAGGGCTGCAGCACTGTGAAGCTTTCCCAGTCTACAAGCCTCTGTTCCTGCTTTTCTTGGGCCTCTTGTGACCAAGTTTTACGCAAGAGTTCCCACATAGACCTACGGCACATGTAGCACCATGGATTTCTCTTTCCCAGGGTGCTTGGGCACTTGAATTGCAGAGAAGATGCAAATAGCCCAATCTTCACTCACTCTGAACTGGCATCTGTCCCCTCCAACCCTTGGCCCTCTCTGCCACATTTCTAGCCAGACAGTCCCTTGCAGGCCCCGTTATTCCTCTCACTCTCTAGTCCCGCCTCACCTGAGTTCCCCCAATCCATCAGCTAGGTGTGACCTTACCTCAACCACAGTTGTGGGCCAGTTCTTTTTCATAAGTCTTTGTGGCTTTGAATTCCTTGAACATTCTCTCAGAGTAGAGGACGTCCAGTCAGACTAACAGAGTCTCATCTGTAGTATAGAAAACACCTGGCCACAAATATATATATATATATACATATGCACATAAATGCACAGGTATAATACGTGTTCAATAAAAAGAGTTAATGTTATTTTGATTACTTTTCTACAGGAAGCCAAACTGTTTATGTTTCACTAATACATCTCCTATTCTTCTGACTTCACGCTGTCCCTTTGTGCCTCAGACTGGCATACCTAGTCCCTCTCTCACTCTTACTCCATCTATATCAATATGTCAAAATCCAGCTCAAACTTCACCTCCTCCATGAAGCCCTCTTTGACCACTCCAGTACACAGTCCTCTATTCTTCGTCTCATTGTCTGTGGTATACATTTGACAATAAACCTGTTCTTCTCCAGGATAGGAGGTAAAGAATAACAAGAACACAGAGCAACGTCTAAGAGCACAAACTACCTTAATTTGTATAAACTACTGGAAAGGGCAGTTTCAATAAACCACAGGCAGCTTCTTTTGCAGAGATAAATGAATTGCACTTGAATGGGGGGGGGGGGGTTGATGACCTACTAGTATGCGCTCATCAGCTGTTTCCACTTCCAGGAAGATGGACTAGATGCACTTTTTCCTATTCCTCCCACAAAATACAGCTAAAAATTGAAAACAGAAAAACTATAGAGTTAATAAAATAAAACATTCCAAGACCAAGTAAATAAAAATAAAAAGGTGTCTCTGCAAAGATCAATAAAATTGACAAATATCTAGCAAGACTGACAAAGAAAAAAGAAGAAAAGACGTGAATTACCAACATAAGGAATGAAACAGTAAGGTTATCAGTACAGACCCTGCAGACATCAAAAGGATAATATGGAGATATGATGAACAATTCAACAAAAATAAATTTGGTAACTTAGATGAAATGGACGAATTCCTCAAAGATCACCAACTACCACAACTCACCCAATATGAAATAGATAATTTGTATACTCTGTAGTATTGAGGAAATAGAATTTGTTATTTATAAACTCCCAAAAAAGATATCTCCAAGACCAAGCAGTTTCACTGGAGAATTCTACCAAACTTTTAAAAAAAGAATTAATACAATCCCTTCCAGAAAATAGAAGACAAGAGAATACTTCCTAATTTGCCTTCTGAAACTTCTATTATAGTGGAACCAACCCAAATACAGAAAAACATAGACCAATATCTCTCATAAATATAGATCTGAAAATTCTTAATAAGATATTAATAAAGTTCAGCAGTATCTAAAAAGAAGTGTACACCATGACCAAGTGGACTTTATTCCAGGGATTCAAGGGTCATTCAACATTCAAAATCAACAAAAAAATCTACCATATCAACAAGCCAAAGAAGAAAAATCACAGGATTATATCAATTGTTATAGAAAATTCACTTGATGAAATTCAATACCTATACTTGATAAAACTCTCAGAAAAACAAGAATAGATGGAACTTATTCACTTGATAAGGAAGATCTACCAAAACCTATAGCTAACATCATACTTAATGGTGAAAAGCTGAATGCTTTCCCCCTAAGATTGGGAAAAAGTAAAAAATTTCTACTCTCACTACTCTTATTTAACATAATGCTGGAAGTTCTAGCCAGTTCAATAAGACAAGAGAAGGAAATAAAGTCATACAAACCAGAAAGGAAAAAATTAAATTTCCCGTTTGTGAATGATATGACTGTCTGTGTAGAAAATCCCAAGGAATCTTAAAAAAAAAAAAACTCCTAGAACTAACAAGGGAGTTCAGCAAGAATCACAGGATTTAGGATAAACATAACCACACACACAAGAAGCCTTTTGTATTTCTGTATACTTGCAATGGACATATGGACGCCAAAATTAAAAATACAATGCCATCTACAATCACTCAAAACAATGAAATACTTAGGTGTTAATCTAACAAAAGTGCATAAAAACTTGTAGGCTTAAAACTACAAAACATTGATGAAAGAAATCTAAATAACTGGAGAGACATACCTTGTTCAAAGGTTAGAAGTCTCAACCTAGTAAAGATATCAATTCTCCCCAAATTGATATACAGGTTTAAAAAGCTCCTATGAAAATCCCAGCAAGGGTGGTGACATCAGCAAGATAGTGGAATGGTGCTTCTTGCACTCATCCCCTCCAAGAAATGTTAATTTATACAATTATCCTCACTCAAAAATACCTTCATTTGAGATAAGGAATCCAGGTGAGAGATTACAGCACTTGAGTGGACCACAGAAATAAGAAATGATACTTTGAAGAAGGTAGAAAGGACAGTTTCACATTACTTGCATCACCCTTCCCCCAAACCTGGGTGGTGCAGCACAGAGAGAGCTATCCTACACATGGGGAAGGAAAGCAAAGTGAGCACCTGACCTGACTGCAGACCCAAGCATCAGGCCCGGTGAACCTTGGTACCAGGCTGGGCCCTTCTGCCCCAGGGTCCATGCCCAGAATTTCTGGACAAGGTGACTAGTGAAGGGCTCTGCCAGCTAAAGCCAGTCTGTAAAGAGGTACCTAGTTCTTCAAATGCACAAAAACTAATGCAAAGCTAAAATGATCACAAATAATCAGGGAAACATGACATCACCACAGGAACAAATTAAGCACCAGTAATTAACCATAAAGAAAAGGAGATCTATAAGCTACTTGACAAAGAATTCAAAATAATCATCTTAAAGGGGCTCCATGAGCTACAAGGGGACACAGATAGACAATAAAATGAAATCAAGATAACAATACATGAACAAAACTAGAAGTTCAACAAAGAGAGAGAAATCATAAAAAAAAAAAAAAGAAGAACCAAACAGAAATTCTGGAACTGAAGAACATAATGACTGAACTATAAAATTCCATAGAAAGCTTCAACAAGAGAGACAATCATTCGAAAAAAGAATCAATGAGCTCCACTTTTAACTCTGGTATAAAAGTTAAAAGACAAAAGTATTAAAAATAACTATAGTTACATTAATTTGTTAATGGATACAAAATATACTAAAAATGTAAATTGTGACATCAATAACAAGATGTGGGAGGAGTAGAAGTTAAAGTGTACAGTTTTTGTATGTGGTCAAATTTAGGGTGTTGTCAACTTAGACTGTTTTAACTATAAGATGTTTCATGTATGCCTCATGGTAACCACACACACAAAAAAAACTGTAGTAGATACACAAAAGATAAAGAGAAAGGAATCAAAGCATACTGCTACAAAAAAATCATCAATCATAAAGGAAGACAACAAGAGAGGAACAAAGGAACTACAGAACAGTCAGAAAACAATTAACAAAATGGCAGTAATAAGCCTTTACCTAACAATAATTATGATAAATGTAAATGGACTATATTTTCCAATCACAAGACATAGAGTAGCTAATGGGGAAAAAAAAAGGTTCAACTATCCAGCGATATGCAACCAACAAGAGATTCACTTTAGTTTAAGGACACACATAGGTTGAAAGTGAAAGGATGGAAAAAGATATTCTATGCAAATGGTAGCCAATAGAGAGCATGAATGGCTATAATTATATCAGACAAAATAGACTTTAAGCCAAAAACTGTCATAAAAGACAAAGAAGGTCATTTATAATAATAAAGGTGTAAATCCATAAGAGTTTATAAAAATTATAAATATACCCAAAATTGGAGTACCTCAATTATAAAGCAAATATGAACAAAACTGAAGGGAAAAATAGACAGCAATACAATATATTATATTGCAACAAATTGAATAACCTAGAAAAAATAGATAAATTTCTAGAAACATACAACTTAACAAGACTGAATCACAAAGAAATAGAAAATCTGAACAGACCAATCACTAGTAAGGAGATTGAGTTAGCAATCAAAAACCTCCCAACAAAGAAAAGCCCAGGATCGATGTCTTCACTGGTGAATTCTGCCAAACATTTAAAGAAGAATTAATGCTACTCCTTCTCAAATTCTCCCAAAATAAAGAAGAGGAGGGAAAATGTTCAAACATATTTTACAAGGCCAGCATTACTCTGATATCAAAGCTAAACAAAGACACTACAAGAAATTAGATGATGTCAGCATCATGGTAGAGTGAGTTGTTTCCTCAGTCTCTCCTCTTTAAGTTACAACTAAATAGACATTCATTAACCAGAAGAGGACTGCCTGCAAAGCACAACAGGACTTCTGAGAGATCCACGCAGCTATACACCTGCAGGTGAGTGGACTGGATCTCCAGGAGTCAGTGGAACTAAGTAAGGTGCACCCATTCTCCTCCCCAGTGTCAGGGAGCCAGTTCATGAATCCTCACACAGGAGCCATGTGACTGTAAGAGGAGGCAGGGACAGCCTGGCCTGAGCAAATACTTTCAGAGTTGCAGCCTGGCCCATGAGAGTTCCCAACGTGCTGCAGTGGTCCCCCTGTGGGAATGCTGTACACTGAGTGGTGGTAGCTTAGCAACCACACAGGCAAGCCTCCTCCCTACAACAGCACAGGCGAAAAGGTGTCCCACCTACACAGAAGGCACCCTCTCCCAGGAGAACAACAGCCCAAGAGATCCACTGAGTGGCAGCTCAGCGCCCACATAGGTGCCCTAACTCAGCACAGGTGGGAAGGTGCCCTACTAACTCAGAAGGCACCCCATCCACAGAGCACAGCAGGCCACAGGACCCATGGAGTGGTAGCCGAGCTCCTACCTAGGTGAACCTCCCACCCAGAGTGCGTCAGATCAGTTGGTCCCCTGCCAAGTACAGAGGCCCTGCCTACAGTGCCAAACCAGCCCACCCACCTCAGAGGCCCTGCCCAAGTGAGCACAATCTGCAGAGCTGCTTTGGCCAGCCCAGGTGAACACAGAGTAGCCCCTACCCACACAACTACCAGCAGATGGAGCACAATCAGAAAACTCAGCTCCTGTCTGCCGCCCAGTGGAGGCAAGTGGAATCTGTGACTTGACACTATAAAAATTGCACCAGCAAAGGATCACTTCATCAAACACTGTGAAGAACTACATTAACACTTCAGAGCAGAAGGAAAATGACAAGTATCCAAAAATAATCCTGAAGTCAGAAATTTACAATCTAAATGACAGCAAATTCAAAATAGTTTTCATAAAGAAACTCAAGAAGTTACAAGAAAACTCAGAAAGAGAGATCAATGAACTCAAAAATAAAACTAACAAGCAGAAGGAATACTTCACCAAAGAGACTGAAACTCTAAAAAGATCCAAACAGAAGTTCTGATAAAAAGAGCACAATTAATAAGATAGAAAATAATCTAGAATCCATAAAAAATAGAGCTGATATTGTGGAGGACAGAATTAGTGATCTAGAGGACAGAAAAATAGAAATGCTTCAGGTGGAAGAGAAGAGAAAACTAAGACTTTTTAAAAATGAAGAAATTCTTCAAGAAATATCTGACTCAATTAAGAAAAACATAAGGATGATGGATATTCCAGAGGGAGAAGAGAGGAAGAAAGGAACAGAGAGCTTGTTCAAAGAGTAATAGCTGAGAACTTCCCAAATCTGGGAAAAGAACTGGACTTTCAAATACATGAAGCCAATAGACGTCCTAATTACATCAATGCCAAAAGACCTTCTCCAGGCATTTAAGGTAGTAAAACTGGCAAAAGTCAATGACAAAGAAAAAATATTTAGAGCAGCAAGGCAGAAGAAAATAACCTATGAAGGAACCCCTATCAGGCTTTCAGTGGATTTCTCAGCAGAAAACTTACAGGCTAGGAGAAATTGAAATGATATATTCAAAATACAGAAAGACAAAAATTTGCCGCCATGAATACTCTAACCAGTGAAACTATCCTTCACATATGATGGAGAAATAAACTCTCCTGTATAAACAAAAGCTGAAGGAGTTCATTGCCACTAGACCACCCTTGCAAGAAATGATGAAGGAAGTCATCCTACCTGTAACAGAAAGGCAAAAGTTTACAAAACATTGAGCAAAAGATCAATAGATGGATAGAACCAGCAAATTTCAGCTCTATACCAGAATAGGTCAGTAAACAAATAAACACTTAATTATAACATGAAAGACAAAGGAAAGGAAAGCATCTAGAATAACTATAAACACTTCAATTTAGTCACAAACTCGTGACTCAGAAAAGAACAATTTGTGACAATAGCTCAGATGGGGAACAGAAAAGGGACGGAACCTGCTTAGGCTAATGAAGATAAGAAGCTATAGGAAAATGGACTATCTCATCTATGAGATCTTCTATGCAAAATTCATTGTAACCACTAAACAAAAAATCAGAGCAGAGCCATAAATCATAAATAAAGAGAAAATCATCACAAAAAAAAAACATGAAATTGAAATTGCAATCAGAAATACAAGGGATGAGAAAAAATAGAAATATAGAACAACCAGAAAACAAGAGATAAAATGAGAGTACTAAGCCTTCATATATCAATAATCACTCCAAATGGAAATGGACTGAATTCTCCAATCAAAAGACACAGAGTGGCTGGCTGGACTAAAAAACAAGACCCAACAATATGCTACCTCCAGGAAATACATCTCAACTCTAAAGACATAGGCTCAGAGCGAAGGGATGGAAGACGATACTCCAAGCAAATGGCGAGCAAAAGAAAGTAGGTGTTGCCATACTTGTATCATACAAAGCAGACTTCAAGACAAGATAGACAATGAGAGACAATGGGGGGCAGTATATAATGACAAAAGGCACATTCCACCAAGAGGATATAACACTTAGGAATACATATGCACCTAACACAGGAGCACCAAGGTATATAAAGCAACCATTAACAAACCTAAAGGGAGAAATTGGCAGCAACACAATAATAGTAGGGGACCTCAACACTCCACCTACATCAATGGATAGATCACCCAGACAAAAAGTCAACCAGGAAACAGTGGCCTTAAATAAAATACTAGACCACTTGGACTTACTAGATATATATAGACCATTCCATCCAAAAACAGGAGAATACACATTCTTCTCAAGTGTACATGGAACATTCTCAAAGATAGACCATATGTTGGGAAACAAGGTAGCCCTCAATAAATTCAAGAAGATTGAAATAACATCAAGCAGCTTTTCCCACCATAATGCTATGAAACTAGAAATCAATGGCAAGAAAAAAGCCAGGAAAGCCACAAATATGTGGAGACTAAACAACATACTACTGAACAACCATTGGATCAATGAAGAAATCAAAAGAGAAATCAAAAAAACCTGAAGACAAGTGAAAATGAAAATACAACATACCAACTCTTCTTGGATGCAGTGAAAGTGGTGCTAAGAGTGAAATTTATAGCAATACAGGTCTACCTCAACAAAGAAGAAAAATCTCAAATATGTAATCTTAAATTACACCTAACAGATTTAGAAAGAGAAGAACAAACAAAGCCCAAAGTCAGCAGAAGGAGGGAAATAATAAAAATTAGAGCAGAAATGAATGAAATAAAGACTAAAAAAAAAATAGAAAGTATCAATGAAACTAAGAGCTGGTTCTTTGAGAAGATAAACAAAGTTGACACACCCTTAGGCAGACTTACTAAGAAAAACATAGAGAAGTTTCAAAGAAATAAAATTAGAAGTGAAAGAGGAGAAATTACAATGGATACCACAGAAATACAAAAGATTATAAGAGAATATTCTGAAAAACTACATGCCAACACATTGGACAACCCAGAAGAAACAGATAAATTCTTAGACTCATACAACCTCCCAAACTGAATCAAGAAGAAATAGAGAGTCTGAATAGACCAATAACAAGTAAACAGATTGAAAGAGTAATCAAAAACCTCCTATAAAATAAAAGTCCAGGATCAGGTGGCTTCTCTGGAGAATTCTACCAAACATTCAAAGAAGATTTAATACCTATCCTTCTCAAACTATTCCAAAAAACTGAAGAAGACAGAATGCTTCCTAAATCCTTCTATGAGGCCAAAATTACCCTGATACCAAAACCAGACAAAGACAACACAAAGAAGAATAATTGCAGGCCAATGTCACTGATGAACATAAATGCAAAAATCCTCAAAAAAGATATTGGCAAATCAAATACAGCAATAGTTTGAAAGAATCATACACTAAAATCAAGTGAGATTTATACAAGGGATTCAGGGATGGCTCAACATCTTCAAATCAATCAATGTGATACACATTAACAAAATGAGGGAAGAAAATCACATGATCATCTCAATAGATGCAGAGAAAGCATCTAACAAGCTCTAACTTCCATTTATGATTAAAAACTCTAAATAAAATGGGTATAGAAGGAAAGCATCTCAACATAACAAAGGCCATATGTGACAAACCCACAGCCAACATCATACTTAATGGTGAAAAATTGAAGGCCATCCTTTTGAGAACAGGAACAAGACAAGGGTGCCCACTATCATCACTCCTATTCAACATAGTATTGGAGGTTTTGGCTAGAACAAATAGTCAAGAAAAAGAAATAAAAGATATCCAAATTGAACAGGAAGAAGTGAAACTCTCATTCTTTGCAGATGACATGATTCTCTACATACAAAATCCTAAACAATCCACCAGAAAGCTATTAAAAATAAGCAACAACTACCACAATGTAGCAGGGTACAAAATTAACTTACAAAAATAAGTTGCATTTCTATACGCTAATAATGAAGTAGCAGAAAGAGAAGTCAAGAATGCAATCCCATTTACAATTCCAACATAAAGAATAAAATATCTAGGAATAAATTTAATCATGAAAGTAAAAGACCTATACACTGAAAACTGTAAGACATTATTGAAAGAAATTGAAGAATACATAAAGAAATGGAAAGATATTCCATGCACATGGATTATAAGAATAACCATAGTTAAAATGTCCATAATACATAAAGCAATCTACGAATTCAATGCAATCCCAATCAGAATCCCAATGACATTCTTCACAGAAATAGAACAAAGACTCTCAAAATGTATATGGAACAACAAAACACCCTGAATAGCTGAGCAATCCAGAGAAAAAAAAACAAAGCTAGAGACATCACAATCCTTGACTTCAAAATATACTACAAAGCTATAGTAATCAAAGGAGCATTATATTGGTACAAAAACAGACACACAGGTCAATGGAACAGAATTGAAAGCCCAGAAATAAAACCACACATCTATGGACAGCTAATCTTCAACAAAGGAGTGAAGAACATACAATGGAGAAAGGAAAGTCTCTTCAATAAATAGTATTTGGAAAACTGGATAGCCACATGCAAACAAATGAAAGTAGACCATTATCTTACACTATACACAAAAATTAATTCAAAATGGATTAAAGACTTGAATATAAGACCTGAAACCATAAAACTTCTGGAAAACATAGGCAGTACACTCTTTGACACTGGTCTTAGCAGCATCTTTTTTAATACCATGTCTACTTAGGCAAAAGAAATAAAAGAAAAAATAAACACATGAGATTACAACACTGAAAAGCTTCAGCAAGTTAAAGCTTGAAATCATGAAAAAAATGAAAAGACAACCCAGCAACTGGGATAAATTATTTATAAATCATATATCTGATAAAGGGTTCATTTCCAAAATATATAAAGAACTCATACAACTCAACAACAAAAAGACAAACAACCCAATCAAAAAATGGGCAGAACATATGAACAGATATTTTCCCAAAGAAGATATACAGATGGCCGATAGGAACATGAAAAGATGTTCAATGTCACTAATTATCAGGGAAATGCAAATCAAAACTACAATGAGGTATCTCCTCACACCCATCAGAATGGCTATAATTATGAAGATGAGAAGTAATATGTGTTGGAGAAGATGAGAAGAAAAGGTAACTCTCATACACTGCTTGTAGGAATGCAAACTGGTGCAGCCACTATGGAAAACAGTATGGAGATTTCTCAAAAAATTAAAAATAGAAATACTATATGATCTATCTACCCCACTACTGGGTATTTATCCAAAGAACATGAAATCAACAATACAAAGAGATCTATGCACCCCTATGTTCATTGCAGCATTATTCACAATAGCCAAGATGTGGAAGCAGCCCAATTGCCCATTAACTGATGAATAGATAAAGAAGATGTGGTACATATATACAATAGAATACTACTCAGCCATGAGAAAAAGACAAAATTGCCCCATTTGCAACAACATGGATGGACCTTGAGAGTATTATGATAAGCCAAATAAACGAGACAAAGAAAGACAAACACCATATGATTTCACTCGTATGTGGAAGATCAACAAACACATGGGCAAAAAGTGGTTACCAGAGGGGATGGGAGTAGGGGATGGGTGAAAGGGGTAAAGGGTCATATATGTATGGTGAAAGACAAAAAGTAGACTATTGGTGGTAAGCACTATGCAGTCTATACAGAAACTGATACATGATAACGTACATTTGAAATTACATAATTTTATAAACCAATACAAGCTCAACAAAATTTTTAAAAATTAAGGAATTTTAAAAAATAAAATAAAAGTATAGGCTAATATTCCTGATTAATATAGATGGAAATATGCTCGATATAATATGAGCAAAACAAATACAACAGCAAGTTAAAAGGGTCATACATGATAATTAAGTGTGATTTATCCCTGGGATGCAAGTTTGGTTCAATATACACAAATCAAAAATGTGATACACCACTTTAACAGAATGAAAGTTAAAAAGCATATGATCATCTCAACAGATGCAGAGAAAGGATCTGACAAAATACAAAATCCTTTTATGATAAAAGCTCTTGGAGCCAGCTCCATGGCCAAGTGATCAAGTTTGCATGCTCTGCTTCAGCAGCCCAGGGTTTCACTGTTTCAGATCCTGGGCGTGGACATGGTACCGCTCATCAGGCCATGTTGAGGCGGCGTCCTATATGTGACAACTAGAAGGGTCCACAACTAAAATATACAACTATGTACTGGGGGGATTTGGGGAGAAAAGGCAGAAAAAACAAACAACAAATTAGATACAGAAGGAATGTACCTCAACATAATAAAGGCAATATATGGCAAATCCACAGCTAACATCATACTCGATGGTGGAAAACTGGAAGCTTTTCTTCTAAGATCAAGAACAAGACAAGGATGCTCAGTTCTGGTCACTTCTATTCAAATGGTACTGGAAGTCCTAGCCAGAGAAATTAGGCAAGAAAAAGAAATAAAAAGCATTCAGATGAGAAAGAAAGAAGTAAGATTGTCTCTGTTTGCAGGTTACATGATTTATATTCAGAAAATACTAAAGACTCCACCAAAACACTGTTAGAACTAACAAATGAATTCAGTAAAATTGCAGGATAAAAAATCAACATAGAAAAATCAGTCGCATTTCCATACACACTATCTGAAAAAGAAATTAAAGAAACAGTCCTATTTACAATAGCATCAAAAACAATAAAATACTTAGGAATGAATTTAACCAAGGATGTGAAAAACCTGTATGTTGAAAACTATAAAACATTGATGACATTGAAGAAGGTACAAATAAATAGAAGATATCCCATGTTCATGGATTGGAAGAATTGCTTTACTAAAATGTCCAGACTACCTAAAACAATCTACAGATTCATAGCACTCCCTTTCAAGATTCCAGTGAGATTTTTCACAGGAATAGGAAAAATAATCATAAAATTCATATGGAACCAAAAAAGATCCTAAATAGCAAAAGCAATCTTGAGCAAAAAAGAACAAAACTGGAGGCATCACACTACTCGATTTCAAAATATACTACAAAGCTGTAGTGATCAAACCAGCAAGGTACTGGCATAAGAATAGACATATAGACCAATGGAACAAAGGAAAGATCCCAGAAATAAATCCATGCATTTATAGTCAATTGATCTTTGAGAAAGGTGCCGTGAATACACAATAGGAAGAGGACCATCTTTTCAACAATGGTATTAGGAAATCTACATGAGGAAGAATGACCATTATCTAATCCCACACACAAAAATCAACTCAAAATGGATTAAATATTTCACATAAGACTGAAACTATAAAATTATTAGAAAAAAACATAGGGAAAAAGCCTCTTGACATTAGTCTGGGCAATGATTTTCTGAATATGACACCAAAAGCACAGGCAACAAAAGCAAAAGTAGACAAATGGAATTGTATAAAAATAAAAAGCTTCTGTACAGCAAAGGAATCAACCAATATAGTGAAAAGACAACATATGGAATGGGAGAAAATATTTGCAAATCATACATCTGATAAGAGGTTAATATCTGAAATATATCTGGAATTCAAACAACTCAATAGCAAGAAAACAAATAACCCTGATTTTAAAATGGGCAAGAACCCCAACAGAGATTTCTCAAAAGACAACCTAGAAATGACCAGTAAGTATATGAAAATATGGTCAATATCACTAATCATCAGAGAAATGCAAATCAAAACCACAGTAAAATATCACCTCACAACTGTTAGAATGGCTATTATCAAAAAGACAAAAGATAACAAGCGCTAGTGAGCATGTAGATCAAAGGGAACCTTTGTACACTGTTGGTGGGAATGTAAATTGGTACAGCCATCATGGAAAACAGCATGGATGTTCCTCAAAAAATTAAAAATAGGGGCCGGCCAGGTGGCTTATTGGTTAAATTCATGTGCTCGGCTTTAGCAGCCTGGGGTTCACGGGTTTGGATCCCATGCGTGGACCTAGCACCACTCATCAGGCCATGCTGTAGTGGCATCCCACATAAAATAAAGGAAGATTGCCACAGATGTTAGCTAGTGACAATCTTCCTCAAGCAAAAAGGAGGAAGATGGGCAACAGATGTTAGCACAGGGTCAATCTTCCTCACACCCACGCACAAAAATTAAAAATAGAATTACTACGTGATCCAGTAATCTCACTTCTGGGAATATACGCAAAAGAAATGAATTCATCTCAAAAAAAGTATCTCGAAAAAATGTCTGCATTCCCATGTTCATTGCAGCCTTATTCACAATAGCCAAGATATGGAATCAACCTAAGAGTCCACTGATGGATGAATGGATAAAAAAATGTGATTATATATATAATATATATTATGATTATATATTGTATGTAGTATATATTAAAATATATGAATATGGTTAAACATATGATGGAATAATATTCAGTCTTAAAAAAGAAGGAAATCCTGTCATTTGTGACGACATGGATGAATCTGGAGGGCATTATGCTAAGTGAAATAAGGCAGGCACAGAAGGACAAATACTGCATGATTTCACTCATATTTAGAATCTAAAAAAATTGAACACATAGAAGCAGAGATTATAACGGTGGTTTCTAGGGGCTGGGGGTGGGCAAATGAGGAGGTATTAGTCAAAGGGCACAAACTTTTAGTTATAAGATGAGTAAGCTCTAGCGATCTAATGTACAGCATGGTAACTATAGTTAACAAAACTGTATTGCATGCTTAAAATTTGCTAAGAGAGTAGATCTTAAATGTTCTTACCACCATAAAATAACTGTGTGAGATGATGGATACGTTAATTACTTGATTGTGGTAATCATTTCACAATGTATACTTATGTCAAAATACCACACTGTGCACCATTAAGATACACAATTTTTGTCAATTATACTTTAATGAAGCTGGGAAAAAATCCCAGCAAGGCTTTTTGTAGATATGTACAAGATTATTCTAAAGTTTACATGAAAGGGCAAGGAACTAGAGTAGCTAATACAATTTTGAAAAAGAAGAATAAAGTGGGAGGAAGCAATCTGTCCAATTTCAATACTTATTTATATAGCTACAGTAATCAAGACTGTGTGATACTGGCAGAGGGATGGACACAGATCAAACGAACAGATTAGAAAACCCAGAAATGGACCCACACAAAAATGCCAAACTGATTTTTGACAAAGGTGCAACAGCAATTCAATGGAGGAAAGATAGCATTTTCAACAAATGGTTCTGGAGTAATTAGCCGTCCACAGGCAAGAAATAAACCTGAATTCACAAGGTTCATGGGCATCACATCTTATACAAAAAGTATCACGTTGTCCTTGATAAAATGGCCTCATAATAAGACAGTATTGGGCTGAGTCATCTCCTCAAGGCAATGCATTTTTGGAGACACATTTGCTTAACTTGGATGTTTAGGTAAAGGAAGAAAGTGGGAGAGAAAAATCTCATACAATCTACTCTGATCAATAATTCGTAATGGCGGGTGATTACGAGAGTAAACACTTAAATTCCAACCAAAGTTTTGGAGATGTGAAATGGAGCATTTTGTGCATAATGTATAAAATCATGATGTGTTTTGTGACTGCTAATGAATGATTCTGACATTCACTCATAGATTGGATGATACTTACATTAAGATGATGGGTTAGGAGTCTGAAGAAAAGAGTATTTGCATTCTGGGCTCATTCTCAGGGCTGACAAACTATTGAGCAAGGAGAATAAAACGTCATCCCTAATATGCTATGCTTTCTAGGATGTCCTTATGGAGCACAAAACAAAAAGATCTCCCTACATGGAAGAGCCATGCAGAGAGGCGGATAACTGTCTTAGATCAGGTTCCATAGACGCATTGCCAAAGATGGAGATTTTTGTTGAAGCGATGTATTGAGGAGTACCCTCAGGAGAGGGGGCATGGATGAGCAGAGGAAGAAAGCTAATTAACAGAGTGGTCTGGATAGAAACTAGTTTTAGTCTGATCTCAAGGGCCGCTCTGAAGTACACATGGCACCACAGAGTTGGTCCTATCTTAAGACAAGAGAAATGGACTTTTGTACCCTGTGTAAATCATTTATTGGTCACTGGCTGTTGGGGAAGAATGGGGAAAGGGAGCAGGAAGACAGCCCCTCTAGGGAGGCAGCTGCTTTCAGCCAAATGCCAATCTCTAGAGAAGGAGGTAGTTGTGAGCTGTTGGCAGCCAACGTTCATTGGGTTTTGTCCATCTGTCTGAATAAGAAATCTGAACAGGGTACTATCAGCATCCAAGGGAGTCCACCTCTTGTGCTATTCAGATCCTCTAGATTTTCACATTAAGTTCACTATACGGTCACAACTTCTGAGCAAACTTCCAAGAGGCAAGTTAAGGTGATGAACTATAGCCCCACCATGCAATAGCTCTTAAGGCCAATGACACATTATTTCCCTCCTCCACCACACATTCTAGATCCTCCTTGCCTCACACTTCTGTTATCTGATATCCCAGACCCCCATCTCTGAGCCGTCTGAGCTCCCGGTTAGTGTACAGTTATCAGGCCTGTTACCGTACCTGCTCTTTTACTGGGCAAGTTATAACTGGGCATGGGAGAATCAAGAGACAGCCCATTGGATTGTCTGAGTTCCAAACATATTCTTCTCTCTTGCATGATGTAGCAGTGATCCTACCTTTTCATGATTATCATAGTCAATAATCCCAGTATGATAGATCCTTTCAGTGCCTGCTGGGCTCCTAGCATAAGGAACCCAAAGTAACTAGGTAGCAGCCACAGTTTTGGATTTATTGGGATTCTTATGGTGTCCCCTGGTAGAAACATGTCCTCTAGACCCACAGCATCTAATTTGGAGGAATGGGAAACACAAATTCCCCAAGTGGGTCATTTGCAATGATGGTGAGATGGGCCAGTCATACTTCTGCCCCTTGATTCTCTGACATGTATAATTAAGTCTATTTTGGACAGGGTATAATATGACATCCACTGGTCTTTTAAAAGTATACTACCCCTCACAGGGTGTCTTCTACCAGGAGCTGCCTCAAGTGCATCTCCAAGAGACCTTCCCAAAGCTCTTTCAGGCCAGCAGCTGCTGAAAGTACAACATGTGGTAGAACCACTGGATCCCATGGCCATGTGCCCATTGCCTAACTTCCTTGGCCATACAGCCGGCCACTGAAAATCTGAGATCAGGTGCCAGCATGCTTGTGTTTGGGTGAGAGCCCTTTTCTGGATTGCAGACTCCTGACTTCTCATTGTGTTGTCACGTGGTGGAAAGAGAATGAGCTAGCTATCTGGCCTCTTCTCAGAAAAGCACTAATCTCATACATCAGGGCTCGACAATCATGGCTTAATTACCTCTCAAACATACCACCTCAAAATATCATCACATTGGAGATTAGATTTCAACATATGAATTTGGGAGGGACACAAACAGTCTGTAATAGTGATATTATGTGGGATTCCATGCATGGATGAGACACTCGATAATCCCTTGAATGGTACTGTTGGCTGAGGCACTATAGAAAGGCAAGTCCATATGTGGATCCTTGTCAATCCTAGTCAGGTGACACATTGCCTTTTCCCCGATGGAAGGAGTCTAACCGAATCAACTTGACAACAAGCATCTGCTTGGGTTTCCTCAAATCATGATACCTTCTTGAGACTCAGCATTGGTCTTTGTTATTAGCAGGGCAAGACATTCAGCAACAGCAGTAGCTTTCGGCCTTGGTGAGGAAGCACATGTTTTTGGGCCCATGGTTAGCCACCATGGTTTCTCTGTTCATGAGCCCATGGCATGAGCCATGGGGTGGTCAATGACAGAGGCTGATGGACATCAGTTGGCTGACCCATTCTGTCCACTGGTTGCTTAGTGCTTCTTCTGAAATTAAGGCTCTCTCGTGGGTATTAACACTCAATACGAGTATCAGATCCTGACATATTGTGGCCACTCCCACAGGTACTTTCTCAAGCCTTTCCCCCAGACCTCCTTGTCTTCGACGTTCCTTGGACCCCACCTCTCTCTCCACACAAAGTGGATAACCAGATGCATTGCCTGAAGCTCTGACTCCTGGGGGGTTTTCCATTCACCACTGGCTTCAGAGTCCCCCACAGGTGAGCTATAGGGCAGTCACAACTCATTTTTGACTTGAACTCACATATCAAGTCAACCCCTTACTGAACTAAGTTCAGGCATTTTCCTCCTTGGTCTGACAATGAGAACTCCCTCATGAGGTCAAATGTGTGAACTGAGGGAGAGACGGCTACCCAATAGTGGAAAGTGGTATAGGTGTCTGAGCCTCCTGTTCATGCAATTTTCTTATGCCCTCTGGAACAGCTTAAGCCCAGTCTTGGATGTGCCACTTCCATTTTACAATGAATTGCTTCTGGACTGCCCTAAACTTATGTCTTGGTTTAGTTCACAAGAATTCAGTATAATTTGCCATGATCCCTCTTGGTGTTTCAGGAGCCAAACTGGTAAATTGAATAGGTATGAGTGGGGACCACTACCCTTCTACCTTAAAGTCTTTTAGGGTGGTACTAATCTCTGCCGTTCCCCTTGGATACAATATTGGCTTTTATTTATTATCTTTCCTGAAGGGGGGACCTTCAGGAACTTTCATCTGGCCTCTCTTACTGCCATAGGTATTACTGGTCAAAGAATCCGCATGAGAGTTCTTCCAGCTAAGTATGGCCACTCCAATTATACATCTAGAAACCAGAGGACATGTGCCATTTGTTACTTGACCCATATATGCTCCTATCCTACCCTAACACAGTGGCCATAATATTTGGGGGTAGTTCTTGGGAATCAGCAACATTAGACCCCGTATCCAATTTCCCTTGGAAAAACGTATATATTATTGGCTTCCAACATATCTGTCTCTAGGAAAACCATTTTCTATTAGCATTCTCTAAAGAACCATGCGGTCAGCACCAGCCCCAGGCTGTCATTCCAACCTTGCTGCCCATTACAGTAATTCTGACTGCTTTGCTCATGACTGTTAAGTGCTGCCATCTGGCCTCAGGCACTCATTGGCTGCAGCCACCCTGGTTGGGAATGGGGAGCATAACCTCCTGGCCTAAGGGGCTCTGGTTTAGTTGAGGACAATTTGCTGGAAAAAGGGGATGCTGTTAGCTGTAAAAGCTCATAGGAATAGGGGAATGAAAACTCTGGCCAGATGAAGGATATGGTCAGGCATTCACAGCATTCATAGCATCCAAAACAATAACCTTGGCACTAGGATAACAGCTGGATAAATATCCAGGCATCCCATCTGCCTGGGAATTTTATCCCTTCCCTATACATCTCCCTCCGGACAGAACTGTCAAGACATGCTCAGCAGACTTCAGTGTTAGTAGAGTGTTTATGACTTCCTAAAACATGTGACTGGAAAAGCCAACAGACCAGCATCAGGGAATTACATACAAATACAGGTTTGTTTGGTTTTTTAAAGAGAAAAGACAAATATAATGCTCAGATTGTGATTTACGAGGGCCAGCACCTATGGAAATTCTGTGCTTATCGGTACATTTGAAATCAACACACAGTCACAAGAGTCCCCTCTCTTTTTGTGGTAGAGGAAGCTGTGACTTGGCCAAAACCCTCAGTCATTCTGACGTGGTTCAGAGCAGCTCATAAACCTAAGATTTTGAGGTCCAAATTATCCTCTATTTTACAACACTTGATTCTCAAAATTGACCTTCTAATACTTTGTCTTTAAATGTAGGTATTGTTAAAACCTGATCTGATTGTTTAAATGCCCTACCTGTTACACCTGTGTATATGTGATTTTAAAAGCTGGGAATTTTTTCACTTTTCTTATCAAGATGGAATTACTTTCTTCTGGTGATCCATATTTTGATGAAATCAAATTCAAGTCACATGGTACGACAAGGGACTTTCATGCTTGTAGTTAAAACTTGGAAATGCTGGAATTTCTGGGAGAAATTGGTGGTTCTGAGGCACTAAGCAGAATATTTGAAATGGAGGTTCGCAGTAGGCAGAACAGTGGCCGTGTCCAAATCACTGGAACCTGTGTATATGTGCCAGAGAGGAATTAAGGTTGCAGATTGAGTACAGGTTGCTAACCAGCTGCCCTTAAAACAGAATGTCTCCTGATTACCCAGGTGGGCTCAATGTAATCACAAGGGTCTTTAAAAGTCAGTCTGAGGAAGGTGAGACTAGAGAAGAAAGATGTGGAGAGATACAATGTTGCTAAATTTGAAGATGGAAGAAGGGAGCCAAACTAAAGAATGTGGGTGCCCTGGAGAGGACTAGGAAAGTATTCTCTCCTGGAGCTTCCAGGAGAAACACCACCCAAGGAAATTTTAGCCCAAGTAAACTGTGTCAAACTTCTGACCTCCAGAACCGTAAGAAAACACTTTTTTTAAGCTGCTAAATTTATAGTAATTTGTTATAGCAGCAAGAGGAAACTGATACAAGGTTGTTCTAGAAATCGGGAATACACTGTACCTATGCCTTTTGTTAATTCCTTTGGTCTAGAATAATTTTTTATTGCTTCCATGGGGGAGCCTAGACGTATTTGGTGGTGGCCAGATGAAGAAATAAAGAGGATGGAGCTCAGCGTGTAAGTTAGAATGGAGAGAGAGAGGAAAAAAAGGAAAACACTTTGTGTAGACAGCAAAATGGAGGTATGAATCAGGTTCAAATGCAGGCTAACTTCCTCTGATCTGTGGATCCAAAATAAAAGTAACTTCCACTATTTCAACATATTCCTTGTTCATTTTTCACAGAAATATCTTATGTGTTTTAAGGAACTTATGTGCCACGGGTTGTAACTTTTATAATCTGCAACGTCAGAAAATTCTCGAAACAAATTGTGGGGGCCTGGTCATGACAAGGGGACTATAACACGCAAGTTGAACTTTGTGGACCAACGACAATTTTGAAAAATATAAATATCTTTCTACTAATTAACATGTAAAGTGAGGGCCATTTGAGAAGAATGCATCATTTTTTGTGAAACTAGATTTCCCTACATAATTAGATCTTTTATTTAAAAATAGAAACAGCTATAGTCTAGAATTGCTTATTTTCGTGAATGCCACCAGAGGGCACCATAACCTTTGCAGAAGATAAAAGCTCAGCCGTCAAACACTTCCCAGGGAGTTTTTTCTTTGAGGAAGAAAAATTGCAGGGCAGAAAATGAACACCACCAGCACATTTCCAGTATTTTCCATGTCACTTTACTAGATATATTCTCTCTTGTTTTTAATTTTTTTCTTACAAGTCAATCTTGAAAACATACAGCAAAAAAAATGAGCCTCTTTTTTCAGTTTAGTCAAAGAAGATAGGTGACAGATAATGAAAGAACGATGAAATTGAAGGTATCATTTCCACATTAACATCTTGCCCCAAACACCATGCAGTGCTAAAAGTCACATCCCCATCATGCAAGGACATTAAAATGTGCGGTGATTTAAAATCTGGTTTTTATTATGGGATGCTAAACATCTCCATCGGGCATGCTTCCCCTTTAGACTAAAGGTAAAAAAATATCAATACAGAGCAAGTTAAGTCTCCTCATAAAGAGAAATGGAAGAAGTATTTTTTTTAATGTAGAATCCATTTTAATGTTTTCTGTGTGATCTGTGGTGTATGGGAAAGAGTAAAGATGTGCAGAAGAGGCAAGGAAATTGCTTCCTGCTCACAACATAACCATGTAGCAGTTCAATATCTTGTTCGCTGAGATGGGTGCTTTTCCCTCCCCAAGCCATTTCATAGGGGTTGTTAAAATCTAGTTTCAGGGGCTTTTCTTTTTAATTGAAAATTACAAAACCCTAGGCTGGGAAGTCACCTCATGTTTCTAGGACTCGATTTTTCTTGCAAGATAAGCATACAAAAAATTAGAAGGGAGATAAATTGGAAAATCCCAATCAGATATCATATTCTGTTAAACTGAAGAAGAGATGCACCCTAAAACTTCATTTGAATGTGGTGGCTCTTCAATGAGTAGTGACTGTTGGATGGTCATCGTCTGTACCTAAATTACTAAATCTTCTGTGTGACTATATCAAAATACCACCTTTCAATGTCACTTCTTTTCAAAAGACTTAAAAGTATATTTCTCTTTATGTTTCATCTCTATGATATTGTCTGTGATTTAAAGGCTATCTGAGGAAATTATTATAATTACATGAGAAGAAATTGAATGGAAGTTAAAAGCCTAACCCCTAGTCACTAAGCTCTGTCTGACATCTCCTGACACATTTTGAAAGGAAAACAAAATAAAGGCACTCCATTTCTTTAAATATCTCTCTTTCGTCCAAGGATCTCACAGCGCCTAACAAGCAGTGTGCTTTACAGAAGGAAGGAAAGAAAACATAGAACTGATTAGGTTAGACTCCAACTCACAGTCAGCCCAGCCTCAGGTCACTGCAGGAGGGACCGTAACCTCTCAGGCCATGAGGAAGACCGTGCTCAAGGAAAAGAGGCCCCTCAGGTTTCCAATGGATGACTTCACAAAAGCCACATGGCGTGTGCCCATTTCAGTGCAAAGGCATGCACACACCAAGTCAAACTGCTGGGTCCCAACAGCCACTGTGCAAGGTAAAGGGAGAGGGAAGAGCAAGACTTGGATTCAAGTCCTGGCTGCACCACTTAGGGCTCTCCCCAGGCACCTTGCTTCTCAGAGCTTGTTTCTTCCCTGCTCAAAAGGAGTAAGGATAATCCGCAATCATCCCACACAGACCACTGGGGAGTTGGAGGTGGGAGCCTGAAGCACACCGATTTACAAACTGGAAAGTGCTATGTAAATATAAGGCATTGGTTTCACATTGAAATCTGATTCCCAAAACAATCTCTTTCTTAGGCTTCCTGGAGTCTTTGTAATAGTATGCGTTAGATTCTTTCTAGGCCTTTGATGATGCAATGCTGGGATTCAGGCGGAGCTAAGAATTCTTAAAGGCAACAGATACTCTTCACGTGCTGGACACAATTCAGCATGTACTGCAACGTACCAGCCGGTGAGGGTATGATACCACGCACCAGTCTGGGTCTACAGGCTAGCAATAGGGAGAAGCAGGCCTCCCCAAAACCCCAAAGAAGAGTCCAATCGGGATCTGAATCCATAGCAGGTTTGGACCTGGCTGTGCTCAGAGATTCTCCACTTCCTTCCTGAGTGGCCGCGGTTCTGCGTCATTCCACAGCCACCAGATCCTGTGCTTACAGCAGCGGGCATGGAAGACTATGAAACCACCCCAAGACTATTTCAGAGATGGCCCAATCCCCAGGAATAAATTAGAACTAATCCAGTTTTCTCAATCTCCTTTGGGGCAGAAAAATGGCTTGAGGCCAAGAGAGACTGAGCATCACGGAAACTGTCTCCCACTCTTCCCTCACCCACCTCTTACAGTGAAGGTGGGAAAACATCATAGAGAGCGAAAGCATTTCCAGAGGGGAAACACTAACGAGCCGGCAAGTGTGCTCTAGAACAGCAGGGCACAAAATCACACGCAGTTCAGTTTAACTTTCATTTCTGGAGCTTCGGCAAAGTAACTGCTTTAGCTAACAAAGCAAAAACTTCTAGACTAACTTCTCTGAACAATAACTGAAAGGCTTGAGTAAATAATCTCATGGACCCATTTTGCCTTTACATTTGAGTGGTACTAAAGGATTTTACTGTAAAAGCTCAGTGAAATAGGGACTAATGAAAAGCCAAAGTAAAGCACTAAAATGTATTTGCAAGCCCTGGTCAAAAGCTTTTGGAGTGCTTCAATTTAGGAAAAGCTGCTTCGGAGTTTGTAGGTTGGTGTTGCAAACCAAAGAGGAAGGTGGAAGAATGTTTTACGTCGTGCTATTATTTGTTCCACTGTTTCTCCTCCTTCCGTCAACACTTTGTTTACATTCGAATCCCAAACAGTCAACGCTCTGATAGAGGCCAATTTCAGAAAGAATCAATGATAATTTCCAGAGTAAAGAGATTAAAGCATTGGCCTCTCAAACCAGAAGCTTCAGGGTCCATGCTGAGGACCTGAGTGGTTCCTTCTCTCTGGTGCAGAGTCAACAGGAAACTCACCAAGGTTCAGGTCCCCTTTGCTTCACGCTCTGTGGCCTCACCCGGCACATTCCACTTAGTGCGGGAACACACAACTGTTTGCTGGGCCACACTGGCTGACATGGCCTCTTATGTTACAGAAGCTTCTAGTACTACAACTTGCTTCCTGTTTTTCTTTTTCTCAATGCTGAGGTTGTTTTTTGTTGACAACGTTTTAGGACTTCTTAATAAAGGTTGGGAAAATACTCAACAACTATTTCCATTTAGTTTGCAGATAAAATTCAGGGGGTTCTTTCCATTTGAATGTCAAGCCACACACTTTGATGCTATAAAGCAAACTGTGTCAATTTGCTAGAGGTCAAGCCAAAATGGGTTTTTGATGGGTTGTGGTTATTCTCGTGGTGAGAAATATTCACAGTGATAAGCAAGTGAAGTCTTTCATATTGTTTCTCTAATAAAATTAGTTCTTTTTAACAACAAACCCTTGAATTTCTATTAGTCTTTAGTCAAAAGACTACATTAGTTGTGCTTCATTTGGTTTGAGTTTGTGGGCATAAATGGTATAGAGCTTAAAGTTTATTTACTAGAAGGGATAACCTGAAAAAGTCTTTTTCTGGTTAAGAGAGTGACTTACCACAGACAGAGAAGTCTACACACTCTGGGTTGAGAGAAGAAAGAGAGAAGAGGGAGAAAGAGAGAGAAGCCAGAAAATGATAGATTGTCAATGCATGCCCCACATTCATCCCACAAGATTTCCTGAGCATTCCTCATACATCATAGTGCAACAGAACTCCAACGAATCAATAGTATTCCTATTATTCTCAAGCAAAAAGTATATACTTT
This sequence comes from Equus quagga, assembly GCF_021613505.1. Lineage (NCBI taxonomy): Eukaryota > Metazoa > Chordata > Mammalia > Perissodactyla > Equidae > Equus > Equus quagga. The sequence continues at coordinate 13,201,401 of NC_060274.1, read as the reverse complement.
GAAATGTACACTGAGAAAAACATATAATAGTATATCATCTTTTAAAACACTAGCAATTTGAACCTCTATAAATAGACTTAAATACCGAACATTTTATATACAGCTATTCACATAGGACGCAAAATAACACAGAGACATACAAAAATAAAACAGTCATGTTTTAACTCTTTTGTCATTTTTGTTGGGGGTTTTTTTGGAGTAAAGATATTTAAACAATTCAGACACCAGAATCATCTTGTCAATCATCTTGATCCCAGGAAACCTGGATATAAATTTATACTGTGCATAGGCACCACACCCAAATCCAAAGGCAGCAAACCTTCTTTGCTGGACTCATTACTATCTCCTACAGAAAAGCTAGGAGGAAGTAGAGGTTCCCAAGTGTAATGAGATAATTTTCTTTAGCTGTTCTACGGAAAGAAATTAATCAGACCTTTCCCCCAACCTGGGTAAAGCGTGACAATATCAAGCTGTCCTTTGAGTGAGTGGAACATAGAACACGTCTCCTCCTTGGGCTCTCCCACATGCTCCTCGCTATGAAGTATTTCTCAACATGGGGAAAAGGCACCACCATTCTGGACCAAAGGCAAGGGATTTGGGTCTCATAATACCACATTTGTCCTGCTCCAGTTGATGCTACAGAAACCATTCCTCCACCCAAAACAGGATTTGGAGAACTCAGCTACCCAACCAGGTGGAATTGGACATTCTTCTTTAGGAAAACAGACTATTTCTATGTAGAGATGTCCCTGGTCAAAAGTGATCTTTTGTCCATGGAATATTCTATTTCTCTTGAGAGCAAGAAACAGAAGATGCCTTTCTCACATGCCACCTAGAGCCTAGCATAACCAAGAGCTCCCAGCAGGCACACAAAAACTGTTCAACTGGTCTCAACCACTCCAATCTCAGCGGCAGGTCTACAACTGAAACAAGAAGTTCTGCCGCTGTGGAAGTTGGTCCTCACCTAAGATGCATCTTTAGAGGGGGAACTGATGCTTGAGGAGGAACTGGGTTTCAGTTTTCCTTTACAAGGAAAAATAGAAGCTCTTGCAACATCTTGAAGAGTTGCTTGGTGTAAGATATAAGAGGAGAGAATCCTGGCTTGTCAAATAGAATGTTCAACACGGGCAGAGGCAGGTGGCTTCTCAAGTCCCTCGGGGGTGCCTTCAGGGGCAGACAGAGGTGTCCGCTGCTGATAGATGTCCTGGATCAGTAGGGTGTTCATGACCTTCCATTCCCTGTATTTTCTGGCTGTCAGCTTCGGATCATCCAGCAACTGGTTAATCATGGCCAGGTCATGTTCTTTACACTGTCCAAGTAGAAAAAACAATGAGAGAATTGGATATAGTGAGTATCTTAATTTTGATAAACCATCTTCAGCCCTTTTAAAAATAAATGCACATATACATTGATCATAAAATTATCAACGTGTTTTTACATATTAATATTCTAATTCCTACACCAGTCCTAAGAGATACGCAGGACATCTGTTTCTAGGTTCTAGCCAAACAGAAGTTAAGTATCCTACCCAAGAGTTAGTGGAAGAACTAGACAGCCAAGGTCTCCTATGTTGCTCTTCCCTGATCAATCCTTTATTCTACACCATGGTACTATTTCCATCTCAGTGTGGGCATTATTCCTCTTATAACTGTGTAATTACAATTGGACCATCCAAACTTGACTAAGTAAAATTGGGACATAGTACTTTACCTAAGACATAAGGTAATACAAAAATATTTTTTTATGTTTTATTCATTAAATTATCTTAATTTTCAAATAAATCACACCTGTTTATTCAATGAATGTATGCACAATAAATATACAGGCTATCTTTTTGTTCAAAGAAGAGATTACTGACCTTCCATCAAAACAGTATGTATTCCAAAGATATGTATTCCAAAGATGCTAATAGATCAACAATCTACTCATATTATTGACTCTGCCTCCTCTATAACCACTGATACGCATTTCTGAAATGTCTGGCTCAGGTTGGGGAAATTTTCTGTAGTCGAGGAATGAGATGCATCAGCGTTCAAAAAAATCACTCAGCCCAGACAATTTTATCTCAGATCTACTCCTGTTTCCTCCATACCTATGACCATAATCCTAATTTTGGATATAAAGTCCAATATATCACATCTGCTTTTACAGCTTCCTAAGTGAGGTCCCTGACTCTAATCGCCACTGTAAACCCACCCTCCACATGGCCGTGCAGGAGATCCACCTGAAATGCTGAGTTCTCTTAATGGTTCCCCTTCACGTCCAGGGTTCCATGGACTCGAGCTCCATTTATTGATCCTCCACTTCCTTTTTACTTTCCACTGTAATAGTGTTGATGTGAATTTTCTCCCCCACTCAATGCTGGCTCACAGCGCCATGATGTTGTGCCACATGGAGAACATTTCTTATCTTTCTTCACCTGATGAACACTAATTCCTAGAATTGCTTTCACCTGGAACAATTTCCAATTTTTCTTTACCAGATTTTACTATAACTTATGAATCTATACTCAATTCAGGCATGATATTCTCCAGAAAGTCTTTTCTGAACCCCTAAATAGGACTGAGAAGCTGTTTTTTATGTTCTCATGCATTCTAATACTTAGAGCCTTCTTAGAACCTACCATATTATACTGAGATGTTTGTGGATCTGTCATGCCACCTATTCTAAAGCTTCTTAAGGAAGGAGACAGGAAACATGTTATTCATCCCTGTATTCCCTGTATATAACACAATGCCAAGGGCCAGGCAGACACTCAATACATGTTCATTATTGAACCAATCTCTCTGCCTACCCCAGGACAGCCTGGGCATAGCTAGGAATTCACAACCGTGCTCACTGGTTGCAGTTCAACGTCATGAGCACTGCCATTAATGGACTTTCACTACTATCCAGTAATCATATTTTCTTGACCCTTTTCTCTCCCACTCTCCCAAATGACTATTGCAAAACTTCCCATCTCTCCTCAAACCTCCTCCCCTATCCTCATTTGCAGCTGATGAGAAATTTTTGAGAAAATGGTAACAATCAGAAAAGTATTTCTCCCAGGTTCCTACTGCCCACTACCTATATCAGCACAAATATTTGCTGCCTTCCTTGATGTGCATTTGGATGAAATATCCGTGCTTCCAGCAAAGGCCAATCTCTCCACTTGTGCACTATTGCCCCCTCTCTCAAACTCAAGGAACTCACTCCAGCAATCCTTCCCCCTTTCCTGTGACTCATCGATTTCCCCTCTCTGTGTAATCATTCTCACTGGCATCCATGCATGTTCTTATTTTAAAAGCTCTCTCGACCCCACATCCCTGTTCCAGCTAATGCTCCACTTTTCTCCTTGTCTCCAATGTCCCTGTGCCCATTCTTTCACACACCCACTCTCATCAGGCTTCTTCCCCACTGTCCCACCAAAACTCTTCTTGTTAAGGCCATCAACGACCTCCATGTTGCTAACTCCAATAATCAGTTAGTCCTCTTTAACTTCTTTATGAAAAGCATCTAATTTTGACTACTCTTTCTTCAAATACTTTCATCATGTTGCTTTTGTGACACATTCTCCCCATTTTTCTCGTCCCACAATGGCTGCTTATTCTCAGTCTCCTTTGCTGGTTCACCTTGTCTCCCAATCTTTGAACACTGGAGCACCCTGGGGATTCAGCTTTTAGCCTCTCCGCTGTTCTGTCTACATTCATGCTCTTGGTAATCTCATGCAATCTCTCCCATTCTCCCTGTATACTGAGGGTCCCAAATTTATCTTGCCAGACTTACCTCTCCCCTGAACTCCATTCTTGTTTGTCTAAACTTCCTCTTCAGCAGCTCCACCTGGACACCTCATAGGCATCTCAAATGCAACATGTCCAAAACTAAGTTCCCGTTATTCTCAACACCCACACACCCCACCAACTCTCAATACACCCTGAAACCTGCTCTTACCATAGCCTTCTGCAAAGCACTTGTTGGCAACTCCATCTTTCCAGTTGTTCAAGCCAAACATTGGAGTTATCCTTGACTCCTCCTCTCACTCCCAATCCACCAGCAAACCCTGATGGTTCTCCCTTCAAAATGCATCAAACTATGGCACACCACTGTTCAGAACTGTCCAAAGTCTTCCTGACTCACTCTGAGTAGAATCTGAGGGATTTGCAATGGCAATAAGGCACTACAGGATATGATCCCCCAGTGTCCCTCTCACCCACTGCTGCTGGCCCTGTCCCCCACCCACTACTACACTCCAGCCACACACTGACCTCCTTGCTCTTCCTTAAACTTGCTAGGCATACTCCCACCCCAAGGGATTTGCATTTTTGTTCCTTTTGCCTGGAACTTTCTGTCTTAGATAGCCTCCCTTTTTCAGATTTTACTCAAATTCCATCTTTCAAAGAGGCTTTTCATGTCTATCCTAGTTAAAAATCAATCCCTCAACATTCTTTAGTCCCCTTCTCTTCTATTCCCTATCAAATCTATCATCATTTGGCATACTATAAAATTTATTTATCTTGTTTATTTCTTCCTCTACCTTAAAGGTAAGCTTCATGAGGGCAGGCATTTTTGTCTGGTATGTCCACTGCTATAACCCTAAGTGCCTGAAAGAATGGCTGACACACAGTGAACATTCACTAAATACTTGTTGAAAAACGAATATATGAAATAAGAAATGAATGAATGAATCAATTTGCTTTTTAATCTTTTTTGCATCATGAACCCCATGTAGAATCTGAGGAAATCCTCTCCATAAACAAACATACAAGAATGTTATATGTATATACATGCACAGCCATGTGCCGCATAATGATGTTTTGATCAACAACAGATCGCATATACGACAGTGGTCCCATAAGATTAGTACCATATAGCCTAGGTGCGTAGTAGGCTACCCCAACTAGGTTTATGTAAGTACACTCTATGTTGTTCAAACAACACTGAAATTGCCTAATGATACATTGCTCAGAATTGTCCCTGTTGTTAGGCAACGCATGACTGTATATGTTTTATCCAAATGAGGTATCTGGTCATAGATGATTACAAACATTAGTGGCACACAAATGTGCTATTTGTTCTCTACAATTAGCTTTAACTTATGTTTTGTTTGGGTTGTGTTATTGCATTTTCGTTTTTCTTCTTTCCCTGTTTCTAAATTGGTCAGAATAATATGGATTTCAGGGGAAATGTACCACACATATAGTAGTCTGAGTGGTGAGATTTATAATTATGAATCAAGAGAGCAAGGATGTGGTGATAGATGGAAGTCACAAGGTATGTTTGCATTTCAGGAAGGGGAGAAAAATTGTGCAGTAGGAAAGTAACCAAAAAGCAATAAGAAGCAGTTGACCAGGATCCAGAAGCAGAGGAAAGGAAGGTTAAGTAAGTGGGTCACTAGCAAGGATTGCTGGTAGAAAGCCTAGCACAGCCAAGAGAGTTTTCTTTCTTCTCTCCGAGTTCTCAACATCAACACTTCAGAAAACAATCTTTCCCCAAAACACAATATGCTTTCATCCTCTGATATCACCACAGTGCCATTCATAGGAAGTTATTTAAGGAGTTCTACTTTGTTCTTAAGAAATGTTGACATCAGCTTCAGAGGGAGATCCTAATATTTTTTGAAAATATAAAATAAGATCTTTGCAGATTAATAAAATTTAGAGAACTGATTTTTGTAAAGGCAACAATGAATTAGCCACCCTCTAAATCTGATAAAATCTTTTAGGAAAGGGTCTCTTCCACTCTGCACTAACACTTCACATATGGTTTTTAGCTCTAAACAACTCAAATTTATTACTCTTTGGCTCAAGTCTCTGCTAGCTCTTTTACAGATAAAAAAATAAAAAAAAAAAAACCTGTAGACAAGAATAAAGAGGAAGGAAATTAATGAATCAACAGAACTTTCTGAGCTCCTTCCTAAACCCGGCACCCCAGGGGTCAGCAGCATCCCACAATGGCCCCGCTTCTCCCCACTGGAGCCTCCTAAAAGGCTCACCAAATGCTTTGAACTACTTTTACAAGATTCTCCTTGTTTTCTGGCAAGCAGGCAGGATTTGGTAGGGTTTCCAAAAATACCGTGAAACAGTGAATGGTGTACTTTCATTTTTCACTCCAAATATTCAGTACATGGTTTGACTCAAGACTTAAGCACTGGAAACACGTTCTGTCAGAGCACTTAAGGGGAAAGAGGGGTTTGTTCCTCTTTTGACACAGGCCAGAATAACCCTGGGAGAAAATTGCAGTTGGACCCAGTAATCATTCATTTAATGAAGACAAGCTTAGCCAAAACTCAGGGGATGTTGAGCTATCAGAAATTCCTAAAAATCTACATTTAGTGAATGACATGATAGTCTGCTCCACCTCCCAGAAGGATTTCTGTAAAGAGCACTCATTCCAATACAATCCCAGTGCAAGGATTCTTCTTTATTTATGGATTGTGCCTATCACAGATATAAACATTGTTACAACAGTTTCCTTATTTCTGCATGAAACTCTATTGTCTTTGCTTGTCCACACTCCAGCTTTGAAGTATTTTTAAAATAAAAATTTATATTGCAATATACTATACATAGAGAAAAGCCCACATATAATCAGGTTTGTGCTTGATGAGTTATCACAAGATGGATACATCTGTGTAACCATCACAGAGGTCAAAAAAGAACCCTTACTTGGCTCCTCAGAAGCTGTACTATGGTCTCTCCCAGTCGTATCCTCCCCTCCTCCTTAAAGGCAACCACTAGGCTGACTGCTTTGAATTTTAAAGATAGCTAAAATAAAATTAAAGATAGTTAAAATAGGGGCCAGCTCCATGGCCAAGTGGTTAAGTTTGCGCGCTCCGCTGCGGCAGCCCAGGGTTCGGATCCTGGGCGCGGACATGGCACCACTCATCAGGCCACGTTGAGGCAGCGTCCCACATCCCATAACTAGCAGGACCAGCAACTAAGGTATACAACTGTGTACAAGGGGGGGTTGGGGAGATAAAGTAGAAAAGAAAAAAAAAAAAAGATTGGAAACAGTTGTTAACCCAGGTGCCAATCTTTAAAAAAAAAAGAAAAAAAAGAAAAGATAGTTAAAATAAAATAACTCTTACAGCATTTTGACTGAATAAACATACATGAGCCAAATCATCTGTCTCCAATGGGTAGGTTGATGTGATTTTTTTCTTTTTTTTTAAGAAGGCCAATTTCCACATCATCATGGCATCCTACCTCCTGATGAGGTTCATGGGACCACATAACATAGGTTACATTTCATCCACCCCAGCATTACACTTTTGTGAGACCTGAGGAATGTGTGGAAAGGGCTTCCTTCTGGGAATATACAGAAAGAGCAGTTCTTCAGCTGGGTGTGGCAGACAGCCCTGAGGTGGCCCCAATGTTTCTGCTCCCTGGTACTCATGCCCTTGTGCAATTCCCTTCCTTGAATGTAGGCTGACCTAGTGACTTGCTTCTAATGGGTAGAATACTATAAATGTAACATGGTATCACTGCTGAGATTAGGGCATGATCCACCTTGCTCACTCACTCTTGATGTCTTACTTGCCAGCTTACATTTTGGGAGCTGCCCTATGAAGAGGCTCACAGGGCAAAGAACTGGGGGTGGCCTCCAGCCAGCAGACAGTGAACAACTGAGGCCCTCAGTCCAACGACCTGTGAGGACCTGAATCCTGCCAACAACCAGATCAGCAAGCTTGGAAGCATCCTCCTCCAGTGGAGGGATGAAATGCAGCCCCAGCTGACGCCTGGGTTGCAGCCCTGTGAGAGACCTGGAGGCAGAAGTATCTAACCAAGCCATGCCCAGATTCCTGACCCACAGAAACTGTGAAATAATAAGTTTTTACTGTTTGTAGTTGCTAAATTTGGGGGGTATTTTGTTGCCTACCAATAGATAACTAACACAAGGGAGAAAAGAAAAAGAGGCTGAATTCATCAATTCCATGGCCATAGCTCATGGATAAAGCGGTCATGGAGAACCATATGGGCTGATAAAACCTTCGAATTCTTTGTACAAACCTGGCCTTCCAGTGGCCAGGTCAGGGCGTGGTCCTGTGGAGGTGTAGAGGTCTAAGATTGCTGCTCTGTGGAAATCTGAAACCACAGTTCTTCACTTTCTAGAAATGGCCTGAACTGCCCATCCCCTCCCCAGCCTCTATTTGCTGTTTCTCCCAACAGGGACTGCAACATCTCATCCACTGATATACATTTGCCTAGGCCAGTTCCTCCTCCTTGAATGCTCTTCCCTTCTGTTCCTAATATTCTTTATCTCTTACCCATGACAACTTACAGTTGTCAGCACCTCCATGACATTGTCCCTAATGGCCTCAGATAAGCAGCCACTCCCCCCTCTGGGTTACCAAAGCACTCCAAGCTTGTATCAACTACAGTACTAACTGTTCCTCTCTGTTTCCATTGTCCGGTGGGGTCCACTCAATGGTCCCAGTGCCCTAGAACAGTGCCTGGCACACAGCAAGGTTCGGGAAATAATTGTTCAATGAAAAATGTATTCACTTGGATCAGTTATAAGACAGCAAAATTCCAACATACTATGGCATATTGCATTCGATGACCAAACATATTTACCAACCCTATACATACTGTGGAATGTAACATATTTGCCTTTGAAATGAATGCTAGTGATATCTTTCATCATTAAATATTAGGGAATTTCTCTTCCTTTTATTTTCTTTGTATAATTAAAACACACCTTTGTCTGTTATTTTTCGGCCTCATTTTTGCGGCCTTTTGGGGTGCTTGGGTCTTCTATTGACTAACGGGGACACCTGATGAAGAGTCACCCAGCCATCTCTTTGTAGCTTTGTCCTTTGATTGCTGATATTTTTTTCCTGGAAAGGGACTCAAATTCTTGATGCAAAAGGACATGTACAAAACAGAATTAAATTGCAGGATCTATCAAGGCTTTTCAGAATCTATAAATCTAATTCAAGGCTAATTGTAATTCAGGCTAAGTCAGGACAATTTTACAATGTATCCTGGTATCCTCCTGTTCATACTATTATCTAAATGTGAAAGCAAGATGCTTTTGTTAGGAAGAACCATTTTAGTTACAGGAGGCCCTGAAAATAATTTCAGTATGTCCTGTACACTGTCCCTCATTTCCATTGTGAAATCATCGCTGGTCTATTATGATGAAGTGTATATTTCCCACTGCCTTGTTTTCACAGTGTTTCTTGGCTCCAGAGCATACAGCTCAGAGTCACTAAGTCTTTGCTGTATCTGAAATCTAGAAATGTTCTTCTGGATGTAATACAGAAGAAGCCACCCTTAATAAGGCAGGAGAAATCTCAAGATCTTATTAATATTACTGTCTATTCTCACGAGTTGACCATCTTAAGCTCTCATTGACGTTTACTGTGCTAGGTAAAAAGATTAAAAAATCAAATTACACACAGTCTTTCTAGGAGCTTAACATCTGAAATTTTATCCCAGAGTGAATGTAAAAATCAAGGCCTACTGTAGAAAACTGTGTTGGATGCTATCGCTTGAATGTGCCAGTGCTTTAAGAATGCAGGGGTCATCTCATCCCATAGAGATTATATTTGCTGTTTCTGCCCTCCCCTCCACCCACCTGTGCTTAACATGAATCTCTCTGCAGAACCAGCCATTCCTCGCCATGCATCCACAGAGTTCATCCACAAGCTGAAATAATTTACCTTTAATGTGCTATTCAAGGTTCGGATTTTGTGGAGTTTCTCATTTATGGATGGATTTTTGCACCGCTTGACAAAGGACTTTCTCAACTCTTTTTTGGTGGAAGGTCGACGGTCCCCAAGAGGAGAGAGACTAGCTTGCTCTAGTGATTTGTAGAGCTTCTCCATTTCATCATCCTCAGACACTTTTGTTTCTTCTGCCAAAATGAAAAAAAAAGCAATAACAATAAATCCAGTTAAAATCAAGAAGAGAACATTGAACCCTGTGGTGCTAAAAGAAGGCCCTGCTGACACCTTGATCTCAGACTTCCAGCCTCCAGAATTGTGAGACAATCAATATTTGTTGTCTAAGCCACTGAGTTGATGATGCTTTGTTGTGACAGAGCCACGTTCCCTTCGAAGACCCTAGGGAAGGGTCTGTTTCAGCCCTCTCTCCTGGCTTCTGGTGGTTCCTTGGCTTGTGGCAGCATAATTCCCATCTTCACATACTGTTTTCCCTGTGTACATGTCTCTGTATCCAAATGTCTCTCTTTATAAGGACACCAGTTACATATTGGATTAGGGCTCACCTTACTGTCCTCATCTTAACTAATTACATCTGCAACAACGCCCTTTCTAATAAGGCCACATTCTAATGTACTGGCGGTTAGGATCTCAGCATAGGAATTTTGGAGGGACACAACTGAACCCATAATAGTCTAGCATCTAGGACCCCAAAATTCATGTCCTTCTTACATGCAGAATACATTCAGCCCATCCCAACATCTCCAAAACTCTTAACGCATTCCAACACCAACTCTAAGTCCAAAATCTAGTCCAAATATTCATCTAAATCTGTTATTGGTAAGACTCAGGGAATGAGTCATCCTGTGGCAAAATTCCTCTCCATCTGTGAACCTGTGAAACCAAACAAGTTATCTGCTTCTAAAATACAATGGTGAGAAAGGCAATCCCTAGCAAACTAATACACACCCTAAAGATCAAAAAAGTTGCTCCAGATGGCTTTCTAATGTCCTTCCTAGAACTGCCCTTTGAGAGAAGGACTCTGCCTGTGGTCTGTGGCTTTGAGCAGATAATGATCACTATTCACGCTGTCACACACCTCCACTCCCCTTCTTAACCGTGCCTTGCCAGCTTCAGCCCCAGTGCTCCTAGTGAAGCACTCCACCCAGGATTCAAGGGGGACCATATGTGCTAGGCTAAGCCAATGGCCAGTCCATTGTGCTGCCCACAGTCATTGACTCAGGGAGGAGCATGTGTTTCAGGTCAGGCCAATCTGGATCAGAGAAACTCAGTTCCAAGGCTCTGGTTTGGGGATCAGGGAAGCAATCTCTTTTTATTCCTAAACTGAGCAGTGTGATGATGTGAGCTGGAAGCTTCTTGGAATCATCCTAAGAATTATGAGAATGGAGCCAACCCACAGTACACTGAACTGAGACGTGGAAGACCATTGGAGGCCTCTCAGCTTATGGGAGCTTATACATTGCCTTTGTTAGGATACTGTGGGTATGGTTTTCAGTCATATGCAACTGAAAGGATCTCAAATGAAACAGAAAGTTACTCAAAGACAATCCACATCTCTTGAGGTTGCTTTAATTTCTTACTAAGAACTTCAGTCCTTTATTCCTTCATTCTCTGAAAATGATCTTGCAAAAGATACACAATGAGATTTCTTTTCCACCATGTACTCCTTAGCGTCTACACATTTCATTTTTTGTCCTGAGAATGAGCTTGATGGAGGACCATATAAGAAGTATGGCATCCAGAGGAACTGGAAAAAGAGGCCTCTCCAAAGAGGAGAACAAAGCACACCATAGCTATCTATGAGCATCAAAATCTAGCAAACTTCACTTACTTTGCAGTTTACTTTCGTAAAATGAGAAATCTTTAAGCAACAATTCGTTTTCCTCCATTTATGGCCAGAAAGTCACCACAGGTGTTGCCAATACTGTTTCATTAAACAGAAAGCAATGATGTTGGACTGACTTTACTACGGACTAATTACAGCATTGGTCAGTAAACCTCTTTGTTCTCTACCGAAACAGTCTCAAAAAAGGGGGAAATATTCAAAATTACATTTGAACACAATTAGACTTTTTGGTTCAAGCCATGTGCAAACATCAACAATGGGTTTCTGTCAATAAGCACATGAAAAGGTCCACAACAACATCCGTCATTAGAGAAACGCAAATCAAAACTACAGTGAGATACTACTTCTCACCGACCAGGATGGTGCAAATGAAAAAGACAGACAATAATTAAGTGTGGGGAAGAATGCGGAGAAACTGGGTCCTGTATGCATTACAGGTGGGAATGTAAAATGGAGCCGCCACTTTAGAAAACACTTTGGCGGTTCCTCGAAATGCTAAATGTAGAGTTATATGACTCAGCCATTCCATGCCTAGGTATATACTCTAAGGAATTAAAAACATACATTAACACAAAACTTGTACGTGAATGCTCATAGCAGCACTATTCATAGAGACAAAAGGTTGGAACAACCTAAAAGTTCATCAACTGAAGAATGGATAGCAATGAAAAGAAATGAAGTACTGATACATGCTACAACATGGATGAACCTTGAAAACATTCTGCCAAGTAAAATAAGCCAGCCACAAAAGACCACATACTGTATGAGTCCATTTACATGAAATGTCTGGAATAGGCAAATCCATAGAGACAGAAAGTAGATTAGTGGTTGCCTGGGGACAGGAAAGGAGAATCAGAGCTAATGTGGATGAGCTTCTTTCCGTGATGTTGAAAGTGTTCTCAGATTGTGGAGAGAGCTGCACAACTGTGAGTATAGTAACCACTGAACTGTGCATTTTTATGTGTGAGTTTTATGTTGTGTGAAATATATCTCAATAAAGCTGTAAAAAACGTAGGCTTTTATGAGATTATCATGATAACTGATGATACTTGCACAGGAGAAATACTAAGCATGGTAACAGCCCAAGAGTTAAGCTGGAGACATTAGGAAATCTTAAGAAACTTAAATGAAAAGACATCTGACTCTTAGAGAGAACATCAGAATTGAGGACTCTGGAAGTGTTCAGATATACAAGAAGACGATAATTTTGTATGTCTTTTTTTAAAGGTAGGCAGGTAGGAATCAACTTTCAAGAAAGCCTAAATACACAGCATTTGGTATCACAGTGTTTTTTAAGTGATATATATTTAACAAACTTCAAGAAGCAAACTAAACAAGTATATAACAAGATAAATAGAATGGATCCTTTAAATTTCTCTGTGTTCCACAAGCAGTTCAGTTGTGCTACTAAAGGTTGTGATAGAAAATAAAATTACTTTTGACTAATATATTAATTTGTAATTATGTTAGAGTAAAATGATTATATTAAGACCACACATCTAATTCAACAGATATTAAATTGGTAAAGAGGAAAATATCTTTAGAATTTTAGAACAACATGGCATAAAATACATTCCCTAAATGAAAAATAAATAGGACTCCCATTTGGGATAATTTTATTACTATTTAATATATTTATATAGGTAGATATTATCTTTATGTTAAAGACATCAGAGGTTGTCTTCCACACACACACAAATTCCTTACCCTAACTTAAACCTTGGTGCCTTAGCCATGAGGACATGGTCATGCCTGTGTGTGTGGAGTGCGAATGCCTGTATAGTGTGTGTGTGTGTGTGTGTGTGTGTGTGCGTGTGCGTGTGTATAACTTGATCTTCCAAGAAAAAGTGGAACTTTAAAATTAACACACTTTAACAAGATAAAGTGGACTTGTTGAGACTACTGAAAGTTAGTACAGAATTCACCTAAAATATGACCAAATAACATCCAAAAAATGAACACTTTGTTTGGATTCACTTAGAAATTGGAGATAATAATAAGGAGTGAGTACGTTCAGATAAGGGTAAAGCTGTTGGAGAAATGGAGGAAAAAATGAAAGGCAAATTACCACTATGTTCTTGCCTCTCAGCCATCTATCTCTTCTCAGAGGAATCCTGAAACTGAAAGACTATAGGTCTGACCTCTAATAACCTGATTCTGGAATCGCCTGCAACCATAAGGACAATAAAATAATAAATGATGATGGTAGGAGTCAAGAAAATACCCTTATTGGCTTTTTTTGTGTCATAATCTGAGAGATGTACAACATACCACTAGATACTCAGGGGACACACCTGTGATCCAACCATGTCCACTAGCCAGGGACGTCATATTGTTTTTATGGCTGCTCATGGCTGATGCTTACGTCTTCACAGGCCTGTAAAATGAGCATCCAATAATAATGGAAGCAGATGATAAACAGAATCATAGGACAAAAGAGAACCCAAAGTGTCTAAGTGCACAATAAAACACAGCTTGCACCTGACCCCAAAGCAGAGTCCTTTGCAATCACTATAGGGAAGACTAGCGCTGGCTTGTTAACTCAGCAGGGCTATCCCTGTACCTTTAAGAGGCTTCTCCATAAAGTAATATTTTTTAAATCTCCCTCTCATCTTTTTATCTAAATATTTTTCTAAATTATAATTTCATATTAGAAAGCACTAGATTATTTCTCGCATCTTACCAGATTGTAAAAAGAGCCAGAAAAAAAGATTGGCAGGAAAGACCACTGGTCTCTCTTCCATTGGAAACAGAAGCCAAGTTAATTATTTCCACCTCCCTTGTCTTCTGGAGCAACGTAAACGAATCTTGTCTGACAGTCAAGTGTTTCTAATGCAATTGCTATCCTTCCTCTCAAGAGGATATTTTACTCTTCTAACATAAAATAGCAGGACTTTAATTCCCTTCACCACATGAGGCACTTTATAGTCTATCTCATCTAGCCTCCCTGTGTTTGCCAAGGAAGATAAAAACTATTTTTATTTTATGGATGAGAAAAAAGTGGGGATTCTTGAAAACCAGTAAGTGACCTTTCCAAGATGCAAATCAGTGATGGAAGTAAGAGTAAAAGCTCAGTTCCACACTGTGCAGGCCCGTGGGCTTCTAAGCCAGTCTTCTCAAACTCTAACAGGCAAACAATCATCTAGAGATCTTGTTAAAATGCAGATTCTGACTCAGTCCGTCTGGGATAGTGCTGACATTCTAAACTTTTAACAAGCTCCTAGGTGATGCCAGAACTGCTGAGTCGCAAGGCTAGCAAACTTTCCCCAAACTTAAGTCAACAATCCAATGATTTAGACTCAAGAGAGGAATGGTGGTGTTGATTTTTTAATAAGATCTTTCTTGGTGACATTAGCAAACGAGACAAAACAAGATTTAACTAATGGTTAGAAGTTCACTCCTTCCAAGATTATGTCAAATGAATGTGCTACTCCCTTCTCATCCTCCTACGTATCCCAGCCTATTGTCTGCTTCTGACAGGACAGGCATGCTCCAGTAGGTCCAGAATTTGGCTGTTGAGAACACTGTATGCAGATTATCTCTTTAAATGCTGTATTTTCCACTTTGCCTCCCCCGCTATCTTATTTTTGGTGTTTCCTTGTGCTTTCTAGAATGTGGTTTTTATTTTCTCTTCAGAACATAAATGCTGGCTTCAGGAGACCGGAGGGGAACTCATATACTATATTTCATATCAGAATTTGAAAGGAAACCTTTTTGAGATTGGAAAAGTCTAAATGATGTCCCAAGGAAGGTAATGTTAGTTCCCAAACATGAAACACTTGGAATAGCTTAGGTGGAAAACAGTATTCCCTGTTTCATGTACGATGTTTTAAGTGTTTGCAAAAGGAAGACGATGGAAGGCACTTGTTACAGAGAGAAGAAATAACTGCATAGTCATTTGGACATTACCTATAGCCTTTACGACTTTACGAATGTTATTTATTATAGCACCTGATGCCAAGAGATCAAAAGTATTTTACAGGCTTCCTTTAATTAGTGATTCTGATAACTCTACATTATATTGTAGCAAAAAACAGGATCGTAATGACAAATTTAAATTATATAACAAGGATAAATCTGGACGACTCGTTTTAACAGTAAGGATAGTACTAAGCAAGAACATTAGCATAGTATAACTTTGAGGCAGAGATCACCTATTTCTGCCTCTGCTGCAGAAAGATAGCTATCAGGTACTGAGTTTTTACTATGTGACAAACACTGTGTTAACTGCTACACCAACATTATCTCATTATCTTTGTAACAACCCTATGAGGAAAGTATTATTAACCCTGATATAAAGGACAGAAGGTCAAGACATAGAAAGATAGAAACCCTTGACCAAAGTCACAAGGAGACAAACCTAGGTTATGACCAAAGCTCATAGCCTTGCACACTATGCTATACTATAATTATACTTGATGTGCTTTCTTTTGAATAATGCTCAATGAAGAAGATTTCAAATAAGGCAATACACAGATGGTAGCTGGTTAGACTGGACAGGCCAAGGCTCAGATCCCTGCTCCCACTACTCTGTCTTCCAAAGGAAAAATCTCCACTCAGAGCCTCTGCTTCTAAGGCACCCAGGTTTTATACCTCAAACTCAGTTTTCACAGGGCCACAGGGACCAGAACCTAGGACAGGAAATTTACAAGCTGGCCAGCAACCTAAGACACAGGCTGGATAATCAGATTCTCTGCTTGGGCATTTGAACTGAGCACCTGGGGATAACGAACCAGTTCCAATCAGGATCAGAAGGTAAGAGTCACAGTCATGGTCAGCTGGCCCTGTGTAAAACAAAGGTCTAAGTGCCTAGAAATAGAGAACACAAAGTTGGGAGAATGGTAGTTGGAAGAGAGGTGATTAAAACAAAACAAGATGGCAGACAAAAGAAATGGTACCAGTGAGAAATCAGATTGAGAGAGAGCATCCAACTATAAAGCTAGTATTTTTACTTGTGCTCTTTCAAGTCTGAGAGAAGAGCAGTTGTTTCATTTTTATTCCCCTCATTTTTCTATATTAACTTTACCTTCTCTGCCAGAGTCATGTACCTATTTTCTTTTGGGTGTTTGATGTTTCTGTTAAGTAAGCCAACTCAATGCTCTTCTACTGTATTACTCCTTTTACTGATAAGAACAGTTTACTGGACGATCTTTAATGTTGTTCTTTTGTTTTGTTAATATTGCATTGTTTGGCAGTGATTTTTGGAAAGACTCTTAGGTTGAGTCCACTGCCCAAGCATCTCATAAATAGCTTTACATTTGCTTTTTTTTTTAAAGAGGTGAAAGATCTGTACACCGAAAACTATAAAACATTGTTGAAAGAAATTGAAGAAGACACAAAGAAATGGAAAGATGTTCTGTGCTCTTGGATTGGAAGAATTAACATCATTAAAATGTCCATGCTTCCTAAAGCAATCTATAGATTCAACACAATCCCTATCAAAGTTCCAACAACACTTTTCACAGAAATAGAACAAAGAATCCTAAAATTTACATGGAATGACGAAAGACCCCAAATAACCAAAGGATTCCTGAGAAAAAAGAACAAAGCTGGAGGTAGCACACTTCCTGATTTCAAAATATACTACAAAGCCGTAGTAACCAAAACAGCATGGTACTGGCACAAAAACAGACACACAGATCAATGGAACAAAATTGAGAGCCCAGAAGTAAACCCACACGTTTATGGACAGCTAATATTCTACAAGGGATCCAGGAGCATACGATGGAGAAAGGAGAGTCTCTTCAATAAATGGTGTTGGGAAAACTGGACAGCCGCATGCAAAAGAATGAAAGTAGACCATTCCCTTACACCATGCACAAAAATCAACTCAACATGGATTAAAGACTTGGATGTAAGACCTGAAACCATGAAACTTCTAGAAGAAAACATAGGCAGTTCACTCTTTGACATCAGTCTTAGCAGCATATTTTCAAGTCCCATGTCTGACCGGGCAAGGGAAACAAAAGAAAAAATGAACAAATGGGACTACATCAAGCTTTACATTCTTTAAACAAAGATTCCATTTCTTCGTAAAATGAATTCTTACAATCCTATGAGCACCCAGGATTAGGCGAAATATTTAAAGTAGACATAAAATTTCTATATCTGAACACATCCTAAAAAAACAAAAAATATTGGCATGCACACAAAAAAGGCATTTGGCCAGGTTTTTCTTTCTTTTTAAAATATATTTGTGAGGTGGAGTTTCAATGGGAAAAAAAAAGTCAGAAAATTGCCTAAAACCAGGGATAAAAATCCAATGCACTGTAGATAAATATGTCGACCTTGACTCCACAAACTGCTGGATCCATCAGTCATGTGGATCCGTGATGGAGACAAGTGAGTGCAAAATATAAAAATGGAAGATTCAGAAGGAGCGGAGGAATGGACGGGGGCCACTTCAGGACAGGAACAATGAAGCGAGAGGAAGGAAGAAGTTACCTATGTCAATTTCACTAAGCAAAAAATGAAGGTTTGGAGCAGATAAATGCTCTTACCTTTTAAGACGGAGCTCTATTTGCCTTATCTCTATGACTACAGTTTAGTGTGATCTATAATTACTTGCATAACACCCTTATTTTTGCCTTATAGAAAACCCTCAGTGTACATATTTAGAGTTGCATATTTAAATACAACCATTACATTCCTACCTGCAAACCTTTCTCCAGGAACAATCCTACATAGTTGCAATTATATTTAATAATACAGGAGACTGGATGTGCTGGAAAACTTATGACTCATCCTTGATGCCTTTCTTTCCCCTACACATTTGATCCATACATTTATTCAATTCATCCATCAAATATTCTTTGAATGTCCACTGTGTGCTAGGGCAGTGCATTTTAGAAACTAGAGATAGACTAAAATAGGCAAGAATTTCATGAATCTTACATTCTTACATTTTATGTTTACAATATCCCAAATATGTGTATTTTTTTCCTGCTCCTTCCCCCATTGCTACTACCTTAGTCCAGGCCACCATCATTTCACTGTTAGCCTGTTTCAACAACTACATAACTGGTCTACTTCAGCTTCCTAAGATCCATTTTCCATGTAGGGCAGTGATTTTTTTAAAAATATAAACCACACCATAACACTCCCCAGCTTCAATTCCTCCAAAAACATCCCCTTGCACTTAGAACAAAACCCAAACACCTTACAGGATCTGCTAATTGCCACATAAGCCAGCTGTGACCAAGTTCTCCAATCTCTTCCTGTGCTTCCCCTGCCCACTGTATTCCAGCCACACTGGATTTCCTTCTGTTTCTGGACCTCAAAATTTGTTTCAGTGCTCAAGCCCTTATACTTTATTTTCTCTCTGTCTAGGTACTTTGCCAGCTGTGGTTCACATGTGTAGGTTCTTTTTTGCCATTCAGTTCTCAGATCAAATGTCACCTAACAAAAGGTGGGAGGTCATTACCTATTGTACATCTCCAAGCCCTCCCCTGATCTCCAGACACATATATCAACCGCTTACTTGACATCTTCACATGGATTTCTGTGCAGTGTTTCAAATTTAATGTGTTCAAAGCCAAATTCTTGATTCATACCTCCAACAGTAGGTCTTTCCCATCTCATGAAATGACAACTCCTTTCTTTTAGTCCTTTGGGCCAAAATCCTTGGAATCATCTTTGACTCCTCTCTCTCTCTGTCAAACCTCACAACAGCAAATCCCACCAGCTCTCTGAAAAATACACAGCATCTGAGCATCTTCCACCCGTACCACTGCCCTAGGACAAGCCACCGTCATCTCTCACCTGAACCACCAGTTGCAACAGCTTGTTTGCTGACCAGCCTGCTTTCACCAATGCTCCCTACTGTCTGTCCTTCACAAAAGAGTCAGAGCAATCCTTTTAAAACATAAGTCGGAAAGTGTCGTGTGTGTGTGTATGCATGTGCATGTAACTTGACTAGGTAATTCTAAAATTTGTATGGAAGATAAAATGGCTAAGAGTGTCTGAAACACTCTTTAAACAAAACAAGGTAGAAAAACCTGTCCTATCAGGTATTAAGACTCACTTTTAAAAAGAGTGGTATGAGCCAAGGTAGAAAAAATAGCCCAATGGATAGACAGAAGTCTTAGAAGCAACAGCACTGGATTTATAACCAAGATGGCACTGAGGACCCATGTGGATGTCCGGGAGAAGGACGGATTTTACATCAACAATACTAGGAAAACTACACATGCATGTGGAATAAGATGATGTTGTATCCTATTCATGGCACTCATAAAAATTATTCCAAGTGGATTAAAGTTTATAGAATATGGCAGTTATCTTCGTCATAGTATCAGTCTAGGGAGAAATTACTTGATGAAGACAAAAAAGCATTAACTATAAAGAAAAACATTGATAAATTTGACCACATTCAAATTGACTTCTATTCATTAAGATACACCATTAAAAAATGAAGAGAAGTCAAAAAGTGAAGATATTGGCAATACATACAACTGCCAACGAAAGAGTATCCAGAATATATAAACTCCTCTGAATCCGTTGGGAAAACAAAAGCAATCCAAGAAGTACAGGTAAAAGAGTGAAAACAAACATCTGAAAATATGCTAACTGATAATCAAGATTGCCAATTTTGCAAAATTTAAAAGTCCGACATTACTCGTAAGGATGTGGGGCTTTGAAAGCTAGCACTCAGGCTGGAGAGAGATGACTTGGTGCAAGCAATTCAGGAGACAATTGTCATTGTCTAGAAAAGGTAAAGATAGGCATATACACAGCCAGCACTTCCATTCCAAGGTATACACCCCTAGAGAAATTCAGGCATATGTGGATCATGATACATGCATAAGAATTTTCATGAAGAGAATGAAAAAAACAAGCCACAGACTGGGAGAAAACATTTACAACACATATATGATAAAGGACTTCTCTCCAAAACATACAAAGAACCCAACAATGAGATAACAAATATCTAAATAAAAAGTGGGCAAAATATTTCAACAAACACCTCACCAAATAAGACAAATAAGCATATGAAAAGACACTCAACATTATATATCATTAGGGAATTCCAAATTAACACAACAGTGAGATACCACTGCCCACCTACTAGCATGCCAGAAATCCAAAACACTGACAAGACCAAATGCTGGTGAGGATGTGAAGCTATAGAAATTCTCATTCATTGCTGATGGAAATGCAAATAGTATGGCTACTTTGGAAGACAATTTGGTATTTCTTACAAAGCTAAACATAGTCTTACCACACAATCCGGCAATTACACCCCTAGGTATTTACCCAAATGAGTTGAAAATTTTGTATCTACACAAAAATCTGCACACACATATTTATAGCAGCTTTATTCATAATTTCAAAAACTTAGAACCAACTAAGATGTCTTTCAATAGGTGAGTGGATAACAAGCAGTGATACATCCAGACAATGGAATATTATTCAGCCATAAAAAGGAATGCACTATCAAGCCACAGAAAGGCATGGAGGAAACTTTAATGAATATTACTGAGTGAAAGAAGCCAGTCTGAAAAGGCTACATACTATATGATTCCAACTATATGATATTCTGAAAAAGATAAAACTAAAGAGAGAGCAAAAAGATAAGTGGTTGTCAGGGGCTTGGGGAAAGAGTGGAAGAGATGAATAGATGGAGCACAGGAGATTTTTAGGGCAGTGAAACTATCATATATGACATTGTAATGGTGGATACATGACATCACTCATTTGTCAAAACCCATAGAACTATACAGAACAAAGAGTGAACCCTAACGTAAACTATGGACTTTAGTTAATAAAAATGTTTCAATATTGGTTGTCAGTTGTAACAAGTAAATCACACTAATGCAAGATATTAATAATAGAGGAAAATGTGCAGAGGAAGAGAGAATATACGGAAATTCTCTGTACTTTCTGCTCAATTTTTGTGTACAACTAAAGCTGCTCTAAAAAGTTGTCTATTAATTTTTTTAAAAAAGAATGTTCATAGAAGCATTTTACATAAGAGCCCAAAACTGGAAAAACAAATGTTCATCCTTAGTAGATATATTTTTTTGTGGTATATTAAAACAAGTGAATACTATAAAGCAATGAAAATGAACCAATTCCGGTTACACAGGAAGGATTTCACAAGCACTTCTAGAATTCTGGCTAATCTCTATTTCTTGGCCAGAGTGGTGGCTACATGGGATCTATCTATCTATATATATGTACACTTTTTGATATATACCATATATTTTACCATAACAAAAAATCTCTATGAAACAAAAGAAACGCTGAAGCATGTAAATATGAAAAGAGTCATGAAAAGAACAAGAAAATCAAACATTTAATCAAAAACAGGAAGAAGATATAAGAAAGGAAAAGAACTGAAGACCATTTGACAACTTTCAAAACCATTGTCGTCCACCTGACCACATAATGTAATAAGAACTTCTGCATCACTGCCAGACCGACAGCGAGGATAAACCTTCGCACCTCAATTTGGCTCAAGTTAGGTTGACTTAGAAATCATTCTACCATCAAATATGAAAATGTTCTGTACTTTTTCTCCCAGTGCTGTTTTCCATACTCTATATAAACAAAAAGTTATTGTTAAAACACAGCTCTGGTAGCATAGCATTAAAAGGGATGTCAAACACGGGTAATTTCAAAGGCTTCACCTATAAAAGCTTCACCTGTAAATTTACTTCTCTCTGGGTAAAAGTATCCTCTTTTTCCTATTCACACTCTCTCTCTTCTGAATTTATACATCTTTCATCTTTGGTTATGACCTCCAATTCCTTACTTCTCCTACTTCTTCCAAACTGTCACTGCCCCTCTAAGATTACATACCTCCAAAATCTAGATTATCCTCGTCATCATCTTCAAAACCTTTGCCCCATCATCTTCCACTCATAGCTCCTAGCCTCAGAAAAAGATATACGAAGTAATTTAAAAAAAAAACATGAGATAAAGTTCTGAGACCTAAAAATGACCTACTTATATTGCACAAATTTTCAGGTAACGTAATCAGCATTATTTCATAACATCTTCTAGGGATATTCAGCCACTGGGCATGGATCAGAGAAAGCAGGTAGTGGATCATCCATGCCTGAGGTCAATGCCACTGAGGTCAACAATTATAGATTCAAGATTTTCCTAATAGCAAATATTTATTCCTGTTTTCAGATCACTTCTCAAATTATAGTTCAAAAAATACAATCACTAGGAAATTTTCTAGGGACTAAATTAAGTAACAGAGATACAAAGACCAAGATGAGTCTCTACCTTGATAGGCATGCTATGGAACCCCTCAAGTCTGTCTTTTGTTTCCTATTTCTACTGCCACCCCAGCATTACAAAATTTTCCTAACTCTTCTGATTTCCAATTACCACTATACTCTTCTACCCCAAATTCTAAAGCTAACATAACCTTTCCAAAGTGTAGCTCCAATTATATGATTACCCTGATTAGAAATGGCCACCCGTTATCTACTGAAATAAACTAATAACTAGCCCAATATTTGACATCATCCGAACTTCTTCTCCATTCCTCTTTCCCATGGCTCCCCTCTCTATGCACAGATGCTCCCACTTACATCACGTCTTAGATCACTTAGATGTGAATCTTCTGTACTTTGAGTCCCTGCTCTCTTTTAAATCCCTCAGGTACTCTGTGTCTCTCTGTGGCACTTACTTGACTCCGCTTTCTTTTGTTAAATGAGTCTTATTCCTCCCACTCTCTCCATTAGATGTTATAATTTTTTAGACCAGAAATTGTATCTTGCTCATCTTTGTATTCCTGTTAGCACAAAGTATATGAGTACATGTTAGGAACTCCAAAGAATAATAAAAATAATACTAAATTTAATAGAGTTCAGCATTCAACTTTTTCTTTTTATTATCTTCTGGCTTCATAAAAAGACATGCCACATGACTCCTACAGCAACATCTGAAGTAGCTAGCTAAAATAATATAGCATCTGTACTCTTCACACTCAGATTGTATAAAATTTTTGGTAATGTTTGCTAAATCCTAAAATCTGGCTCATTTATGTCACTTTCCTGAGATGTCATGCACGCTCTAGCATGTTTGTCTCCTCATTAAAAGTGTTTTTTGTTCAACATGATTCCCAGATGCATTCTGGCTGCATTCGTACTTGACAATTTATTTGCATAAATTAGGTATTAATCTTATTAGTGGTTATTCAGCTTTTCTGCATCTGGGGTATAGTCACTCCATTCGTGGAGTAACTATAGGTAAAATCGTCTCCCCGTTGTCAGCATAATCTAAGTAGAGACATACAATGTGGGTCATCATCACAGAGGCATAAGTCATGGGCCAAATAAATTCTCACAAAAGAAAGAAACAGTATAGAGCAAAACTGAGCTGACATGAACATTCCATTAACCCCATCACCTCTTTTCCCACTTTGTTTGTGGAAAGACTCAGTGAAGAATCTGAGAGCTCTGGAACTCTGGAAGTCCCAGTGCAGAATGGCAATAGGATGCAATTAACACCCTGCATTTTGTTAATAGCTTACGCTGCAGGGGAGAAAAGTCTAAAAGAGTCTTTAACTTCAGTATGAAATTCTAGCAACCACAATTTTAATTGCATACCAACTGCAAAATATTTCTCTCGCTGTCTAAAGAGAAAAAAGGCTAAAATACATACTGCCTGCTTGTTTCAGGACTCAGTTATTAACCTTTCAGAATACTTTCTAGGATAAATCCTCTTTCCCCAGCAGACACATCTTGAGACTGGGACTTAGTTTAAAATCCTAACTCCTGTCTTGGACCATGTCAAAACTTAAATCCCTGTCATAAAACACCCTGAACAATATTTCAGACACAGGAATTTCAGGGCTTTTCTTTTTTCCAATTGACGGCTAAAAAATAATTTTTAGAAGTCGCAAAAATGAAAATCTACCTTCTTCTCCAACACAGAAACACACACACATAAAAAAAAAAAAAAGCACAATACACAATCTGATCAACTCAAGAGCAAGCCATCGCAAACACAGGCAAAGACTGGGGTGCTGTTTCCATAGCAATGACTTTATGCGGTTTAACTCGTCTGGGAATTTAACCAAATCCCCAGCAGCAAGAGAAAATCATCAGCAAAAATCTTGTAACATATGGCAACTGCCGACAAATCAGTGAGGGAAAAATACTTTTATTTTTTCTTCTTGTCTACCAAGAAGAATACCTTCATGTCAAGCTGTTTGAAGAAGTATACAGATTTCGTTGGCTTTCTACACTTAACTCAAAATTTTAAAAAACCAGGTTCCTTTCTTCTTAGATTAAAAGAGCTATTGAGACTCAGCCAGGCTCTACAGCACATGCATTCCCAGAATGACACTTAGAAATGGACCAGAATTGCGTCTTCCCATGACTCTCAGGTTATTTGTCCTAAAGGAAAATTCAATCTGCAGGGTTATCTCTTAGGAAAAAAATGCAAATGTAATTTTATACTCTACTTTGCCTTTGAAGCCATCCTTATCCTGGGGTGCTATGTGTGTGTCTGTGTGTGTGTATCCATGCATGAAACTTTTTAGTTCTATTTATGGCCCAAGGATTAAAGTAAGAGTTTTTATCAGGAAAAGAATAGATGTGATACTTTTCATCATTTTCTTTAGCTCCATCAGTCCTATATCTGGAAGGATCTTCTAAGTATCAAGTTAGAGGCCACCTAGTTCAAGATATTTAAATTCTCTCTTCAGCAGATCCGCATAAGAACAAAAACTATGATCAATATGCAACATGCAATTAATTCCCAATGAAAATGGTTATCTCAGAACGAGTAAACACCTCTAATGACATGGAATGCATTACTTTCCAAGGAGCCTATTCATTTTGAACAGTTCTCAACATTAAAAAGAAGTTTCTTGTGCTGAACCTAAAACTACTTCCTTTTACCTGCACCACTGACCTCAAAATTTGCATCAGTTTTGTACTTCCCAGAAGATACAAATTAAGCCTACTACTTCTACATGACAGCACTGCATAAGCCTGAGGCCAGCTTGAGTCTGTTTTCCATTTCTCGCAGTCCAATCTTGATCCCCACTTGATTCCTCAACGGTATTTCCATTCTCCTCCCATCCCACATCATTGACCTCTAGAAATAGGTTATTTGCCAATGACTTCATTTACTTCACTTTTTCTAATGTAAAGTAAACCGTTGGCCTAAATTAGGGGTATCAAATGAAAATGGCATCAGAGGACAGGCAGGTAACTCAACTGTGTGAAGCATCTTCGGGTAAGGCAACAGATAATGGTGACAATTGGGGTGACTTCCAGAATAGTTTCTAGGCTGAGCATTCAAATTCACATATTTTAAAATACTGTACACACATACAAAACTGGGTCTGCAACTATAATCCTTGGCCTCAATTACTCTGTTATTAAATATTAAAGTAATAGGTTTATCTGAAAATTTGGGAACTTCACGGAAATTTCCCTGATTAGGCCAAGGCAAAGGAGAGAGTAGTCATCTATGTCATTGGGCCACTCTGGCTAGGTATCATGGAAATTTAGCTGGTCAACTTTCTCTTAATAGTATGCTAGAAAAATGTAAACCAAACTCATCATTCTCTCACTGCTCAGTATCTTCTATTAGATAAGCTTGTTTTACACCAGAATGAATAAGGCACAGACCATCAGAAAAGAAACATCTTGACTGAAAACTAATAATGAAAGAAATTAGTCTGAATAAAACATAAGGATCAATCATCAAAGACTATTAAGAAAGCTCACATTATTAATTTCCGCACTCCATTAACTTTTTCCTTTGCTATGACTTAAAAAGTTTTTTTCAAAGGCACAAGCTGTGCTCCCCTTTGTGTTTAAAAGTTCTAATGTTTCTTTTCTAAAGTGTATGCAAATTGTCTGTGTTCCTGTTAACCACAGGGGCATCTTCAGGAGCCGACTAGCTAGGACCCAGACCTCCTCTGCTGTCATGGTCAAGGGAAGGTCATTGCTCCATGTTTGTTAGGAACCATGGAGGTGATGTTATAAATATCAGTCTTCAGAACCCTGATCTAAGTGCCACAAGCTCCAAAACATAGTACATAGGGCCAAAAAAAGAGCCCAGCTTTCCGTCAGATTGGTGGAAAAGTACCAGTATTTTGTGACCACATAGTCATAAGCATTTTGGTTAATGACACTTACAGCGGGTAATGAACGGCCTTGAAGCTGGAGGTTTCCACATGCAAACTCCTCTACAGAAGCAGCTCTTGGGCCTAGCCCCACTTGACTGTTTACTTGTTGAATCATCATTCATGACTTTAAACATTCTTTTTACAAATATACATATTAGAGTTCCACATCCACACACGAATATTCATTCTCCAAAGAAAAATAAACAATTTCTTGGTTTACCTCTGTCCATCGTCTTTGATCCAGTAGGCTTATCCGGGACAGTAAGATGATCCAGGTTGCTACTCAGTGAAGAAGTGTCGTCACTAGATAAAGAGTTCAAAAATTCGCTTTCTGATGTGGCAAAGCTGTTTTCCAGGGCCTTGCAACTGTTTGCCTCACAGGGTGCCAGTGAATGAACCTGCACAGCAAATGCTATAGATTGTCCCACATCTTCAGCAGCAGATGAACTATTAACCAGGTCGATCCAAGACTGTCTTTCTTTAGGTAAAGAGGAAGACAGACTGCTGGGTGTCTTTATTGTATTTTCTCGGGAAGAGAAAGAAGATGATGTTCCACTCAATTTGGGTGAAGATGAAGATGACTGCTGTGCAGACTGTTTTTCACAAATAAAACCAAAAAAGAATAAAATGAATCATGATTAAGCCAACATTCTCTACTTTTCATTTTCAATGAAGGTATCCCAGCGTTTCAAAAAGTGGCCAATGATATGAGTCAAAAGGAAAATGTACGATATTTATATCTGTATGGCAGGCATTAGGTTGCCATTTTCCAAAACCCATTTGTATAACTATGTATTCACTGTTCCAGGACCTGAAAAGTCTCCATGTCATGATTTACCCTATTCTTTAATGCTCTCCAGAAACTTAAAAGACCCCTTGGGGGAATTTTTTGAAATACCGAAGGATACTTTGAAAAAAAGTAGATTGCAATCTGTCACTGAATTCTCACTGATTGAGCAAAAACTCTTGAGAAAGGTGATCCAGAGAAAGGAAGCAAAAGCTGAAGCCAGACAGGAAGCAAAATTATATTAACTGAGTGGAGACCAGTGATACGGGCAGAGCACAAACATTTAAACCCTCAAATATCTTTCACACATTCTTTAGCACGTGATTAGTATCAGCTCATAACTACATAGTCAGTGAAACAATGTTAACTTACTCACTCTTCAATAATGAAAATTTTAATAAACTTTCACCAAAGAAGACAAGAATACATTTGCAGGCTCTTAACTCATTAAAGAGAAAGCAAAAACTGCACCACAGACTATGAGAAGTGGGTTGATGATGTAGGATCTTCTGAAAGCAGTTTCCAACATAAAATTCAAGGATGAATGACAATCCTTAACAAAATTTTCACCAGTCAGTGGAGAAAATATCAATGTAATAATCACCAATCATCCTCTCTTGGGAAGGACTTCATTTATTCAGAGATTTTATTCTTGTTACATTTTGATGTTAAAACATATGCTTTCTTTTGGAAAATATTGATGGTTTTTGTCTTTGGGGCATTTTTTTTAATGTCTTGCATAGCAAAACAGAGATTTGGTAACTATATGTTGTTCCTCCATTTTTAATTTTATTGGTCAATAAAATCCAAAAATCTAGACACCAGTGCCCTATGGGTCACCCTATATCTCCAATGGCAGATAAGACAGAGAAGGCATTTTGTGGTCAGTTTCGCCACGTCATCCTAGGGGATACTCCTATCAATTTCAAGCATTCAAAACTCCAAGACAGTGAATTGTTAGAGAGAGGCAGCCAAACAGCAAACTAGGATCCTCTCCATTAAACCTCAGAATCATTGCAAACTAACTCAGGAGGGTTGCCTTGGATCCAAACCAACATGTTCTCAAGAATTGTCCCAAGAATTCTAAGCTTTGAGTTCTGATGAGAAAAGCCAATATTTACCCAAAGTGTGTTGGCTGCATATGAGAAATGAATTTTCAAATAATCAATAAATCCACTTTTTAGTAGCATGACATTAAAATATATAGTTAAGATGCTAATTCATCACACACATCTTCCTAAGAACCACATATTTGCAAACATGAGAACTTTCCATTCAGGAATGTGCTGACAAGCTTGGCAACTCAGACCATTTAACAACAAAGAGATCGAAGATCTGCAATTCACTAAATAAAATTCTAGGTATCTGGAGAAGGTAATGCACACCCCCAAACTGTCCAAATAAATGCCAAGAACTTGTTTACACGTTAGCAGGATCTACAAAGTAAATACTAACAAAAACACCCACTCAGGCCCAGTCTTGACATGTTCCCCTATTGTGAGCTATTTTAGTAAAACTTGGCTTCAGTGGGATCAGCTTCCTTTTCTGAAAAGAGACCAAGCACAAGCTTTTCCTGTTGCTCCTGCTCATACTACTGTTATTTGATGTAGCAAAACAGGCTCTTTGAGCAAAAACTGTGCACGCGGTTGCTGTAGCCCTTTCCATAAGCCTTTTTGAACCTCAAAACTCTGCTTAAACAAGTAAGCAAAGACATGTTCAATGAGCATCAGAAATTTCTGTGCAGTGTTTCCTTTTGGTGGGACTGCTCAAACACAGTGCAAATGCATTGAATCCATTTGTTTAGCACCACATAACATCTATAAATTTGATTTCTAAATGGAAAAACGAAGAGTAAGCAAAAAATAAAAGGGACTGAAGAGAAGAACTAGAGAGAAAGAAAAGGAAAATGAGAAAAAGATGATGCTTGTCAGGTCAGAGGGAGTTTTCATAAGAAGAGAGATTGACTAGACACAAATGGAAGTGAACCTGGAGTGCCATTGCAGAGGATTCAGTGTGGAAACGTGCTTTATAGATACTGTGGTGCTAAATCAAAGCCCATTATTTCTACCATTCTGTAGCTACCAACAGCCACAAGTCACACAGGACTTTTAGCTCAGTGCATTGCATGAACCATCCATGTCATATATTCATAAAACTTCCCACTGCAAGTCAAACGAAGGTAGAAAGGATTGACAGTCTCTCCTCCCCGCAACCCCTGCTTGGCTAACACAAGCCTGTCCTCTGAGTGTCAGTTCAAGGGCCAGCTCCTCCAGGAAGCCTTCCCCAGTGTCCTCAGGGTGAGGTACCTTTGCCTGGTGCTCCCAGGCTTGGTTCTACTATACCAGATGGAATAGCATTTTATTTGTTAACTAATATGTACAGTAATTGCTCATGGACTGGTTTATTACTTTAGGTGAGTTACTTGAGAACAGGCTGTTTTTAATCATCTTTATACTTCCATTTTTGGTATTTGTGCCTGACACATAGTTGGTAATAAATTAATGCCAACAAAGAGTGGTCTAGAGAGCCAGCTATGTGAAGAAAAACAACCCAGAGTGGTTCAGTCTCTTATTGAAAAGAAGATTCTCTGTAAAATTCTCCTGAAATTCTCTGTAAAGTTGCTATGGATGGTTTAACCTAATTCCAGGATCTAGCGCTGACTTACTGATTGCGATGCGAATACTCCTACAAAACTTTCTCATAATCTCAAACAAAATTACTATTTTATTTATCAGAGAGTAACAATTGCATGTCGTTTCATTCATTCCAGAACATTTGTGTTTTAAATATTTTATTTTTTAATGATAAAATTAAAGACATTTTAAAGACTTAGTTTTAATGAAGAGACTATGTATATGGTTAAATTAAAAACACAATATTGCTTTTTCTCATTTTCTGTATAAGACATTTTTACTCATCGAAGAAGCTTAGTTCAAACGCTGATTAGCTCTAAAATACTTTTCCTTGAATTGTTTTAAAAACGCAAGTTTGACATGGGGAAAAATAATTTAAAATGGCCACCAAAAACCTGTAATTAGGAAGAAATGAGTCAGCATATAAATCTTAAGTAACATTAGTCAAAGTATATGAGAAAAAAAAATGCAGGAATAACTTAAGACTAAGCATAACAAAACCAAATTAGAAAAAAAGGAAAATATGCAACTTTTCTTTCCTTTTATTGGCCATATCAATAAAAGCAAATTAGTCAATTGCTATTAAGCCTTGGGAAGTACTGTGTTTGTATTTCTACCATATGCTAATAGAAGCATTACTCTAAAAACCTGAAGACCTTGTATAGTACACTCACCCCATCTGTCACTGACCTTCTGCATGATCTTGGGCACACTTCTCATCCCCATCCTTAGCAGCCAAGTGACCTTGCAGATGCCACTTTACCTCCAAGTCCTATTGTATTGACTGCTGCCTCCACTATTGCTCACCCCCTCCTCACCCAAGTCCATCCTCTGAACATCAGCTGGAGTATTTACAAAACATAAAACAGATCACAATATTTTCCTGTTGAAAATCGTCTAATAACTTCCCATCACAGGTAGGAAAGTAGCCATAGTCTTTATCATTGCTAAGAAGGCCTACACGGACCCCTACCTTCCCCTCCAGTGACATCTCCTTCCACTCCCCGCCCCCACCTCCTTTCCAGCCTCTTTGGCCTTCTTTCCTTCCCTTGAGCATATCTCTGGTTCCTTCTGCCTAAAAGGCTCCCTCTGTGGGTTTTTGGTTAACTGCCTCCTTCCCACCATTTTGGTCTCAATTCAAATATCACATCCTCAGTAGGCTTCCCAGATGGTCATAGACAAAGCAATATCCTCTCTACCGTCAACGCCAGCAACTTCCAAGCACATCACCCTATTTCATCTTATTCATAGCATTCATCAGTACTTGAGACTGTTTTAATTCCAAATTAACTGTGTCTCTTCCTCAACTTAGAACTTAAGATGCTCCAGGGAAGAGACACTGTCTATTTCAGTTCCGCATCCCGTAAGGGGATAAGCAGTAACAGTACCTGGCACATGGTTGATACACAAAAAACTGTATTGGCTTCCTGCTTGACTGACTCAGATTTATATAGAGGAGCAAATGAGATAACATAAAAAATATTCTTATAGAAGGTAAACTTGAGCCAGCAAATGTTACTTATGACAGTTGTATTTACTTCTCTGGAAACAGACTTCTTTGTAAAACTAATACATAGGACTTTAGTGAGAGTCAAATGAAATTATCCTTCTCAAAGCCATATGAAAGCACCGGACACATGTAGAGTAGTAACTTTCTAGTTCACATGGGAAAACTAGTTCTAGAGTGACAAATCTGTGGAGGGCATGGATAAAGTCACAATCATCACCTACTTGCCCATTTATTAGTTCATTAACTAAGTATTTATTGAGCTTTAAATATTAGGCATAGCTATAAATGTTTTGGGTAAAAAAAAAGATTTCCAATGCTGCCTCTGACTTTAAGAATTTAGTAATCAGAGAAATAAACCAGACACACAACATCTACAAGGCAGATGATAACTTAAAAACAGTGCCAAAAACAGTGCACCGTATGCACTATAGGAATATAAGAATTCAGAAGGGGACAGGGTTATCCTGATTTAAAGGACTAGGAATGCTTTAATGAAGGAAGTCACATTTGAATCAGCCTTGAAAAATATTTAGAAGGCAGAATTGGGGTGGGAGCGAATGGTTCCTGCAATTGGAGAAACTTTACAAATACAGGTGCCAGAGCAGGAAAGTCTGGACAGCTTTTGGGAAATAGCAGGCAGTTTATTGGGCTGGTGACAAAGGAGGAATCAGCAAGAAGACTGTCATGGCAGTTGGAAGTAAACCCTGAGGCCTTGTATACCAAGCAAACTAGTTGAGAATTAATTAGGAGGTCTCATGCAGGTGAATCAATATTATCAGAAGTGCACTTTAGGAAGACCAAGTCAGAAGCAATTTTTAAGAGGAGAGAGAGATTAGACACAGAGAGGGAAAAAGAGCCTGCTCTTTCAACAACGTGGGCAAGAGCTGATGCAGGTCCCAACTAGGCAGTGGCAGTGGGAATGGAAAGCGTGAGAGAGGATGAGAGATAGCTCTGCATCTTGTGATGGCCTGCCAGAGCAGTAGGCTGAAAAGATGAACTGTTAAAGCAAGAGGCAAAGATGTAAAAATTAATTTCAGAAAAGTCTTAAAATTAGTTAAATGTTCAACCATAGAGTTTATGAGGACGGAGGATGAATTTTTCTATCTTCTCCTTGTACACGTAGTCACCAGTAATTTGGCATGCAGCTATCTCACTTGCAATTGTTTCTATTGTTTTGTATAGTACATATTGAAAGGTCAAGTGACTTTTAGTAAACAACTGGGCAAGATCCATGCTGCTGAGATTAAATTTGGATTTCTAAAATTGGTTCTACCCTTTCTGTTTAATCTTTGACTTCCTCCTCTGCCGC
The DNA here is from genome assembly GCF_021613505.1 of Equus quagga. Classification (NCBI taxonomy): domain Eukaryota; kingdom Metazoa; phylum Chordata; class Mammalia; order Perissodactyla; family Equidae; genus Equus; species Equus quagga. Next base: position 13,168,540 of record NC_060274.1, on the reverse strand, counting down.
TGGCCACTGGGCCACAATTCGCAGGGTTTGTTTTATTTACTGCTTCTTTGGTTTGCTTTAGCTGATGTTTTTTATCCTTTGTATATAAATGAATTGTACTTCTGAAAAGCATCAAAATAGGAGGACTCCCATGTAAAAATAATCTGCATGAGCAGCTTGAAACTGGGATTATAAATATTTATCTTCTCAGTTTCTCTCATATCTGATCCGCCTATTGGCTGGTCTCCCTTCCAGCTATGCTCAGAATCTGACCATCCCGTTTCTTGGCTGTGCCCTGATCTGAATCACCACCAGTTCTCCCCCTAGCTTATTGCACAGCCTCCCTTAGGTGTCTTTGCTTCTCTGCTTACCCCCTCCTTCCCAGGGTCTCTTCCACACAGCAGCCTGAGCAGTCCTTTTAAAAGTGGAAATTGATCACGTCACTTCTCTTCTCAAAACTCCCCAAATCTCCCTAAGTAACTCAAAACATCAGAGTCCTTAACTGGCCCATAGGTCGTACATAGCACAGTCACCACCACACTCCAAGCTCATTTCCTGCTAAGCTCATCTTGTTCACCCTGCTCCAGCCAAACTGGCCTTCCTGCATTGCTACTCACGTGTCAAGGAGATCTTGACTCTAAGTGTTCCCTTTGCTTGGAAAACTGCTTCCCTGAATATCCAACTGGCTGACTCTCATGTGACTTTTCAATAGTTTTGCTCAGATCTCAGCTCTTACTCAGGCCTGTCCTGGCTGCCGTATTCATTGCCATAACCTGATCACCAGCATTCCTGATCCCTCCTTACTCACCCAGCCCTACTGCTTCTACTGACACAGCAGATAATTTACTCACTATGTTGACTATTTATTATCGGTCTCCTTCAACCAGAAGTTTGGCTCCATGAAGAAATGAATCATTGTCTTTTTTATTTACTAATGTGCCCCAAGTATTTACAACAGTGACTCTCAAATATTTGTCAAATGAATGAATAAGCACATGAGCGTAGATCAAGTTATCAGACAATGCTTTTTAAAAATTAAACTTAGAGGGAAAATATATGTTACAGATTTTTAATGATCCTTATGCTCTGAAATCACTTTGTAACTTATGAAATCATTGAGTTTGAAAGGTGAATGAAGTCAGTTCCTTTTTTGCTCTTTTGTGAGTTTCAAGGAATCATGGTTAGAGATTTCTGCAAAACTTCTTCCAAATTGGAAACTATGGAGTCCCACCTATTATGAGCCTTTTCAAAAAAGTGGTCAAAAAGTTCCCCATTTCTAATTTCTCTGTGAATAAATGGATGTCCTTTTCACTATCCATTCTGTGAAGACTTCTCGAGAAGAAGGAACAGAAACAGAAACCTCTTGCTCACTCAGGAAAGACTCTGAAATGTTCCTAATTCTCTTATGGAATGTGATCCCGCCCATTACAAGCAGAGGTCCAAATGGGCCCAGTGCTGAAGTCTTACTGCTTATCTTTAAAGCAATTAGAATGATTAGACATTGAGTTAAAATTTTTAATCCAAGATTCTAAAATTTTTGAGATACTTTTTCAGAATAATATTATTTTTATACTTTTGAGTTCATCATTCCAAAATGAAAGCTCACTACCCAAGATATTTTTTAAAAAAGCAAGAACTTGGAAAAAATTTGTTTTGCTTAAGCTTACACAGCTCAGTCATATGGTTGGCCTATGCCAGATTGAGCCAAAACAATGAGTTGATTCATGCTCTGGATAGAAGTTACCACGGTTTTTTGAATTTCATCTGTTTAAATAAAAAGTATAAATGTTATTTTAATCAAGTGTCTGGCATGTCTGATTTTCAGAAACAAGAGAAAACAAAAACAAAATCTGCCTGGGAAATACGTGAGCAGGAGGAACACATTCTGTTTCTAAGGAAAATAAAGTCTAATTGTTCAACATTTATCTATTCCCAATGTATTCCTTCAGAAAAAAAATGTTTGCCTTAGTGGCCTTCCAAAAAATGCTCAACCTAGAACTTTAAGAAATAATATTTGATTGATGACTCAGATAATTCTAAAGACTCCTCCCACTGCAATGACCTAACTTACTGGTCTCATATGCATCCTTTCATTTCTTTGTTTTGAAACGAACATCTCCTGAGCTTCTACTGTAACATCAGGTAAGACTGTCGTTGTACAAATGCAGATGAGCTGTGATCCTTCATCTAGGAAGACAATGTGCTCGCTTTTATTTTCATCAAGTAGAGTTCTAGATGCCAGACAACGCTCTGAGTCAGGAACCTGCGATACTAGCTTGCCACTATAAAACTGAAAATCACAGTACTTCAGAACTAAAATAAATCATAAAAGAATCATACTGGGGGAGGGGACAGTGGGAGGGAGAGGGAATTTCAGGAAGAGAAGGAGGGAGGACCACCGAATCCTTCTGTGTTGTGGGATAAAATAGGAGGGACAGACAGAGAAAGAGAGAGAGACACAGAGACACAGAGACAGAGAGAGGGAGAAACAGATAGACAGAGAAAAACAGAGACAGAGATAGAAATTAAACAAAAATATATGCTTCTCTATTAAATCAACAAGGCACATCTATTGAAGACATACTCAGTATAAAGTTGATGACTTCTTTAGGAGCAATAAAGAGTAATCCAATAAGAAAGTTGTTATAAGCTGGGAGACACTTTGAGGTCTGGAGATATCATGAAGTTTGAGTGATATAGAGAAAATAAAAGGCTTTTTTAAATCCATAAACTGATTTTTTTTCAAACGAGAAAGACTACATTAAGGAAAAGCTATGAATATATTGAGAAAGGATGTCGTGTAAGTCTAGTTCAAAAATGTCTAAATTTTACCATATTCAAAGTTTGACTTTATTTATATCTTTTCTTAAGTTTGGCTTAAGAATAGAGATTCTAATAAATATATTCATTCTACAAATATTTATTTCTGGTCTTGACTGATAAATTATAAAAGTGACCATAATTCTCCACTGGCAGTGTGTGAGAACAGTAGAGGCCATTATTTAAATGATTAATTTAACACTTGAAATCCAGGAACTGGCAAAACACAAGTAAAGATGAAGGCTTCATCACACAAAATAGAAAATTCTGGCAGAAGAGGTCTGGTGAGTAAAGGGGCTGCTGTAACCTACCAGAACCCATAGTTATTTGGGGTGATGGGTAAATCCGACACATTAAAATCAAGAATATGTGTCCAGAAAAAGAAATAATGATACAGAGTTTAAAAAAATGAAAGCCAGGAAGTGGGAAAGGAGATTCGCCTCATTTTTAACTGACAAAGTAGTAATGGGTAGAATAATAAAGAAATCCTATAAATCCAAAATAATAATAACACATGTACAAAAGACTTAACAGTCACTTCACAAAACAGAAAGTCCAAATGATAAACAAACATGAAAAGATACTTGGCCTCATTAGTAATCAGTGAAATGCAGGCTAAATGATACTGCTTCTCAGGGCTGTTTGTGGGTTAAACGGTTTTATATTTAATTCCCCTACATAAATCCTCGTATATGGTAGGTACAAAAACCGTAAATCAGCTTTCCCAAAGATTCTCACTTGACTTTTTCTAGGAGCCATCACTATAATGCCAATGAGCACATAAATGTAAAGACACTCTCCATAGTCTTAACATCCATTAATAACCTCAACTTATACCGGATGTTTCCAAAGCTTAGAATTAAACTTGGACTTCTCGTAGTGAATATACAGCATCATCTCATGTGCAGATTTAGCCACTAACCCACTCCTGGCTTCCCGCACTCTTTCCGACTCTCATTTTCTCTTCATGCCATTGTCCTCATCCCTTTTACATTTATTTTGAATTGTTATTGTGCATGCACCTAAGAAGGCACTTTCAATTCTTTCTGAGAACAAGTAGGGTATAAATAGACACTATAAAACAAATCTGTGCAAAGTTTGGCCTATTACCTAGAAGCCCTTTGCAGTACCATGATCCTCAGGGCATGATACATCTGTGGGTCATGCACAAATACACTGAGTTTGCCATACCAGTGGGTTGCTTTGGAGAAGGCTCAAAATCAGCACCCTGAGAACTGCACTTGCTCTCTGGCAGTCACCTTAAATTAGCCTGCTCTAAGAATTTATTGGTCAAGGTAGTTTCTACCCAATTGGAAGGAATGACATCCACACAAGTGATCGATGACCAACAGACTAACTACATCGGCACATACCAAAGAAGACAGAGTCTCCGAAGAGTAAGGAGGGGGTGGTGTCTCCACAGCTATTTCGGGATCTTCCTGCTCACTCTCACTGTAGCACTCTATAAGAAAAATGAAAATGCCTCAGTTTTGAATGCTGTTATCACTTATTCCATAATGCATGACAGAGGTTTTTCTCCATCTGGCTATTGCAATTCCAGTCCAATTCAGAAAATACTTATCTAGTGAGCTACCTGGTGCAAGGAGATTACATAAGAGGGAAAAATGACTGGCCATGTTAGGGTTTCTGCTTTTCTGTTCAATATGCGGGAAGAGGACTAACCGTAGCTCAGGGAAAATAAAATAATTCCTCAAAAGAGGTGTGAGTCATATACTTAGGGAGCATAAAATCAGTAGTGATTAATTTTAATCATAGGAATTATAATGAGCTGAAAACAGCAGGCTAAGTAAACCATCAATGGTGCACACAGAGGAATGGGAGAACCAGACCCCGGACGCAGGCTGAGCCAAGTGTATGGAGTCCCCTAAAGGATATGGTGGAAAATGAAGCTGAAAGGTTGCTTCAGGCCATATCATGGAAGGCCTTACATACCAGGAGAAGAAGGATTTTCTGTATTTTTTCCTTCACAATCTATAAATGTGCTTCAAATATACAACGAGTATTCATTTTATGGAAAAGAGGATCAAAGAGATGGTTAGGAGACTGGTTTCACCGTATTGCATTGTACTTCTTTATTTTTTAAAATCAAATTGCAACTTTCCCACTTCTGAACTCAAGATTTTATGATTTTATTATCCAAAGACCTAACTCCCTACTTCCAATTCTCGAGTTTTATGTGGTCTGAGCTTTTCAGAAATAGTATCTCAGCTCTATGACTCCTGACATGAAAAGACTCCTTCTTCTCAATACTGAGGAGTAATTGCATCAGTAAGAAGAATTAGACTCTTGTAGCTTTTGAACCCTAAAAGCTACAGACTGAGATAAAAATATGGCCTGTGTCCCAATCTGACATTCAGGTTTCTAGTACAAACTTAGAGTAATTAGTCTCAGTGCACACCTGGTGGAAATATTAAAATACCAGAGAGGAAATAGTGGGATGAAAGTTATCTGTCTAGATCATGACAAGATCATGTCTATGAGTAAGAATTTGGTAAATGGAACAAGAAAACATTTGCATTGGCAATTGTTTGAGATGTCAGTGAAGCCTACAGCTGCTAATGTGTGGGTGAAGTGTGAAAAGCATTCTTAGCTAGCATGGGAAGCTCTATTCCGTGTTGGTGAGTCTGTGTGAATACGTCTGTCTCTACATATTTTCAGATAATTTTAAATGCCAAAGTATGTTTCATTATGACCATACTATACATAGAGGTTGATGTTGTATTTTCATCCTATTGTAATACTCTTGCTAAATTTTCATAAATTTAAAATAGAACCCACCTTCATCCTTTGTAGTGGATTCCTGGTGGATTACAGCTAATCCAAGCTTGCTTAACCACCTAAAATTCAAATAGAAAATAAATGACCAAAGAGATTGTTCCTCAACTTATTCACCTTCCCCCTAGACCCTGAAGGAAGGTCTTGTGCCAGATTTTATAATGAGAAAAGTCAGAGGCCAGCCCAGTGGTATAGTGATTAAATTAGCGCACTCCGCTTTGGTGACCTGGGGTTCATGGGTTCGGATTCTGGGCACAGACCTACACACTGCTCATCAAGCCATGCTGTGGTGGCATCCCACATACAAAATAGAGGGAGATTGGCACAGATGTTAGCTCAGGGACAATCTTCCTCAAGCAAAAAGAGTAAGATTAGCGACAGATAGCTCATGGACAATCTTCCTCACACACACGCACAAGTCATAATTCCATAGTCAGTGGAATTATGAAACTCCACTGCATAAATTTGTGCTATTGAAATACAGGACCTCTGGTTTCACATTCAGGGCATTCTTTGTAAGATAAGAAATGAAGGGGCCCATTATCCAGTTGATTAATGTGGGCAGCTTCACTAGATACTTTAAATACATGAACAAATCTATGTTTTGTTATTGCACATATGAAAATTTTAGAAACCATCAAAATTTTTATCATTGAATTTAGTAACATAACCATTAAAGTTCTGTCTATATAATTCTTAGAATGCAAGTTTATTTCACAAAAAATAAAGAAAACATGATCCATTTTTAAGCTGAAATTTTTGTATCAGTCAGTACAAGATCTGGCTAGAGCTTTACAGGTTTCCCTAAGATGGGGAAAATTTTAATTCCTTGAAGAGTTTTATTTAAGGTAGAAATTGACAACGTCCTGTCTTCTATTGATTTATCATTTTACTAGCAAGGAATTGCAACTAAACATCAATAACAAAAATAGAACCAGGCAAACCTTAAGGAACTCAAACTTCAGGCCACTGTAATTCCTTCTCAAGGGTTTAGTTAGGAACATATTTTATGAAACAAGTTTTTAGAAGACACAAAATGTGTCTATTTCATATGCTTCTAGATACATAATGTTCTATTTAAAGGGGAAACATTTCAGAGCACTGGTAATCTAAGTGATTTATTTCCTACTTCTTTCCAGTTTTCTGTATTTTTAAAAAATATTCCATATTGTGTATTCATCTTCTTTTTTTTTTTTTTTTTTGAGAAACCAGAGCACTCCATAGTGGCCTGAGTCAACCAATACCAACAAAATAATAATAATAGGACTATGCACTTATTGATTCACTTATACTTTTCATTGCTTCTAGTTCTGTAACGCCCCATGAACCACACTGCATGCTATACTCCCACCATGTCATAAATATTGCACATTCCCAAATCTACAACTGTCAACAAATTAGGAATCACTACCCAACTCTCACCTGCCATGGTCTTGCTTTATCTATTATTTTTTAACAGGAAATAAATGATAAATTTTATTTTTGAAAATAAGTAGAATAGGACTTTCTACAAGAAGGACGATGAGCTCCAGCCTCATTTAAGAAGTCTCTTTCAGCACCGTGATAAACATAAGCTCTCTGAGGCCACTTAAAACTAGACAACTACCTGAACTCAGGTCGTGTCATAGGAACCAGAAAATGATCATCAAGACCCAATAGAATAATAAACAAATCAAAGAAACAGTAACTCACAGAAAAAATACAAATGGCTAATAAATGTATTGAAAAAATTCTCAGCCTCAAGAGTGTTTTTGGAAATGCATATCCAAACACAAGAAAATATTTTTCACCATTAGATTGGCAAAAATTTAAAATATCACTGATTTCTAGACTTTTGGAAGAAATATTCTCATCCTTTGTTGGTTGATGAAAATTGATACGGCCAATTTTAAGCAGGCAATTTGTTGACACTATTCAAAATATAAATATCTATTCCCACTACCCAACAATTCTAATTATAAATATCTACCTTACAAAAACACACCTTCATGTACACAAATAAATGTGGAAAATGTTAATTCAACAAGGCTTGCAATGGCAAAAAGAAAATAACACTGAAACAATAGAATTTCCCGTTAATAGAAAAATGGATAAAGTATGGTACTGATTCATCAGAACCATGTTATAATGAAGCCAATAAAAGGACTGAGATGGGGGGGGGGGTCTTGTAATGACCTGGAAAAACTCTCACGTACTGTTAAGTGAAAAAAAGCAAGTACAAAAACTTATGTTTAGCCTGGTTCAACATACTTTAAAACTATATATTTGTATACGTGCACGAATTGGTATGAAAAGTGTCAGGAAGGATATGCAGTCATGTGCTGCACAATGATGTTTCAGTCAACGATGGACCACATATCCACATAATCTTATGGTGGTCCCATAAGATTAGCACCATAGAGCCTAGGTGTGTAGTAGGCTATACCATCTAGGACTGTGTAAGTACACTCTCTGATGTTCACACAACAATGCAATTGCCTAATGACACATTTCTCAGAATGCAACCCTGTTGTTAAGCAATGCGTGACTGTACATCATACTGTTAAAAGTGGTGAATCCTAGTGAGAGAAGTTGATCTGGAAGGTGAAGTTAGGGGTCTGGGAAGGTTTTCACTTTACATACTTCTGTATTACATGATTTTTTTACAAGAATACATTTTATGTATTACTTAACTAAAAGAAACATTTAAAAAAATTAAAAAATCAATCAGGCAAAGCATAATGAATTTAATGATCACTTTTGTGTGTGTGTGAGTGAGGAAGATTGGCCCTGAGCTAACATCTGTGCCAATCTTCCTCTATTTTGCTTGCAGGAAGCTGCCACAGCATGGCTTAATGAGCGGTGTGTAGGTCCATGCCCAGGATCCGAATCCAAAAACCCCAGGGTGCCAAAGCAGAGTGCGCAAACTTCCCATTATGCCACAGGGCCAGCCCCAACAATTTTTTTTTTTTAATAAATCAAGACAAAAAATAGTTTTGAATTGAAAATACCTGAAACAAGAAAAGGCATTTCTAAGTTCCTTTCCAGAACATGTAAACACAGAAATAAAGCAAAAAAGAAGAATATTGGCAATAAAGAAATGATTCCTCTTGCTACCATTAGACACTTGTCTGAAAAACTGGTGATTGTTTATAATCTTGTTTGACTGTTTTCTTTCTAGTACCCACTGGCTTAGAGTACCTCCTTTGCTAAGAATTTTTTTAAAACATCAAGGCAGTAAAAATATTTCTATTTGTGGCTAAATAGGTGGATGCACAAAAAGACTTATATTTACATAAAAGAGATGACAGATGTTTCCTGGGAGTTTGTTGTATATTCAGTCCACGAGAATGTGTGTGTTGGAGAAGCACAAGTGGTAAGAAATTGATGTACCGAACAAGAACCCTCTTCCCACAGCGAGAAGGCAGCTACCTCCAGTCTTTGTTTAGAAACCGTCTCTTGCATTACCCTTAATTACTTACCCCTGTACTTTTAAACTGAGGGTCCCTACAGAACACACTGCATTTCTATTAAACTTAATTACCTTTCCCTTCATCGTCTCTGAGAGAAATGTCACCACCCAAAAATGCAGTTCCCCAAGGAGGCGAACTTCTAAAACGGGACTCGCCACTCCAAATGCCACCCCCTCCGTCCCCAGCAATGCTGCATCTCGCTAAGAAATACCCAGCTACGTCATTTGCTGGCTTAAAGAGGCCACATCAGTAAGAAAGGAAGCTCTTCAGGTGCTACTGGAGAACAAATCTCTAAATATCATCTTCATAATCTTGTGGGAGAAAGCAGAAGTTAAGCTGGGGCCCAAAGAGATTCTGCATTATTGGCTATCCGAAAAATCACCTTCAGAATAATAAAACTTAACAACAATATTATAAACAAAAGAAATTATGATACATGCAGGCACAGGCAATGTGGGCCATTTACCTATGAGTGGCCAGATGGACGATTTTTAAGCGTATCAAGGACACTGAGAGGTTCAAAACTATAGGGTCAAGAATACTTAGGCTCAAATTTCAATTTACATCTTGTTTTTAAGCTGGAAAGGTAAACAAGATACTAACATAATTTCAAGTAAAATTACTAGATCTTCACAGCATAAATGGGCAATGAGATCTTCACTTTCATAACTAGGAAATGCTCTAACAGCCAACTGGGCAGTGTATGTATCATATATATAGCTATCCTTATGCCGCTGTACTTGCCATTAGATCTCTGCAAAGGGAGAAGATGACAACTGAAGATAAATGGACAAAACCAAAAAACTGGAGAAGTGGGTATGCAGGGAGCTAAATAACTCAGATATGCAATTTAGAGAGCAGATCTGCCTGAAGTGTAACAGATTCAGATAACCTTGTAAGTGTCTCACACTTGTACTGGTTTAAAAATGCATTTTACTGTGTAGGTGGAGAAAAAACTTCATTGGGTAACAAAACACTTAGCAGTAATTGTTTCTCTGGTAAATTGGGTCTCACTCTCCCCTTATAGGAGGGGACAGAACTGCTTTGAAAGAAGCAGCCACAGGAGAGGTAGGAAGGATGTATGCAGACAGGAAGGACGCTGGAGATACAAGACATTATTTGAGAGAAGCCAGGGACAGCAGGGGGTCAGAGGGGACAGAAGCCACATTGTTTCACGGCCAGTAAAGACCAGAAAGGAGGGGCCAGCCCAGTGGTGCAGCGGTAAGTGAGCACGTTCCACTTCAGCGGCCCTGAGTTTGCCAATTCGGCTCCCGGGTGCAGACATGGCACCGCTTGGCACGCCATGCTGTGGTAGGTGTCCCACATATAAAGTAGAGGAAGATGGGCATGAATGTTAGCTCAGGGCCAGTCTTCCTCAGCAAAAAAGAGGAGGATTGGCAGCAGTTAGCTCAGGGCTAATCTTCCTCAAAAAACAAAACGAAACAAACAAAAAAACCCCAAAAGACCAGAAAGGACCCTCACTATCCTCACTATGGTAGAACTTCAAGTACTGCTGGGCAGGACATTAAGCCTTGCACATTCCTCTTATATACCTAGGGCTTCCTAATTGATAGGATTTAGAGTTACCAATGCAAATAAAAAGAGAAATAAAGAGCTTTGTCTGTGAAGTTTAATATCCTCTCCAGATGCTTGAGAAAGACGGGGGGCAAAGCTAAAATCAGAAAGAGGGTAGACTCAACTTCTCTTTGTCCAAGTAAATAAAAGACTTGTTTGGAAGGCTCAATTGTTGATTCCTTGCCTTGGTATTTCTAACACAGGGTTTCCCAACTTTCTGGGGAAAGAGTCATTCCGCCCTCATCTGAAGGATTGCAGTAGAGAGATCATGTAGGGAACAGATGAGGATGCCTCTACCTCAATGGGGCTGCTGATGGAATGTCCTGTAAGAAGTTGCGTGTGTGTGTGGGCACTCATGCTCACGCATGTTTGGTGAAAAGCAGCTTCTTTTTTCTTTAAGTTTCTACAGCGAGAGGGCAAAGAGAAATTATACAGGGCAGATAGATGAGGAAAAAATAGATAAAATAATTTAATAAAATAAATAAAATAATAAAATAGATTAAGCTTAGACAAACTCTGTGATTGGGGGAATTATGTCTAAATTCTTTAATTCTTTATTTCTATTGCCCAGGATCCGCTACAATGGGGCACATAGCAGGTGTTCCATAGACATATTTTTAATTAGTTAATGTAAGGCTATAAGAGACTGAGAATTCTAAGCATCAGGCTAAAATTAAATAGAAGGCCCTTTGATGCCTCAAGCACCTCAGTACATAGCCTCATTCAAATAACAGCCATTGATATCATCCCATAATCTAAACCAGTATGGATGGAGTAGGGTGGGTAGTACTCTACACATATATTCCACTCATTTAAACAGGGTAAGAGGGAAAGGGAGGCAGGGAGGTAAAATTTTCTGTTAGAGGTGCTCTGAGCTAAGACATTTTGCAAAATGTTTGGGATAGAACATGGAGAGGCGACAAGCACAGGAATCATAATGATAATCACAGCACGCAAGCGCCACAGATATACTTTTCATATAGAATTCTGAAACCCGTGAGATCGGTTACATAATACTTTCAAGCCCTTCTTCCTGTGATGCTGATCCTCATTTTAACATTTTCCTATAATGACTTCTGTCTATTCCTTTCTCAACTTAGTGATTCCCTCAGAAGAATCTTACTACTTCTTCCTAAAATAGCCATTTTGATATGTGTGGTTCTCCAAAACACTTCCAAATCCTGGAGAAGAAAGCAAGAAGACTTTATAACTGCCAAAGAGATTAACCCTTAAAGCAGCAAAAATAAATAAATCAATAATTGATACAAACATATGTTTAAAATTTGAACGCCTGACCAAAGTAAGCGCATGCCCATAAAGATTGAAATTAGCGATTTTTCTCTACTTACATACTCATTTCCTGGGTATTCTCAGCTGCAAAATAAAAGGTCTTGATCTGTGGATGGCTGATCTTAAAAGCGCTTGAAGGGGGGAAAAGCATAGACACATAAGAAATTAGTGTTTGAAATCATCGGTGGTTTGAAAGTAAAGCAGTCAAATATAAGTAGGGTAAGTTCATCTGCTTTCTTTGTAAATTAAAAAATAATAATTTAGTTACATTAAATACCTGTTATTGAATCTCTATTTCATGTAGAGAGCGAAAGGTTAGTTTATCACATTGGGACATCCAGAACAAGACTGAGTCATGGCTGATCAATGGTTTCTTTTTAAAACATGTGGGCATATTCTTTTATTTTCATTTGCTAACTGATTTACTATAAAAAGACAAATGAAAATTTAGCCTGATAGAGGTGTCATTTCAAAATACTGAGATCAACTCCGTTAAGCAAAGTATTTATTCAAATTCAATCAAATATACGGTCATGTGCCACATAATGATGTTTCCTTCAATGACAGACTGCATATAAGATGGTGATCTCATTAGATTAGTACCATACAGCCTAGATGTGTAGTAGGCTATACCATCAAGGTTTGTGTGAGTGCACTCTATGACATTTGCACAATGATGAAATCACCTAACAACACATTTCTCAGAACCTGTTCCCATCACTAAGCGACTTGTGACTGTACACAAAAATTTTATTTACAGGAAAATAACCAAGTATAGAATTTTTACACTGTGATAACACACCAAAACCTTATCAAAGCCTCCCTCTATTAGTAAAAATATATTGTGTAATATATATTTTTAGTATAAGGATATAATACATTGAAGATAATGAAGTGTTTCCCCTTTACCATTTAGATCAGAAGTCCCGCAGCACAGGACAGGGTTTTTGTAAATAACCGGTTTGGTCAAAACCACAAGAATCTACACAACCTCATGTATTATTGGATATGTGCAGCTACACCAGCATGGCAAAGACTTAAAAGATAACACGAGTTTATTCATCTTTTTAAGAGGAAGCTAACCAATTGCTGCTTCCAGTAACATAGGTCAATAGGGAAATACACCTTTCTGATAAAACAAGAAAAGATGTCAGACGTAGAGGAAAGAAAAAGGTCAAGGTGAAGAGGACACGTATGCAAAATGCAGCTGGATGCTATGACGGGAAGACTTCTTGACTGGGAGTCTGGATAGCCAGTCTGGAGCCAGCTCTCCTGCGAGTTCGAGACAAGTCTAGACTCTCCAGGCTACTCCTTTCTCAATAAAATGAGGACCATGGGCTGGTGACTTTTTCGGTTCCTGTCAGTTCTCAAATCCTTTGGACTTAAATTATATTGAGACATAATCCCCAAGTCTAAGACATCTCAGAGGATCCAATTTCAAAGGTGCTACTGACAATTCTATGAACTAAGAAAAAGAAACTGGGCTTGCTGGCATATCTGCATCTCTGGCGAATCCTATTTAACTAGTCATCCTCTTTAAAGGACAAACTCCTGACATTTGACCTCCCTGCCAATCCTGGATGGGAACTTGTTTTTCTTTCTATTGCAGACACAGTCGTAAACAACATGCCATGCCAAGGCTCCATGGGGTTTTTAAGTCCATCTGCTCCATAAACTGAAATCCCAGAAAAAAAAAGGTTAAAAGCTTCTATTACTGTTTAGGGTGCCAACCCACAATGCCCAAAATTCTCAGACATTTGAGTGTCATCTTCACTAACTTTCAGATCTCCACATCACTCAAGGAACATTATGAAGGAATATTATCCTAGCTCAGAGTTTTGTGGAAAATGCTAGACAACTTACTGCTTTTTCTTGCATTCAGATGCTCTCTCCACAGTGAAATCAGGCAGGTTGACAAATCCATCAGCCTTCTCTGCCTGAAACAAATACATACCACAAATATGAATAAATGCATCAATCCTAGCAGTTAGTTTATTCAGATCATATACATTGAATAGAAATAGTACAGATAAAATGAAAGAGAATCAAGATACCTCTCTGAATCAGCATTGGACTTCCCATCCATCTTTCCATGAAAAGTAACATGACTACACTGTAGGGATGGCCAACATATGGCATGCTTGGGACCTGCCCCCCACCCCCCATCTCCAGCTTTCTGGAAAACATCAAAGCTAACCCATCGGAGCTCAACTTCCTCCTGAGTCCACAGGCATTTTCAGCATCCTTCTCACCCTAATACTGCAATAAGCCACAAGCACATAAGACGCAACCTACTTAACATTTTAATATATGGTGGACAGAGACCTGATTTTGGAGTTAGCAAACTGACTTTGGAGTTAGCAAATCAAGACTGATATCATGGATCCACCACTTATTGGTTGTTATAAGACTTAAGCGAGCTCACATAAATAAAACACTTAGACACTCAACAAACATTGTTTCCTCTGCCAAGTCTGTAGACAGTTCCTTGGGATTAAATCACAGAATCATATCTTGGAAAATCTCAGTGCCATAATCAGTTTCTAGGAGTTCTTTCTACAAAGGAAAGAATGCAGAAGAAAATGACATATGTTTTGAGGAGAAAACATGAATGCCAATTTAAACACGAAATATTTCATAGGAAACATAGTCATTGTTCCACCTCTCTAAGAATTTGTTAATCTTTATTTTATGGATAAAATTTAATTGAACCACAAAAAGGCTAGATTGCTTATCACAGATGGAACTCAAATCTTCTTCCGTCTACAGGGGTGTCTCTGAGAGGAGAAATACAATCCACAATATTAAACACAAATGAGTCAGTGGTTATTGGAAGATGAGTAAAAGTTGATTTTGAAAATACAATCTTAATTTTAAAAGTCAGCTAGCTATTAAATTAGCGCCAGGGGTGCTCTTAGTTCACTTCATTATTCTGTGTCTCTTTTCTTTATCACCAACTAGAGTACAACTTGCACTCTTCTTTTCAGAAAAATTAAACTATGAAACACCCAACCCTCTGCCTATCCCATCTTCTCTTCCTACATGGGTCAATTTATCCAAACTCCTAACTTGAAATGCTTTCTTCTTATAAAGACTCAAAACTCAATTCTAAAGGGCACTTTCTTCTTTAAAAAATTATATGTCTATTATTTTTTTATTCAATTTATCTATCTCTTGATAGGCTATTTAATTACTGGACGGTAGTTTCACAAATCCTATCTCAAAGAGAATGTGAAGTATATAAAGAACATAGACTACGTAAGTCAACTTTTTCTGTAATACCAATGATTCCTGTGGATTCTCAGTTGTCATTATATTAAAGTATAGTTTTGAAAAACTATGTTAAGCTCCAGAATTCCAGTCCTAGATATACATCCAAAAGAAGTGAAAACAGGTACTCAAATAAATACAAGTACATGCATGTTCACAGCAGCATTATTCACAAAGCCCAAAAGATGGAAACAGTCCAAATGCCCATCAACAGAGGAACAGAAAAATAACTGTCGTCTATCCATACAATGGAATATTATTCAGCCATAAAAATGAATGAAGTACTGATATATGCCACAATGTGGATGAACCTCAAGAATACTATGCAGAGTGAAAGAAACCAGACACAAAATGTCACATAGTGTATGATTCCATTTATATGAAATATCCGGAATAGGTAAAGCCAAAGAGACAGAACAGAAGGTAGTGGTTGCCGGGGTTAGGGGGAAAGGAGAACAGGCAGCAACTGCTTAATGGGTATGGATTTTCCTTTTGGTGTGATGAAAATGCTTTGCAACTAGATACAGGTGGTGGGTTGCCAATGTGAGTGGACTAGATAGGGGTGGTAGTGCAATTGTGAGTGTACTAAACACCACTGCATCGCTCACTTTAAAATAGGTAATCTCATGTGAATTGCACCTGAATAAAAAAAATACCTATGTTAGGCTAAGATATTTTATGTAAATTCCTGTAATTGTTTTAGAAAGAAAATGACATTTGTTTCTACTTCCTCGTCTCATTCATTTCTAGGCCCAGTGTTCCACAGAAACTGTAGTTACCATGAACCCCAATGACCATCATGTGGCTAAATCTCATCTCTCCTTTTTAGCCCTCACTTAATTGACTTCTAGTAACTGATACTATAGCCTGCTCCCTCCCTCTTGAATGCCTCATATCTTGCTTTTCTGACAACGTGTTCCTGCTGTTTCCCTTCTCCTCTAACTGCTCCCTGCTTTCTTCCATGGGATCCTCTTCTCCTGCCTGCTTCTTAAATGTCAGTGTTCTCAAGATTTCTGACTACAGACTTTTTTTCTTCTCACCCCAGTGCTCTCTATGGGGGGTCATACACACTCCCATGGCTGCACGGTTATATACACATATCCTAAATTTATATCTGAAACTGGGATTCAATCCTGGAGCTTCTCTCTCAGAGACCTAATTACCCAGTGTACCTATTCACATGGGAGATTCCATGGATTTCCTGTCTGTGTCCCCCCACCCCAAATTCATATGCTGAAGCCCTAAACCCCAATGTCATCATATTTGGATGTGGGGCCTTTGGGAAGTAATTAGATGTGGATGAAGTCATGAGGGTGAAGTCCCCATGATGGGATTAGTGCCCTCATAAGAAAAGAAAGAGACAAGAGCCCCTTGACCACTTCCCTCCATGTAAGGATACAGCAAGAAAACAGCTGTCTGCAAGCCAGAAAAAAGACCCTCGCCAGACATGGAATCTTCCAGCACCTTGATCTTAGACTTCTTAGCCTCCAGAACTATGAGGAATAATGTTTGTTGTTTAAGCCACCTGGTCTATGGTATTTTGTTATAACAGCACAAACTGACTAAGACACTCCTCAAGAGTGACAAATCCAAAACCAAGTCATCACCTTACTCCGTAAAATGCCTGCTCCTCTTTCTTCTGTGTTCTCTACTTCCACGAATGAGATCACTTTCTGTCCAGTTCTCAAAAACAGAAATGTGGGAGACATCTTTGACTCTTCAATTTCTTTCTCAGCATCCACGCAAGTAATTGACTAAGTTGTATCGTTCCTGCCTCTATCCCAGCTCTTCAATCCATGCATTACCTACCTCTCCTACAGACCACCACTAACTCACCTGAATTACTGCAAAAGTCTCCTAAACCATTCTCCCTCCTCTAATTCTGTCCTTTCCTCCAATTTAGCATCCAAATCACATCACAGCAAATCTTTACTCCATGAATATTCTTCCCGTCACCTCTTTCATTAAAATCTTGTATGGTTCCCAATTGCTCTTGGATAAGTTTAAGCGTCTTAGCAGAGCATAAAATGCCCTTCACAATCAAGCCCTGCTTAATTAGTTTCATCTCCTCCAACGTCCCTACCCCTTACTTAACCAAAAATAAACAAATAAAGAAAAAACAATACTTTCATTAATCTAAATCAGAATTGACACTCAATTTATAGCATTATTAGTCTCTAGACAATCTATTTTCAGTACAAAGAGCTTATCTTAAATGATAACAACATAGAAGTCAATCAACAAAAAATGAAACATAAATATATGTAAGAGAGAAGTTGTAAATCTTCATTTGGGTTGATTCCTTTTCTGCATAATGAAATGGCTGAGTTTCCTTCCACTAAGAGCCTAAATAAATTTGAGTAAAAGCTATGTTAGTGTTTGCCCCAGTAAATCTTTCCTTTACAGCAAGGGCATTTTTTCTCTGTACTGAAGACATTCACACTGTATTCAAAATCACAGATAACTGTGTCAAAAACTGTCTTTGCTTATTTGACTTGCAAAAATGCCTCAAAAATGACAATCACGGTGGGAAATCCTAAGGGATTGACAGTTTCCTCCTCTTCCTCTTTTTCCTCCTCCTCCTCCCTCAGATCCCTTGTTCCTTATTACATTAACTAAAATAACTTTCTCAAATAATATCCTTCCTCTTCAATAATTCCTAACTTTCTGAAGAGTTACTTGAAAGTTCTGCATTGGTGCCTGCAATTTTCCCTCTGTATCCTAATGTAATAAAAGTCCTGTTTTCTTGCCAAAAATATCAAACCATCCTTTGGCCATTGTGCCAAAGTTGTCTTCCCAAGTCTAGCCTTAAATCTGAAGACAGGCAATGTTTGTCCCTTTGTGATATGAAGTTCAAAAGGAGTCAATGACTCCTCACATATCAGTGCATCCACTTGTCCCAGAAACTCTGATTTTGTTCATCTCAATGGAGCCTCCTCTGCAGTTGCTTTATTAGGCAGCATTAAGTACACATTTTTATCCAAGCTGTCAGTGTTACACATTCATTTATTCAATGCATATTTATTGAGAACCCGCTTTGTGTCAGGCACTGTGTCAGATATTTGGGATATATCAGTGGACAAAACAGACAGAGAGCTCTTCTCTCATGCGGAAAAGAGACCATAGCTCAATATAGGAACCCATAAATTACATTGCATATTGTGGGCAATAATTCCTATGGAAACAAGTAAAGTTGATCAGGGTAAAGAGGTTCAGACTGCAAGCAGGGCAGGTTGCCTTCTGCTCCTAGGCTTACAATGCCCTTCCTACCTCACTTCCCTAGACACATCTCCAAGAATCAACTTAGGTGTGACCTTCTCCAAAACTTCTCCCCTGCTCCTGTGAGCCTGAAATAGCTGCCGTCCTCTTCATGCCCAAGCACCAGCGGTGGGCTTCACTTACACACTTCTCTTACTGTATTTAGTTCTCTGGTTATTTCTCTGTTTCTCCAATAGACTGTGAGGACCCGGAAGGAAATAATTTTGTGATTTATAGTTATATCATTAATACTTGGAACAAAGTAGTTGTTCAGTACATGTGAAATAAAGAAATGAGTTTTATGGATGAATGAATGACAGGAACATTGTATTTCTCCTCTGACAATAAAGAAAGTGCTAAAATGAAATGCAGGAGCCACTTTGGAAAACAGTTTGGCAGTTTCTAAAAAAGATAAACATATGATTACCATAGAATCCAGCAATTCCACTCCTCTTGGGTATTTACCCAAGAGAAATGAAAGCATATGTGCGTGCCAAGATTTGCATGCAAATATTTATAGCAGCATTATTCATAATAGCCAAAAATTGGATAAAATCTAAATATCCATCAACAAAAAATAATTAGTGTGGGGTAGTGATACAATGGAATATTTTTAGTGAACTATTGACACATGCTAAAACATGGATAAACTTTGAAAACATTATGCTCAGTGAAAGCCAGACACAGGAAACCACATATTACTATATGTTTCCTTTATATGAAATGTAGAGAAAAGGAAAATCTACGGAGACAGAAAATAGAATAGTGGTTTCCTGGAGTTAGGAGTGGGAGTGGAGATTAACTGCACATGAACATAATGTTATTGATTTGATGAAAAAGATTTAAAACTAATTTATTATGATGGCTTCATCACTCAGTAAATTTACCAAAAATCGCAGAATTGTAAATTTAAATAAGATGAATTTTATGATACATAAAATTGAATTTTATGATACATAAAATATATTTCAATAAAGCTCTTTTTAAAAACACGAGATGCAGGAAAAGTTTGGGGAATAAAAAACCAAATGAAATTCCTCCTGTCTGGCTATCAGCAGGACTTGAAAGAAGCTAAAATGTGACGACTCCGGTGACCCAGTTGATGGCTCTATCTGATTTGTTCAAACTTTAGATGCAAAATTGGTTTAACATTTCTCATATTCTTTGGTTTAAGCTTAACTATGGCTTCAATTTTGGACTACAGGAATTTTAGAGACAAAAATATCTTATATAGAATTTGCCATATCATACATATTTTTAAAAATTAATTCAAATAAGACATCAAATTTTAATATTTAAATGCAAAAATAAGTGTTCATTGCCATCAGTAAAGTTTGGCTTATTTCTACTATAAACACCTTGCAAAACAGACAAAATTACTTGAGTGTCTATATATGTCAGAAAGGCAGATGGGCAGACCTAGAAAAATAAGAGCGATAGATACAATACAGATGCTAATAGATCAAAGAAGACCAAACCAAAATCAAAGGAAGCAGAACATAGGAAATTACTATGTATTTTACAGTTAGAAATAAAAAGTATAATTATCTCTCTATTCTCAGTGGAACCATGTTTCCTTGATTCTAAGAAACTTGATTTTTTATACTTCAATAATTCTGAAATCAAGAGGCACCTTAGAATTGCTAAGAATTGGGTAAGTGATTTATATTAAAAAAAAACAAAAGAAAGAAGCAATTCCTAAAATTAAAAACAAATAGAAACAAATGAACCTGTCTATAAACAGGGTGACACAACCCCACATGAATAATAATTACTCTAAGAGATCTGAGAACACAGAATTTTGATTATACATGGTTAGCAGAATATAGGCTAAGGACTTTTACTAGTGACATTGCTACTATTATTTTTAGATAGTTTTAGTAGCTTTTCTCCACTCTTTCCCCTCAAAAAATTGCACGGAATCTAAAGGTTCCCTCCTTTTCTCCACTTATCGGAGTCCATGACATTCTTTTGTTCTAATAAAAACTCTTCTCTCTCTTCCTTCCAGAAAAGGAAATTTGAAGATCACATACTAAGGTGATGTACATTCTGTAAATATTACCTAGCCTGCAGGCAGAGAGCTGAGCACTGGGCTGTGACAGCATCGCAAGGGAAGCAAGAAAAAATGTTTTTTGTTTTGTTTTGATTTTTCTTCTAGATATCAGAAGCAGGCCTGGCAGTGAGAATGCCTGAAATTTTTTTTTTAATGTTATATTTAATGTTTTGTAAATTATGATTGAGAAACAAGTTGTTTTTTTCTTTGTGAGGAAGATTTGCCCTGAGCTAGCATGTGTTGACAATTCTCCTCTTTATTTTTATTTTTTTTTTGCTTGAGGAAGATTAGCCATGAGCTAACATCTGTGCCAGTCTTCCTCTGCTTTGTATGTGGGATGCCTCCACAGCATGGCTGAGGAGTGGAACCGGTCCGCACCCAGGATCTGAACCTGCAAACCCAGACTGCAAAAGTGGAGCACGTGGAACCTTTTTAACCACTCAGCCATGGGGCCAGCCCCCTGAAATCTTTTTAAGAAATATAATGATCTTGAGTAACATCTAACAATAGCCAACATTTATTGAGTGCTAAGCATAGACCATGGAGGTATACCATCTTAGCCTTTAGAGGAAAATTAATCATATCCAAGTGCCAGAATTTACGAAACTGATGGGTTTTTAACCTAGACACTGAACTGGATGGGCGTTATAAAGTAGGAAAGTTATATGGTATTATTAAAGTGCCAGAACTCAGACCAGAACTTGGAAGTCAGTTAAATAATAATAAAAAAGTAATAACTTCTTCAGTCTCAAGCAGGAGCTAAAAAGGAGAAGAGAATCTGCAGTTGGTAGATGGCACAGGAGAAAGAATGCTGGATTTGGAATCAGAAGATTTGACGCAAGCTTCTTACTGTGTAATCTTAAACAGAGCACTTAACCTCTCGAGTCAGTGTTCACACAGCGAAAAAGCAGATGCATCCAGAGTTAACACAGATGTATGTAACACTGTAAAATTGTCAAAGCTATACAAAATTTAAGATTTTACTATTATTAATTTCTAGGAATTAATGATAAGAATCGGGAAAAGGAATGGACAGAAAACCAAAGAGAAAAAATGACCCAGAAAGACGGAGGTGAAGCAAAATAAGTTTTTCACTCTGTCCGTTGTCAGCTGAGCCCTCCAAACAGCTGGTTCTCTGTCTCAGCTCTCCCTGTCTTCTTTGCGTCAGATTAATCACTGTAAGAAATATTTTAAATTCTTTGGAGAACAACAATGCTAGCAGGCTCGCTATATCCATCATACATTATCTAGTGTATGTTTTTATTAAAACATTGTTGCATTGTGTTTATCTAACATGACCCTACGAATATAATGAGAATTTGATCCAAAGAGACTTCCTTCCTATTAATGCCTAGAAAAAGATACTCTCTACATAGAAAACATTTAGCAAATGTTTTTGACTATTAAACAGAAAAGCCCAATTTCCTACATAATCCACAGCTTCCTGTCATTAATTAGAAAAATGGACTGAAGGTGTTGATCGTGATAATCATGATGGTTCTGAGGTTGCTGAGGCTCCAAGAGGAAGAGAAAAACGACTCTGAAAGAACCAGACCACTTGTAGAAGATGCTGTTGATGACCCAGCCACATCCTCTCGTCCTAACCACCCAGGACATGCTCGCCAGACTTCTCACTGACAGCTCCTGCATCTCTTTGTGGGAGGGATTTTCTGACTGCTAGATTCTACTTCTCCACTTGTGCAGGGGTGCTCAGGAAGCAGTGGTCCCAAGATGAGCCCTCAAGCAATGACCAATGGGACTTGGTGGATAAATATCCCAGCTCCTCTGCCCCTTGGGAGGAAAACTCAGAGGTACATGTTTTTCACAGGCTGTCAGAATTCCCCAGCAGAATCAAGCTTCAGTTACCCACAGTAACTCACTTGCTAAGGAGAGCTTTGTTAGCAAATTCTCCATCCTTTCTCACTTCCCCATTCCCTTTCTAGTATTTATGGTGTCACTTTCCGAACAAACTACTTGCAACCAAATCCTCTTCTCAGGGTCCGTTTCTGGGCAACCTAAACCAAGATGCTATTTCTCTCACAGAAAATGTTCCTGTTTACAGTTCCTACTCATGAATAGCCCAACTACGTGGCACCATAATTCCTCTGCATTATTTCCTCCTAAAAATCTCCAAGGAAATGACTACCTCACTATCATATTAGTTCTTATTGAAGTGGTGACCAAGAAGTGACTGGCATCCTATTCTATGATTTGTAAATCAGCTCTCCAAGCTAGTCATTCTTACATTCTTCCATTCTCTCTCTATGGAATCATATTTTAAATGAAATGAAATTTCTAGGGAATTTCTGGTAGTCTGACATACAAAGATAGTCATTGCCTCCTAAAATATCATTTTTTTAAAAAATGAAGATGGAAAAGTCACAATGTAAAAGAATCTTGTGTTTCTTTTGTCCGTAATATAAAATCCTCAGCACACGAGGCCATTCATAATGTGACCCTGTGCGGCTTCCTCTCCCACCTGCTCTTTTGCAACCTTAAAACCCTAGAGACAATTTTCACCTACGTAAGGTTGGTCTCTTCAGCAGCGTGGTGGGAAAAAAATGAAGAAAGCACCAATGGGGGAAAATTTTTAAATGAATAGGAAGAAATGTGATTAAATCTCACTATTACAGAATAAATTACATCCCTTGCTATCTAATAAATTTTATCTACCATCCACGGTTAGAGCAGGAGCAGAGGGAAGAGTAAATAAAGGAACAGCATTTAAGAAAATTAAAAATCTGGCGCATTTGCTTTCAATATTAGAAATTTAGGAGAAATAAAAAAATAAGGTTAGTTTTTTTTAAATCACAATCAGTATAACACATAATCATGCCTTTGTACAATATATATGAAATCTTCCTATACTTCAGGAACTTTCAAATCTCTTCAAATTGTTTTCATGAGTTTCCTGAGTACCATTAGATGCTACTCAACCACGAGATAAAACAAATAACCTGATTCAAAATGGAAAAAGACATTTCTCCAAAAAAGATATACAAATGGCCAAAAAGTACATTAAAAGATGCTCAAGGTCAATAATCATTAGGGAAATGCAAATCAAAACCACAATGAACAGCTAAAGTATACAACTATGTACTGGGGGGATTTGGAGAGAAAAAGTAGAAAAAAAAAATGATTGGCAACAGTGGTTAGCTCAGATGCCAATCTTTAAGGAAAAAGAAAAACAAAAAGACCCCACAATGAGTTACCACCTCACACCCATTAGAATGGCTACTACCAAAAAAAGCAAAAATAAAACAGAAAATAAAAATGATGATCAAAATGTGGAGAAATTGGAACCTTTAGGCACTGTTGGTGGAAGGCAAAATGGTGCAGCCACTATGGAAAACAGTATGGCAGCTCGTTAAAGAATTACAAATAGAATTAGCATGTGACTTGGCAATTCCAGTTCTTAGCACATAACCAAAATAATTGAAAGCAGGGTCTCAAAGACATATTTGTACACCTATGTTCATAGCAACCTTATTCACAATAGCCAAAACGTAGACCCAACTCAAGTGTCCATCAACACATGTGAACGGATAAACAAAATATGGCATATACATACAATGGAGTATTATTCAGCCTTAAAAAGAAAGAAAATTCTGACACATGCTACAACATGAATGAATCTTGAAGACGTTACGCTAAGTGAAATAAGCCCATTGCAGAAGACAAATATTGTGCGATTCCACTTACATGAGGCACCTAGAGTAGTCAAATTCATAGAGCAAGAAAGTAGAAAGGTAGTTGCCAGGGACTGAGGAAAGGAAGAATAGAGAGTTACTGTTTAACGAGTACAGAGTTTCAGTTTTGTAAGCTGAAGAGTACTGGAGATGGTTGCGCAATAATGTGAATATACTGAATATCGCTGAACTGTGACCTTAAAAATGATTAAGATGGGAAATTTTGTGTTATGTATATTTCACCACAATTAAAAAAATAAATTAAAAAAAATTAAGGATACTCCTCTGAAAATCATTATTTGTCAGTAAAAGATGCCAACGCATTTGCCATAATACGTTTCATAAAATTTGAAATATGAAAGTATCAGTGGTTAATGTGCTGTTAATGAGCACCATCTCTTTCACAGATAACAGCTATCTATTCACATTTGTGTTTAACAGATAAGGAGGAAGGCCCAGAGAGGATGTGTGGTTTGCCTAAGGTGTCAAGTAGCTGAAGCTTCAAGTTAGAACTTTTCCTCCTGCTTCTGAACCCAGGGATATCTTCAACTAGAGCATGTCATTTCCTTGTGTCTTTTTTGAAGACATTGTTTCAAATACATTCTCCTGAATCCTGACTCCTTTAAAAAATATTCAATATTTAAAAAAAAAAATTTGCACTGCATAGCTTCCTTTTGAAATGTTCTTGAAACGTGCTCTATGGGAGGGAAACACAGTGGCACAAGGACGGATAAGTTCATCAGTTAGCTTGGCTGTAGAAGCAGCTGGGGCCTAGGCCTTAAAAGAACTTGCTCCAGAGAGATGATAAGTCGTCAGATAACAACTTCTTGGGAAAATCCTCAAATCTAACCAAAAGTTCAGCTCATTCCATGGGCCACTTCTCATTCCACTGCTTGGGAAATGTGCACACATGACGATATCATGTATTACCTGAACTCTTCCTCCAGGTTAGGAACTACTGTGGTGAAGAATCCCACAGAGCCTTCTAGTTCACTCCCCTGTTTTATGGTTTTAGATCATCCTTTACACAGGGGCAGTAGGCCTGTGTAATCGCCAGCAGAGGATAGGCCATTATTGCCAAAAGAAACCATTTCTGGTACCTGAACATTCTAAGCCCAATTCTTCTGCATCCTAAAATCACAATACTATGCAAGCACATTTCATCTAAAGGATATAGAAAATTGCCTTTCTTTGTATGTAGTCCTTTGATTTTTTTTTATATTGCTTTAAGATGCATTCGATCTTCTCAAAGTCGCTCTGAATTATGTAGAGATAGTGCTTTTGGTCAAAGTATACTCGTAAGAAAATGATGCACAGGGAGTGAAGAGGTTCAGAACAGACCTCCCGAGGATGTGCCACTTTGGCATGTGGAATATTTTGAGCTAAAGGCAATCAAGACTCTGCAGGCTCAAGAGAGACTTTTCCCTCTCCCGTAAAGAATTTAAATTGGGGGCCTTGCCTGTAATAAGAGTTACTACCAGAAGTAAATTTTTATAACCTATTTGTTTGGCAAGGCAAATATCTGAATATTGAAAATTTGTTCTTCTTATCATCCTGTGAGTTAGCCTCCTCCCCTGTGAAGCCCCAGGCCCATATCCTATTCCTTGTCTCAAGATGGCTCAAATATTTCAATTCACCTTTCTGCCTCTGAATCTCTCATGTATGTAGGGTCACTGTACTTACAAAATTAAAGTTTATTTTCTCTTGTTAATCTTTCTCATGTCAATTTAATTCTTAAACCAGCCAGAAGAACCTAGAAGGGCAGAGGAAAATTTCTTCCTCCCCTACAAGAGTTACATCACTGATCTAAAGGCATACAACTTCATAAGAGAGCTCAGGACTAGAATGCAAGTGCCATTTCTCCCTTACGTTATGCTGGTGAAATTCACCTTCCTCCTGCTTGCTTAAAAGAATGGGTAAGTTGTATACACACACATGTATCAATATATTTATACACATATATTAATAATTATACAAACACACGTATATTATATTTATACATATACAAAAATTAAATATATATCACTTTATACTTAAGTTAGTGTATGTGGGCTTGTGTATTCTATCTCCTGTTAGGTATTTTAAAAGATTTTAGAATAAAGGCATTTCTGATTTTATATTCCATGAATTGATAAACTATGATGTACCTATATATAACAGTCACAGCCTTTAGAAATGACATTGTGGATACATATGCTTTGGCACGGAAATATGTTGATAATGCATCACTTAGTGAAAAAATCAAGTTACAACATCATGCATAGTATCATTTTATTCTTGAAAACGTAGAAAAAAAATGTTTGGAAACATATACACCAAAAGATGTACAGTGATCACATCAAAGTGGAGGGACCTCCATTTATTTCAAAAATTAATTTTAATTCATTACTTTCTGTCTGTTTGCCTCCCCGTCTTCTTTTTTTATTTTGCTTACTTATATTTTCCACTTTTTCTGTAATGAACACGTGTTATGATATACTATTTTAAGGAATTTTTAAAATGACTTTAATTTTTCAAGAAGCAAGAACGTGGATATGACCAAAACAAAAGACGAAGTAAAACAGAGAGAAGCTGTGGAAACACCAGCAGAAAGCACCGCGCACCGTTTGCCAGAGGAGCGTGGGCAGTGCTGCCTCCTCTGAATGGGCACTGCAGGCACCGCTGTGAGCTAAGAGGACTGGCCTCAGACGCAGCCCAACCTACATCATTACCTCCGCCTCCTCTTTTGAATCAGCAGTACCTGAGCATATCACTGCCTCCTGAGAACAAGACGAAAGAAACGGAGGATTTCATAGTCTTGGCGTTTCACAATAGAAAACATTTAAAAAGTCTGGAAATAATTTAAAGGAAAACAATATTGGCAATATAAGCAAATGTTTCCACATTCTATAGATTTAGTAACAAGAAGTTATTAAAAACTGCCTGCTCCAGCTACAGACTGACCTGATCCTAACGCTATGGTTGGGAATCATTATTTTGGAAATGCATTCTGGGACCTACCAAGAAAAATAAATGTTAGGAACATGGTGATAGCATCATAGACTATAAATAAATTAAACCACATGTGCATTTTAAAGGTCTTTTCCACATGCCTGAAATTATAATGGGGGAAGCAATAGAGTTCCACAAGCCCTCAATGGTCCCTGTATGCAGGGTTTCAAGTGGTACCTAAACAATCAGCTTTACCCCTTTAATCCATCTTTCATCATCTTGAGGTAAGCTGCTTACTCCTAGCTGCAGAAACATCATATTTTGCCCTGTGTGGACCCATCACTGTTTCACCTTCTCTTTCTCCTTTACAACACAAACTCTAGGAACATGTGTTGGCAAAGAGGCCACCGATTCTACATAATTGATTTGAATCGTCTTCTCTGAAGAAACATTTTAAAATATTGGAATTTTGTTTGGGACAACACTCAGAAGTTGGTTGTTGGCTAAAACAATGAATATGGAGCTCAAATAAATTAGAAGCCCAGAATTCATAAAGCATCTCATTTTGGTGGAATTCTGGGAATATATCAACTGCTCAATAGTGCTTTGATTAATTGATTTATATAACAAATTGATAAGTAGGTAACATAATAATTAAGTAATTCACTCAAAAAATACTGATGCCTACTCTGTGCCTACCAGTTCTAGGCTTTAGAGACACAGTTTAAACCAGAGGTAAAGAATACGCTCTCGGGTGTTTACATTGTGGGTAAAAAAAAAAAAAAAGAACACAATAAGCTCTGATTGAAGTGTTCATAAATTCCTACAGAAATTTTTTTCCAGTCCATGGTAAACTCTCTCAAACTTGCTCAGACATTTTTCCAAAATCTATGCTAATAAGAGATTACTAATGGAAGGTATAGACAACTTAAATGTCTCTTTTTCAAAGGAGAATTAACCCATTCTTTTTTTTTTCTTATGCTGAAACAAAGGCACTCTATATTTACTGAAACTTTCAGAAGAGTTGTCTCGTGAAAAGAGAAATTTTGGCTTTCAGGTATCATTTTCTGCAAAGGTAAATTCTGCCTATTCTCAGAATTGATCAGATCTTTGCTATAGAGAGTTTCATAAAACTGATTCTAAGAAAAATCTCTCCCAGATCTAAGATCCTCCAAAATTCACACGAAGTACGTATGCAGCTCAAGACCAAAACATATGTTAGAGACACAGTTACTTGAACAGGCAGACGCTTGGAACCACTCAGACGATGAGGGAGAAAGACAGCCACATTTGGGCAGGCAGATTGGATTCTCAAAGAACTGAAAAGTCTGCATAATATGTATTAACCTACAAACCTCAGCAGTTTACCAAACGTTTTTATGAAATAAAGAGTTGAATGATGCACCTTTTCTATACAAGGCCAGGGTGATACAACAGCACGAATGGTATCAATAAATGGTTACTTAACTACTAAAGAACACGAGATTCTCATAAATTTCATATGAAGAATTTCATATAATTTCATATAAAGAAAGAATGTATACAATTAAAATAAGCCAAAAAAGTAAATGACAATGAGTCCAAATGAAATTCTACATTTTTAACCACAACCTCTCCATCCTTCAGTTTTCATATTACTTTCTCAGTCTCCCAAACTTGGAATTATTCTGATTTTAGCCTCAAATGTTCCATGTCCCGTATCCAAGCACTCAGCACACCTCGCCCTTTTTTATTGTGTAGCATGTCTCGAATTTTCAGTTTCCACTGTAGTCCAGAAGTTCATGTCTCAATGCCTGTGTTTGGTCTCCACCTTCTAACCGGCCTTCTGAAAACTCCCTCATGCTCCAATGCATCCCATTTATCACTGTTAGATTAATATTTTCACACGTCAATTTCATCACGTCGCCTTCTGACTAGAGAATATGCAGTGGTTCCTACTGACTACTGGATCCAATTCACCTTCCTGGACTCTGTGTTGGAGATCCCCATTTACTGCCCCGACTCGCCTCTGAATGGGGGCACCATGCAGCCTAGAGAAAAGAGCCTTCCTTTGGTATTGGTAGATCTTGTTTTTAATCTGAGCTCTGCCATTTACTCCGTATGCGACTTTGAGGAAGTTACTTAAATTCCCTGAGCTTCAGTAAGCTCCCTTGAAAAATGGAAATAATAAAATCTGTCTTGCTAGGTTATCATGAAAATTCAATATAATACCTAACACAGTGGCTTGGCACAGCTCATTTTTATTTTCATTCCTTTGCTCACAATAGTCGCCAGACTAAAACGTCCATCTCCCTACCTTCTACCCCTGGAAAAACTGCCTTTCAAGGCTGATCTTAAGAGAATTTTCTCCCTGAAGCCTTTCTGTATTCACTCCAACACACAGGAATAGTGTTTTTTTCATGGTGAAAACTGTTTATCCAGTAAAGAAGGCTGCCCTCAAGGATATCATGTAGCTTTGGAAAATGATGTTTAAAATAGGAAAAATATAAGTTCCTAGGTAGAAAGGAAAGAAAATTTTCCATGGATAAAAGTCACTGTGGCAAAACACCCTCACAATGGCCCCAAATATTTTTCTTATCCCAAGAATTACAGAATTCATCTGCATTGCTCAATCTCAGAGCCATTTTTTTCACTAATTTTTCTTTGATTATGTCATTACATAGGTCTTTTCTCCTCCACCCATCTATGAGCTCTTAATGGAGAAAAGAAATGTAGTCTTTTATTTTTTTAATCCTATAATAGCAGTTACAACAGTTAGCCCAAATTATTTTAAGTCCTCAATAAACACTGGTTGGAAGCATTTGTTGGGGGGTGGATAAGTGGATAAATGGATGGATAATAAACTTTTCACATTGGGCTCACTTAAAGAGATTTTAAAAATCTATTATCTGTAAATAATATTAAGCTACGTTTTGTCATGAAAACCCAAATTGTTTAGACAACGCCTCCAAGTTATACATACCAGTACACTATATATGTTCCCTTGATGTATTTTAATACACTCTTGGATAATGTAACAAATACACCAGTAAGAGGAGTAAAAATTCTCCAAATAGAAACATTTCAGAACCACACTAATTTTAAGTGGGTTATATAATATACATTTACTTTACGATCTGTCTTGGCTATAAATAAAATCCATAATATATTTTCCAAGGAACTCAGTGAGATCTTAATTAAGAATGCTTAGAAAAGAAAAATAAGTTCTAGCAAACGGGAGAAATCTAAAAACTTAAAAATATAAAATAGTTTTAAAGAATAAGCAATAACATCTTAAGGGCTTTTCTTGTCACTCTTTCATAGTGACATGCCTGAGGGAAAATAATAATTCTTCTCCTTCACCAGAAAGAAGATATTGATCCCAAACTTCCGTCTCCGGCTGTGCCTGGTAAGCCGGTGAAATTCCAGGGTGGAGAGAATTTCCCCGGGAAACCCTCTATCTCTCTTTCAACATCTCTGTCCCCACCCTGGTGATCTTGATCAATAGGCCCTTGTTTTCAGCCAGAGGTCATGATTAGAAAGAATCTATTAAAATAACCCCCAATAAGGTGTTAGCAAAGTTGGAGCAGCTGTATGGGACCTATGTGGGACCATGAAGCCCTTCTGGTAAATTTCAAATTGCACCTTTTCCTATATCTATTTTTAAGAATAGAAGTGGAAAACTCTTTACTGGAAAATTATTTTCTGTCAAAAGTAGCCCTTATTCACCATCTCATGTCTCAAAATTCCCATGGGTAATATAAATGTTGATGATTCATAAATCTCATTTATTTATGAAATCAACAAATAGGAATTGAGCACCTAGTAAGTGTCAGACATGTGCAAGGTACTAAAGACGTACTTGTGGTCCTGCTCTACAGAGACTATTATCAATTACGGAAAACAGCAAGTCTAACAAACATGTACCAAAGAGGAAGATGAGCATAAGAAGAAGAAAAGTACAGGCTGCTATGGGAGCAGAGAGGTCAAAGGATAGATTAGACCACCTCAACGGGATCGGGTGGGAAAGACTTTAGGGCATAGGGACAAAGATTTTTGTGGGCAGAGAAATAACATACACAAAGGCTTAAAGAGAGCCAGCATATTTGATGTTAAAAAGGAATTAAAAGAAGTTCTGTAGCTGAAGCTTGAGTGGAGGTGGGGAGGGTGGGAAAGTAAGAGAGATATAAGTTAGGAGACTCATGAGCAAGGAAATGAATTTGTACTTTATCCTAGGGGCAAGGGCAAACAATTGCATGGATTTCAAATCCAGGATTTGAAACAGCCTGGATTTCTTATGGCTGTTAAACTTCAATATGGTTTCGTAAGACTTGGCGTGCAGTCTTGGGTGCTGTAACACATTCTAAGCACATAATATGGGGTGTGAAAAGTGGGGGCTGAGTGTCTGCACATGACCTTTCTCAAGGAAATCCGGGTAGTACTGTTTGAAGCAGCAAAGAGTCATGAAAGAAGAAGGTACACCAGGCGTCAATTCCTGGATAATAATAATAACAGCAAAAGAATGCTGAGAGAGGTGAGGGCGACGTGGTCTCCTCAGGTGGTGTCAGGGATCAACAGAGACAGGCAAAGGGACCTCATGACATCACTCATACTTTCACGTGAGAATTGCCCGAGATTTCATTTCCAGAGTTGTTCTCTCGGAACGCTATCGAAGGCATGAAACAAGGTGATCTAATCATGCCATTTATCCTCGTCCCTGTGTGGGGTCAGGTTGACATATGGCAACAATCCTGGGCTGAGGAGTCAAAGGGACTGAAGGTGATCTATTTTCAGCCAGTTAGTACTTGCGTCACTTGGGGAAAGGTACACCATCTCTCTGAATCTCAGACTTCCCAACTTTCAAAACATGATGACAATTACTACATTGGAGGGTGTTTTGGAGGAGTATAAAAGAGCATATGTAAAAGGTAGCTAGAAGATGCCCTGGCAGGCAGTAGGCATTCAACATGCCTTTGCTGGTGGCTCTTGCTGGGATGCTGTTGGCTCCGTTCTCTCTCAGCATCAGGCCACATAAGAATGAATAAGGATTACGGAAGGTAGAATAAGAAGACATTTGCTCATTAGGCGCAGGTGCCTTGGGACCTACTTGTCGACTGAATTCCTTAAGTGGCAGAGAGTAAATAGATGTTCTTAGCTTGAGGATATGTGTTTGGCTCTTATTTCACAGCTGACATTCACACAGATAGCAGGAATATGACTGTTAATTAAGTGATCACTGAATAGCCTTTTTTCCCCATAACAAACATATAATTAGGATGTCAGGGCATGCATGTGCATGTGCACATAGAGAGAATCACTCTACAACACAGTCATAGAATTGGGGAGTTGAACATGTTGTTCTATTACGTACTACTAAGTCAATAGGATAATTCTGTGGCCAGATAACAGCAAACATGTTCTCCATTCGATGTTGCTAATCCAAGTGTGTTCAAGTACATGATTTGCTACCTGAATATCACTTTAAGTAAATGCTTGAAAGCGAGTCAGGACAGGGCTGCTGGAGTGTGTCTGATGCTCTCTCTTCTTCCTCTTTCTAATCTGGTCTCAGTCAACACTGCTGCTCCCTGTGGAAGCATGAGATTCCGAATGCCTAAAATAGTTAATTCATTGCTCCTCTAAGAAGCATAAGCCAAATAAGCTGATGAAGCCAAATAAGCCCAATCTGTAGCATGTGTGGCTCAGAGGAGCTTCCTTCAAATTCTGTGAAGACAGGGACAGCACCAGGAACATATTTGCTGAATAATTTGATTGAAGGAGAAAATCAGTGCCTTGCTTACAGCTGAGCTTTGTTACTTCCCACAGATGTGCCATGCTCCATCAGCACCCAACAGCCTCTGGAAATTTCTGGAGAGCTATTAAAAGGTAAATGAGTAAGTCCTCTCATTTTACAAAGGATGCAGATTATCACTTGCCACAATTACCTAAAGGCAAGAGCCTAAAATAATATGAAACAAGCAGGAGAAATTTATATTAATCTTAATTCTTCTTAAGAAGGAAGCTGTATTAGTTTAGGAAGAATCCTTTATGATAGAAGGTGAGACCACAGGCCCAGGTTGCCTTAATTTGGATAAAAGTATTCCATGCTAGACAAGACGATAAATAAATCCAGGAGGGGAAAAGAAAGAGACGAAAGGGAGATAGTGGAAGACTGCGCCTCTGCAAGGTGATTCTTTCTTGTGAACCTTCCAAATCCTTGATAAAGTTGATAAAACTCACCAAAGGCTGAAGAAATATATTTTTATGCAACTCGATGAAAAATTTTGTTTTGCATGGGGTGAAACCAAAGCAATAAGCTTGGGAACAGGGAGGCAAGGAGGAAGGGGGGAGAGAGAGAAGCACAGGGGGCAACGCTTCTTCCAGGGCACTGAAGCTGAATATGGGTCCAGTTTAACCAAATCTTTAAAGGACATGTGCCTAGAGGCATGTGGGTAACACAAATTTTTGATTAGTGGCCAGTGAATGTAAATATATCAACTAAAAATTTTGCCCACAAACTATACGCAGCACCTATTTCACATTTATAAAGTTACATGCTCTAAAGCTCTGTCGCTTGAGTGATGGGCATACATAAGCCATTTTAAAAGAATGGTATCACATAAAAAGAATGTTCTGGCTTACAGGCAATTTCTAAATAAATTCCCCCTAACTGATGAAAGGACATCCACTGTTGATCTTCACTATACCTCAAAGAGAAACGCAAGCTCTCTTGAGATCAGCAATTGGCTACCCCGGGGTTAGTGGAGAGAGGCCTATGTGAAAAGTCTCTATTCATTCAATATTCAACAATATCATCATTTTCAAAACATTTCAAGCCATGAAAGATCAGCACATCTTCTAACAATAACTTTATTTCAAGCCCTTTTCAACAGAAAACTAGCTGTGAAGCAGACCATAAAAGGGTACTCTTCTAAAGAATAAATTAGACATCTCTCTTATCAAGTGTGGTCCAAACAGCAGTAGTTTAATACCATCACCAAACATGCCAAGGAACAAGGGACGACGGTCGCCAACATGATGCTGGCACACAGGTTAGAGATTCCAAAACCAACCCACCTAATAAAGACAGTCAGAGGAGAAGATAGGAAAGGAGGAGAAATGGAAATAGCTTCTGCCAACTGAATTGATTTACATCCCTAATAGGTCATAAAGCTGAATCCCTTTCTAGTAAAGACCTAACAATATAAAGTTCCCATATCAAGGGCTATCCACATAAATCCTGAAACGATTAGACTCTCTCATGGAAAAGTAACATTAATAGACCCTGAGAGCTTCTCTTAGTAAGTATATACGTTTGGACACCCCTCCCCAACCAAAGACTTGTCAAGCAGGATGGTTTTCTCTTCCATAAAATACAATAGAATAGCCTACATATTTACTAGACCAGAAATAGTTTCCAGAACTTATTTATTTGCTCTGTTCCAAGCCCCAGATATCAAAATTAACTTTTCCATGGAGATAACCTGCTCCATGATGATCTTTAATCCACTCTTTGTTAAAGAGACTGGGAAAAGGGGGAAGACAGTGGACTCACCATTTGATTGCTGTACCAGTACAGTGAAGATCCCTTCAGCACCACCCAGAACTTTTTCCATTTGTTGCTGAGGAAAGTTCCCTTTTCCTTTTTCTTATATAGCCACCCTTGGCAGTCAGCATGTCCCAGGTCTTTACATGATATCCTCCTCCGACTCATCATGAACAAACCTGCAACAATTACGTGAAAAGGTAGGTAACGTATTGCCCTGATGTATGCGACAGAGTGAAAAGTAACTGTTAATTGTCTACCTCCCGGGATTTGGATTTTTTACCGAGATTTACGCAAAGTGAATGCAAAAAAAAATAATTTATCTACTTTATTTTTAAGCATTCATTTGGTGCTTAGACAGTACAAGATACAGCCAAAGAAATACTGAGACTTATATAAAAGTATTAGTCTAAGTATATTATTCAACAAGAATAAGTTGCAAAAATTAAAATCCTACGGCTGGCAGGCACACCATTGCACTAACACAGCTCCTTTGAACAATAATAGCAGTAGTTATACAATAGATGGAGAGGGGTTAATGCCCACCTGAAAACACAGCCACCTCCCGACTCGGTGCCAGTTTTTCTAAGCTCTATTGACACACCACGAGGGATTAATCCAAATGAACAGCATGTCGTCATTTCTTAAAATCGATCCAAAAATCACCCAAAATGTAGCTGCCTGATAATAACGCGAAGACAGACCAAAATCCGATCCCAAAGAAGGCATCCAAGAGAAAATTCACACCCACGCACACAAAAGGGGAATAAAGAAACAAAAGAGATTTAATTACCTTGAGTTTTCTTTCTCGGCTTCTGACGCAAGGGAACCTGCTGAAAATGCAGGAACGGAAGAAAAGAGGAAATTTCTGATTGTGTTGTAACATTTGTAAAGAGAGAAGGAGGGAGGAGGTGGCAGTGTTTATGAGCAGGATGGAAGCTAAAAAAAACTCTCCAGGCAGAGCTAAAGGGGAGCTACTCGGCGAGGCACGAAATGTGCTAATCAGAATCGGTATACATTGAGCTGAACCTGAAAAAAGTATGTCACACAGCATTTATCACTAATGTTTCCTGTTTCCACCCACAGGCAGCTCCCGCACTACCACTTTAGTTATGACAGGACTGGTTCACCGAAGTTCTTAAAAATAATACTATGTTTCCCCTTTTATTTTTTGTGAGAGAGGAAAAAATATAGCCTGCTTCTTTTCTTGCGATTTCTAAATAACACGATTATTTAAATAAACCTGGAAGATAATTGTCACCATCTCAAAATATGACAAGTTCACATTGGACTATGAACTTCATGGTCCTGCTGCCACACAAGGTTACACCTGAACCACAAGAATTAAATATCCCAGAAAAAGAAATTCCACAACTTCTCTCAGTGAGCTCTAAGTAACTATCAATCCTCCTTATCAGGAAATTCTTATTTACAGCCAAATTTAAGTTTCTTATTCTGCCTTTAATTATCTCTGAATATTTCTCACATGTTTTATGGAAGGTATATTAATAACCAACTTTTATTTTATACTAGCTCTTCAGATACTCAAATCAGACATAAGAAAATGTATCTGAAATACACATTTTTCACAATACATTTTAAACAGTTTGTGTAAAATTAGACCATCAGCAAAAACAGAAAACAAAAATACTTTCAAGTGGCTGCCTATGTGTGTTTGTGCGTGTGTGTGTGTGGAGAGAGAAAGAGAGCGAGGTTTTAGACCAAAGAAATTCCATTTTTCCTCTACAATATCTAAGCTGAATTTGTTCAGGTTTAAATGACTTAAGCTTTTATGTTAAAAGCTTGAGAATTCGAAAAATTGCATATAATTGAAAAGCAATTCTGAAAATCGGTATGCGATCTTGTTACAGCATTTTATAATGTTATTCTAGATACAACTGGCTAGTATTCTACACATCTGACTATTGATGGAATGGCTATTGCTTATGGCTCTATATGTTTGAAGAAGGAATATGATATAGTGGAAATAGGATGGGGTTTTCAACTCCAGAGGCCTGAAATCAACTCATAGCTGTCATAATTAGTAGCTGTGTTACCCAGGAAAAAGTCACCTTACCAATCAAATCTGCTTTTTCGTTTGTAAAATCATGATATTTATAATAATTGCTGTCCTATAGATCTCATAAATATTTAACAAGACTGTATACTCTGAAAACTAAAAAACATTGCTTGATATGATTTTATGTAACATGATATTGTACAATTATAAATATAAACACATACTTCACATCTAATAAAAATTTCATACTGATATTTTTAGGATAAGTAGGACTTGTATTTCCTTCAGTAATGAGGATGAAGTTAAAGTGCTTAAATTATATTTCCTGGGAAATCCCCGTATTGACTTTTATTTTATGAATGTTAGAATAAAATTTTATCCTCAAAGAAATTAATCATCCATGTGGAAAAAGGACATACCAAAGGTAATAATGGCCCTAAATTTTAGGAAAGCGTAGACACATTATAGTCACATGACACGTGACTAAAATTCAGGTGTGTTATCATGACCAGGACCTAGTCTCAGTCCCACTTCACAAAATATCCCCCACCGTGACCATCCTCTTGGTCTAAAATCCCCACCATGCCCTCAGAGGGTCTCCTGGGGTCTTTTTAGATACGCCAATTATCTGAGATCAGTAAAACCCGATTAGTACCTATAAACAAAGTATTTTAGCCCAAATATGTATGTTATTTGGATAGCTAAAATTTAGCCAAGAGTTAGGTCTAAAGGCAAAGAAGAGAGCGAGTGAATTTAGATAGTAGGAATGATTTGGGAAAATCTAGCATCCACAAATACGCAGAGAGCAGTGAAGACAAGCTAAGAACTGGATGAATAAGATGAAAAGGGAGTCGTAGACAGGGGCATTGCTAGAGGGTTCTGGCCCCAGAGGAACAAGGTGAAATCACGCTAGTTTGTACAAAAAGAGCAGCTTTTAAAAGAAGGAGAAAGAGGAGAGTCACGAGAGGGCAGGCGTAGGATGTGGGAAGGGAGGCAGCATTCATCTGTCTGTCCTGCCTGGGAACCAGCGAATCTCCTCCACCCATCCCTTATGAGCTACCAGTGGGACTGGTGGCTCTCCAGCTCCACCATCCACCCTTAAGTCTGACTCTAGAGAAAGCCCCAAATCTAACTGTAGGCTTTGTCTCAATTTTTCCCAAGACCAGCCTTCGGTCTACTAGATTCTTGTGCCTACGCTGGATGGGAAGAGGGAGTTCTAAGCAGAAGGACTAGACCTCAAACAAAGTAAGCACCCAACACCAAGAAAGGACTTTATTCAGACTTTTTTATGGGGGGGCGGGGGGGGGGGCAGGGGAGTTTAGTCACTGAGTCAACCGTCCTCTGAGAGTACTTCTCCTAAGGCAAATTATTGTAAAATCTATATAACGGCTCAAACTGTTTCCCCTGACCAGAAACAGACTACATATTATAGAAATAACAAATTACAGGGAGTCTCAGTTTCATTTAATATACATGAATATGAAACCTAAATTGGTTTACATGAGACAATGAAAACAATCTTGAGAACTTTAGTGAGTTTAAGTACATTTTACTCCTCACAACAGGAAGTGGAACCCACGAACTAGTCAGTTTCGCAAAGGTCTTATATGTGGTTTTTTTCTCTAGGTGAGCATTTGATGAGACAGTTTTTCAAAGGGGAATTATAACTTATCTTAACAACTATCCAGTTTTACCAGTTGTAAGTAAAACTGAAGAATTACTCTAAATTCTGAATTTGCCTTAACTTGGTTCTAAAATTTGGGTGGAAATTTTTCTTTTGAATATATATTTTCTTTTTATTGAACAAGAGTACTTTTCTTTTACTTTTTAAGATGGTTTAAAAATTCATTTGGTCCCTAATCACTCAAAAACACATATAAACATACAAAGGAACCAGTGCAAAATATACATAGAGGCCTCCTTTGATGTTCAATGATGGACTGACACCCAAGTTACAGGGTAATTATTATATTGTCTTCTAATCTATACAGTAATTGTTAAATCTTGCAGGCACAATTTATCCCCATGATACATTAAAAATTACAGTAAGATAGTTTGCCATTGTGTCAAACTTCATAATAATCCTGGTCTTTAGCAAAATTATACAGTGATATGCTAATAAATGGACCCTGATTTGTATCATTTACCCAATTTCCTTGGTGTAAAGCCTCAGACCATTATCAACTTCAAGCCACCAATAATTTAACCAAGGTACAAAAATTCCTAAATGTCTTAAAGCCAAGCCAACTCCAGGGGACACAGCTGTTAGGAATGTTTCTCCACAAATATCTTTCCTCCTTCCTGGAAAATTAAATTCAATTTTATAAAGGGAATTTTAAAGCTTTTAATTATTAAAATTTTACTTGTGAAAGGGCATAAAAAACTTGCTTAATTTTTTCAGAAGACTAACCACCTTAAATATTACTCGATAAATTAATAGGAAATGAAAATCTCTAGTAATGAACATGGAGACAGATAATAGATACTCTAGTAATACTAGACAGTAATAGAAAACAATGACAGCTAAGAAATACACATACAAAGCTTATACTCATATAATGTTTACCATGTGCTGGGCACTGCTCTGAGTCTTTTCACGAGTACCTGTATTGAATTCTCACAATTGTGCTACTATCCCCATTTTACAGAAGAGGAAATTGAAGCAAATGGAGGTTCAGTATTTTGCCTGAAGTCTCAAAAGTAAATTATAAATTCAAATATTTATTTCAAGAATAAAACCCACAAAGTAGTAGCCTGTTAAGGTATTTGCTTTTGTGGTTGGTATCATATAAAGGAGTAGGACAGGGAAGCAAGGACTAGAGTTTGAGGGGAAGCTGGAACGCAATGGCACTGTCTACATAGAAGAGACATAGAAAGAAATAAAAGAAGGAGAATGAGGAAGAAGGGGAAGAAGAAAGAGAGAGGAGAGAAGGAGCTGGAGGAGAGGAGCAAAGGAGGGAGGAGGGGCAGGGAGAGACGGGTGAGGAGGAGGAAGAGAGATGTAGAAAGAGAGGAAGACCCAAGAGCCAGGAAATATCCTGGAGGTTCCAGCTTAAAGAGTTGAATAAATGACAGCAATACGGGGAGCAGAGTTTTAAATATATCTACGCTCAGTAGTAAACATACTGAGCTTGACGTGCATATGAGGCATCCAAATGGAAATACTCAGAATATATGGTATTCAAGGGTTTAGGGATTGGGAGAAAATCTGGAATGAAGATATAAAATTGGGAATCATCAGTGTTTAGAGAGTAGAAGACTTCAGTTTGGATAAGATTACCCAGATGTGTGCAATGACAAAGGGTTGAAGTTGGAGTCAAAAGAAGACCACCATGTTACAGAGAAGCAATGGAGGAGGAGCCTGTCAAGGAGACTGAGCCGAACAGCCAATGGAAAAATAAAGGAAATAAGGCGAGAGGTTCTCATGGAAATGAGGGCGAGGATTAAGGGCAAGGTGGATCCAAACCATCACATACTGCCAGCATGAAAGAGAAAGAAAAAGTGTATTAGAGATCTTGACAAAAACAGTATCATTGTCCTGTTGCGCTAGAAGATAAATTCCAGTCAGTTGGGATGAAAGGAAATTGAAGAAATAAAGCCGGGCTTGAAGACCACTCTTTTCAAGAATCTTTACTGAAAAGAGGAGACATGGCAGTAGTAGGACACATAGTGCCAAAGGACAGAGATGGTCACATGCTTCCTTCAAAGCCACTCTCCTACACTTGTAATCTCTACTGCAGTAAGACCATATACACACTTATTCACTGATAGTTGAAATTGGAAAGCAATTTAACACAATATCAAAAGTTTCAACTATATCCATATTCTGACTCAATGAGTACACATTTCTTTCTTACTTTTTTATTTTTATTTATTTATTTTTTTGGTGATAAAAATTGTCACCGAACTAACATCTGTGCCATTCTTCCTCTACTTTACATGTGGGACGCTGCCACAGCATGGCTTGAAGAGTGGTGTGCAGAATCCCAGGCCACCAAAACAGAGCATGTAAACTTAACCAGTACGCCACCAAGCCAGCCCCTGATGTTATTTTTAAGGGAATAAAATATAAATACAGTTGTGTCCCTGTATGCACACCTTCCCTTTTCTGTGTCCCTGTCATCTTCCCCAGGTTACACTAAACTGAATGTGATGTTTATCATTCCCATGCAAATTTTAATATGTACAAGCAACATTTAACAAAACAAAAGGATTAATATAGATATTTAATTTTCAATATTTGTGTTTTTGAGGATTTTTTTCCATATTGATATGCGTAGCCCTAGTTCACCTCTCAGTGCTCTGCTGCAGTGGATGAAAATGCCACAATTTAATTATCCACTCACTACTAATGTACATAAGCCCCTTACTGTTGCACACTAGCACAACAATGTTGCAGTCAACAATGTTGTATAACTTCCATTGTGCCTATGGGCATGTATTTCTCTGGGCCAGAGTATTTATCTCACAGCAGATTGCACAATCATAGGATTTGTGCTTTTTTAACTTTTTAGATATTCCCAAATTGCTTTCAAAATGTCCCACTTATAACCCCTCCAGCAATACATAAAACTTTTAGTTCTCCGCAAACTGAAATGTGTTTTAACGTACTATTTTAGAATTTCAGAAATATTCCTACCTGTTTCTTTATTTTTTGTAACTATTCCACTAATTTCTGCTCTTAGTTTATTATTCTTATTTCTTTGAATTGACTCTGTTATTCTTTTTCTAATTAGTGAAGATAATG
The DNA here is from genome assembly GCF_021613505.1 of Equus quagga. NCBI lineage: Eukaryota > Metazoa > Chordata > Mammalia > Perissodactyla > Equidae > Equus > Equus quagga. Next base: position 13,127,138 of record NC_060274.1, on the reverse strand, counting down.
TTCTCCTCATTCATTTTTCTTTGTTTTTAATAATACATTTAGAGCTATAAGTTTACCTCTAAATTCTACTTTAGACATTATATCTCCTGTTTTTCAATTCTAAGTCATTTCTTTCTACCCAATGAGATTGTAGGTTTCCTAAGATATGAGAACATTTTACTAATTTTTTCTTTTTGAGGTCTAAATTCATTGATTTTGTTCTGAAAACATAATCTTTATAATATCATTTTCTTGTAATTGGTTAGTATTTATTTGTGACATACTACATAGAAAAATTTTGTAAACATTCTACGTAAATCTCAAAATTGCCAATTTTGTTGTCCAAATATTTTATATCTCTATTTAAGTTGCTAAAGCTATATCCTTTTTAGTATTTCCATTCTTTTATTTTTTTACCTTTATGTGTAGTTTTTTTGTTCATTTGCTTTCGCTGTTTCTTTTATAAACAGCATAAAACTAGATTCTGATTTTTTAAAATATAATGTGATTATCTGTGACTTTTCATGGGTGAGTTTAATCTATTGACAGTTATTGTAATTTTTATTTTTTGTTTTCAGTTTACATTCATTTTAATTTTTTATTTTTCCCTTTCTTCCTTTTCCTTACACGTTATTCCTCTGATACTCAAGTATTTAAAAATTCATCATGAGTATAACATGTAATTCAGCACATTTTAACTCATGCTTGAATGCCTTCTCTCTTGTCATCGTAGTTTATATTTTTATTTTCCCATTAAAAATGTTATGATTATTATCATTATTCACCAATAGGTAATTACATTTAGTGACATGACATATTTTATCAATTTCTTTCTTTCTTTCTTTTTTTAGAGATTGGCCCTGAGCTAACAGCTCTTGCCAATAGTTTTTCTTCTTCTTTCCCAAAGCCCCCCAGTACATAGTTGTGTATTCCAGCTGTAGGTCCTTCTGGTTCTGCTATGTGGGACTCCACCTCAGCATGGCTTGATGAGCAGCGCTAGGTCCATGGCCAGGATCCAAACCAGTGGAACCCCAGGCTGCCAAAGTGGAGCTTGGGAGTTTAACCACTCAGCCACAGGGCCAGCTCCTAGTTTATCAGTTTCTGTGATTGCTTTTGTTTCCTTTATCACATATCTTCTCATTGGATTCACTTTTCTTCTTACTAGAGTACCTCCTTTAACAACTCTTCTAGTGGGGGTTTGTAAGTAGTAAATTCTCTTAGTTTTTATGTGCATCGTAATATCTTTAGTCCTCAAAATTGAATATTAGTCTAGCTGAGTATAAAATTGTTTCCACCTGGCACTTTGAACACTTCAATCATTTGTCTTCCAGCATCTGTTATATTGATGAGATCTCTGCCAGCAGTCTGTCATCTACCTTTTCATTCTTATAAGACATATTTATCACTCTGAGTATTCTGCAGCTTTATTACAGTGTATCTAGTTGTAAGTTTATTTTTATTTATACTGCTCAATCCTCAGAACGAACTTTTGATTGGATAATTTGTATCCTTTTTCAAGCATGGAAAATTGGCAGATATTCAAATAGTGCTTTCCTGCAATTTTCCTCATTCTCTTCTTTTGGGAGTACTGTTAGATATATATGAGTTTCTTTTTCTTAATTTTTAATCTTTTTATCTCTCTGTGCCATGTGTGTCCTATATAAATTTTTCTCTGTGTGTGGTGGGGAAGATTGTCCCTGAGCTAACATCTGTGCCAATCTTCCTCTATTTTATGTGAGATGCCACCACAGCATGGCTTGATGAGTGGTGCTAGGTCTGTGCCTGGAATCCAAACCTGCGAACCCCCAGCCGCCAAAGCAGAGCATGCGAATGTTATCTACTCTGCCATCAGGCCAGCCTCTAAATTTTTCGGTTTACTAATATTCTTTTTGAAAGTGTCCAATGTTAAACTTATGCCATTTATTGAGCTTTCTCTTTCAAAGAATAAATCTTCTTTTCTAATACTTCCAAATTTTTTCAAAACCCACTTATATTTTTTACTTTTTCATTTGTGCTTAATTTTCCTTCAAAGTTTTTTAAAAGATTCTTTGAGCTTCACATTTAAATTTTTCTATCAGGCTTTTAAAAATTGATTTCACATAAAATAGAGATATCATCCAATTTTTTATTCTATAGTCTTCCTTTCTTAGCATTTTTCAATCTATTTTAGAATTTAAGTTTACAGAATCTCTTTCTCTCTCCCCATCTCCTCTGTTGTGCTCATGACTCCCTCTTTAGTAGTTTGGAGGTTGCCTCCACTTGGTGTGGAATCAGTCCTACAATCACGTCCTGAGGCAGTTATGGAGAATTTGATATCCAGTGGCTAATTCAGCTGGTGACTAGGTTCATTTCCTGGTTTTGACACTGTGTCCCTATTGCCTCCTTTCCTAGGCCCTCGACTAACTGTGTAACCCCAGACAGTGGTTTGGCAACTGTTTTTCCTTTTATCTTTAGCCCCTTTCACAAGTGGGGAAGCCCCCATTATCATCAAGAAGCGAACAATTCAGCAATTCCACTTCTGAATATTTATTCAAAGAAAACAAAAACGTTGATTCAAAGAGATAGGTGTACCTCTCTGTTCATTGCAGCATTATTTACAATAGCCAAGATATGGAAACAATCTAAGTGTCCATCAATAGATGAATGGATAAAGAAGATATGGTGTGTATATATGCAATGGAATATTACTCAGCCATAAAAAAGAATGAAATCTTGCCATTTGCAACAACATGAACAGACCTAGAGAGCATTATGTTAAGTGACATAAGTCAGATAGAGAAAGACAAATACCATATGATTTCACTTATTTATAGAATCTAAAAAGCAAAACAAATGAAAAAACAAAACCAAACAGAAACAGACTCATAGATACAGGAAACAAACGAGTGGACACTAGAGTAGGGATGGATTGAGGGGGCAAGTGAAAGAGTTGAAGGGGATGAAGAAGCACAAACTTCTAGTTACAAAATACATAAGTCATGGGGATATAATGTGCAGCATAAGGAATATAGTCAATAATATTGTAATAACTTTGCACGGTGACAGATGGTATCTAGATTTATCATGGTGATCATTTTGTAATGTATATAAATATCAAATCACTATGATGTGCACTTGAAACTAATAGGATATTGTATTTCAATTGTTCTCCAATTAAAAGAAAAAGCCAGGGGTGGGGGGTTGGCACTATGGCCTAGTGTTAAGTTTGGCACACTCCACTTCAGCAGCCTGGGCTTCATGGGTTCTGATCCCAGGCATGGACCTACACCATTCATCAGCCATGCCATGCCAGTGACCCACCTATAAAGTGGAGGAAGATTGGCAACAGATGTTAGCTCAGGGTGAATCTTCCTCACCAAAAAAAGAACAAAGAGAGAGAGAGAGACTATGCCTGGGGGAAAAAAGTGAATGTAGCTCTCCTCACATTTAGTGGAGAATTGTTACCCCTTTAAACTGGGGCAGAAGGCAATCTGCTTCCTGCCTCCAGACAAGGTGCCCATCAGGCCCAGAGCTTCAGGTATGCTCGCTGCTTTTCATTTCTGACTCACAGAGATGATTATTGTATTTTTGAGCCTAGCTGTGCTTTTTTGGTGTTCTATGTTTCTCTTTGTCTTTCATTGCTCTATGTTTTCAGCAGAGCAGTGTCAAAGTGTGAACTCCCAGGACCATTACTGAATGGAAGGCAGTCATCTCCTTTCTAAGATTCCATCTTAAGGTCGCAATCCAAATGACAAGCGAGTCTCTTCCCATAGTAACCTCAGTATACCACCAAGACATCTGTCTGTTTCCTCTCCTGGCACCTTAAATTCTTTTTTATTCTGAAGAAATGTCAGGCACTTTAACACATTCACACTTTTGAATACTTTACTCCTTTCCCTCATTTTCCATCTGGTTAAATCTGACTCATCCTTTCAGACCCAGGTCACAAGCCATCTCCATCATGAAGCTGTCTCTAACTTTACAAGGCACTTAGCTCTTATAAGAATCCTATATTCACTCAGTGTTATTTATTTGTAGTCACTGTAATAATTGATTTATATTATCTCCCAAAGATCTTCATGAGAGGTACTATTTTCATCTTCCTTTTCACAAATGAGGAACTTCATCTTGGTCTGGTTAAGTAACTTCCCCTCAGATCACACATAAATAGTAGCAGAGGCAAGAATGGGACCCAGGCCAGTCCGACTGGGATTCTGGAGCATATCGTTTAACTCTGCTATTCTGCTTCTTCTGTCTTCTGTATTCCCACAATGTTTCTCTGATGCGTCTTAAATGGACATTATAATTTATCTGTCTATATATCTGTGTGGTACATACATGGTGGTAACACTATCCACCCGATGGTCCAGCCCATAACCTGTGAGTAATCTCAAAGAGGCCTTTTCCCATTTCCCACACATCTACTCAATCATTCCTCTGTTCATGTCACTTTTTACTTCATCACATTTCTTTTATTAGCTCTGTAGTTGAATGACGACAACTCTGTTTAGAGTCAATGATTGGCCAAGACTTCAAGACAGAACTGATGGTCTTGAACACGTCATGACTTCAAAACCTAGCCCAGCGCCTGATACACAGAGAGCACTTAATACATGTTTACCAAAAGATTAACTGTGTCATATCAATTTTTACTTCCTATGATGTCCTACTGGTAGTGACCGGCCGAAGTGGAGTCTTACCAAATATCTGGAAAGCCATCCACCGCTTGATTACTCAGAGCTGAACACCAATAACATCGGCGGAATTAAGCAGCATGAAAGTCACTCCAACACCTTTCTTACCTCCACAGAGGCAGATACACAGAGAAAAGCCCCTGGGATTGGCTGACACTAAATTTGAACCCACTTGGAGAGTTGACCTTTGGTATTTCCTTAAAGGTAAAATGGACTCGTTCTAAATAAACATCTGCTTCTGTCTAAAGTACTATTTCCTCAAAAACCACAGTAACTTTCTCCAGCGTCCTGTTTTAACCATATCCTCCAAATACTAAGAATCTGGAACCCAAGAAATAGGAATGCATTAAGAGGAGGACGGGGGCTGGGAGAAGGGACAGAATTTTTCCACTGGTAGCTAACAAGTCCCTACCCAGCAATCTATTCTTCAGACAGTTGGCAGTGCCAGAAGCAAGTGTCCATTCATACTCACTGAGCTGGCCCTCATCAGTATGAAAACAGGGCAAAGTCAGCCTGACTTAGATGCCGAGACTTTTGTTTCAGGAAAATAGTTTTCACTAGACATTTTATTTTCAGGCAATATGCAATGAAAGAATTTTATTTAAAAGAATTCTTGAGAAAACACTGTCATAAAGTTTTGAGCTAAGATAATTCTGACATTTCTTTCCCACCAGAACCATCCCTGAAAGTAATAAATCTCAGAAGTCTTAGGTAAAAAAACTATGCACAACGGGAAAAGATACGATATGTCACATTCTCTCTGAGCCTTGTCATCTTTAAATTAAGGCTGTTTTCTCTCCTTAGTTAAAACATTGTTACTAAAATCTGGGACCAGAGAATTTTTTATTTTTTATTTTTTATCAAGTCTTTAAAATTCACATATGCTAGTCATTATTTATTTATTTATTTATCTACTTATTTATCTTTCTATTTATTTATTCAGTGAGAAACTAATCATCAAAGAAAACTAAGCCACACTGATTCAGTGTATAATACTTTGTTATGACCTCAGCAATGTTCCACAAGCCTTATAAATATCGAGGACTACACAAATGGATTCTTAGAGATGTTTAGGGATTTTTACCAAATCTAATCATTATGTTGAAGATTTCCCAGCAAGCTATCACCCAGATCCTAAAGGTGATATGCTAATTCTTTCTTTCAAGCCACAATTTGGCAAATTATGGCTTTTGTTTATTCAACCACCAGTTATGGCACAAATACTCGGCGCCAAGGACCAGAGATTCAACAGTAAGTAGGCTCTCACACAGTTTCCAAATACAGAAGATAGAGGATTGGATGAAGACAATGGAGTCTGCACATATGTGCTATAATGTACCCCATTATGCCACTTACCCAGAAGTGGGGAGTCAGGGAAGGCACCCCATGAGTTGATAAAAACAAAGACCTGAAAGATAAAGACCTGAGCACAAGAGACTCTGATACAGGATGCGAGTGCAGTCCAGCAGGCATCGACAACAGAGTGTGGGGAGAGATCCACATTTGGAGTGTCACAGTCACCTCATGCAGGGCCTTGTAAGTTATGTCTGAAAGTATGAAGTTTATCTGAAAGCCGATCGGAACTCATTACACAGATGCCAGCTGGTGAGCGGCACAATCAGATTTGCATTTAAGAACATTCGCTCTGGCCATCGTGTGGCAAATGGATTGGAGGCGGGCAGGGGCAGAGGCAAAGAGCCCAGAGAGCGGAGGGAAGGGCAAGTGTTGGGTCTGTGACGGGGGAGAAACATATAAGAGGTAAAACCAACACAGCTTGATGAGTTAATATTTTTGCTTCTCTGTGAAGCTTTAGCTTTGAAAATTCTGCTGCTTCCCTTCAGAAAGGAAAAAAGAACACTATCAGATAACAAACAACTCAGCTTAACAAAAGAGAGCAATGCTATTCTACCATATACATAAGACTTCAAATGCTCAGAATCTACTTTCTTGGAGAGTTTTATTAGCATCATTTACCAAGCCAACCTCAATGACAACTATCAGGTCAGGATCAATGAAGTGCCTTAAAAGTGTGACTCTTCCCCCGACATGGTAAGCTCCTCATCTTCGTACCTCAGTGCCAAGCAGAGTGCTCAGCACACACAGCTCAATAAACGTTAGTTTACTGGAAATGAAGTGTAATTCGGGATGTGATTAGGTCAAATGTGCCAAGCCTACTGAAGCTACCTAGCATAAAAATAGGTCTCCTGTGCTACATTTTATTTAGAGAACAAATGACAGCAGAAAATTGAACTAATTCTCTGAACGGAAAGATAAAGTAGGGTAACCAGTGAAAAGCAGCTGAAGAAATGCTTAAGAGAGGCATTAAGCAGTACGGCTGATCGCTGTGAGACAAAAGGAACAGGTAAATAAACACACAAGGAGAGCTGGGCTGACTGAGTGTTGGAGGGGAGGATGGCTCATGAAATGAGAAAGACCATAAATAGCCAGAGGTCCCACCAGTGAGAACAAAATCCACTTGTGCCCAGCTCCAAGGGGACGCAGGCTACATATTACGGTGCTAACAGCTCCAGATTGGGAATTATATGGATATGGCTTTGTATGGATGATAGTCTTTTGAGAATCACATCTGAAATCTTTGTTCTAATATCCAGGATTATACCCTTTTTAAAATGTGGAGATTTTAACTTCTTTCGAGTCACGATTAAATCTCCAGTTCTTATCTTGTACAGTGGCTGATGCACGATTGAGTCAGAAGCAATTAGTGAACATCAAATGAATGTTTCAATGAATGAATGAATTTACTAATGTAAAGTGCTTAGGTACTCTCTAATTATCTTAATTTCCATTTCTTCTTAAGCATATAAGATGAACTGCTTCCAGTTGGAAGACTACATTCTTTCAGTGGAAAAGGTGAAGCAATGTAAGAAATAAAAACGGCATTACCATCCTCAAGGGTAAAAAAATTCTACTTCTTCCTTTTCATTTCTTTGTTCCATATAACACATACACATGTGCTTATAATCACACGAACTTTTTCTTTTTACAATTTTTCATAAACTTTGGAACCTCTGAACCTGTCTTCCTGGCTCTATTTTTACAGATCTACAATATCCATTTGTTTTTGCCCTTGACTACAGGACCCTCCTTTAACATCCTATACATATGTCTTTATATCTAATCCTAGCAAAAGTCTTTCATTGAGGCCACATTTATTCTTAGTTGTTTCTCTTCTTTATCTTCATTGTGATTATTCACATTTCTATCATCAAACACCACCCACCCATTCATGCCAAGGGATAACGCTTGCCTTTTCCGCAAGTTTTAGATGGTGAATTTCTAGGGTATATAACTGACTGTAATTTGTGTTTTCATTTTCAGTTTGCTGCAGTCCTGTTTCCCAAAGTTCCCACCACTTTTCATCACTAGCAAGCTTTTCCTCATTTAGAATTAGCATCAGAATTAAAGTGCTCACATTGCCTTCTCTATTTCCGGGACATGAAAGTGTTAAAAAAGCTAGCAGAGAATTAACCAGCTGCCCTGCTTTTCAGTAAGGTGTCCCTTCCAGAAGCTGTCTAGTTCACTCAATTTCTCCATTACTGTTACTACAACCTGCCTTGACGTGAGAGGTTGCACTAGTACCATAGTTAATGTAAAACACAGATAATTTATATACAGTACATTAAAATCAGAGTTATGTTTCTTGATTTTTAAAAGTAAATAGCTAGGAGTCTTACACTAATGCTTGGTGGTCATTAGAATGATCTAGTAAAAAGATCACTTAATTCCACTGTGGCTAATGAAATGGAGGACAATAAATAGCTGGCCAAACTTAAAATCCACTTGTCTACTTTTTCACTCATTCATCAAACTGATAATTAATATCTAAAGTCTGAGGTGTTCCAAAGGGTACTTACAAGAACATTGCCATCAGTAGCCATGTATGATGTCAAATGGGCAAAAACAAAAGCTAGAAGAGAAAAAAGATTTTCAGTTAAATGTGAGATGCAAATGTTCATAACAGTGTATATCTCTCTGACAGACGAAGAGGCATTTCTATTTTGACTGATGAATTTCACAATAAAAGCAATTCATTAAATGGCCTTTTAATGCAGAACTCAGTAAGCCAACTGTTTAAAACTGAGTTCATAAAGTAAGCCAGAATTTCTTCTGCACATTTGTCAGTATTCTTTCAAGTCTATAGCAAAACATGTATATTATTTACATACTTAAATTGTATTATATATAAACATACATCTTTGAAAAGTGAAAATATTTTCCTCCTCATGATGAACAATGCAATGTAAGGTATGGAAATATTTGATCTGTTACTATTATTCTGATGGAATTTAAACAATTTCAAAAATGTAACTAATCCCTCTGCCCCAGAAGTCCCAACTTTAATATGAAGCTGAGCCCTTTTTGATGTATTGCACTTTGTAGTGGATTACCTGAAAAACAAGACGTTCTGTGGTTTCAAGAAAAGCAGATGAAAACAAAAAGGAAAAAATCTCATATTTTCAGATGTTGACAAGCAAGAAACTTGGTAAACATCCACAAGCCACTGAAACTCTCCCCAAAGCAGAGAGCCTTTCAATTTACCAGTGGTACCACAAACACAGATCCATACTCCATGTGACTTTTTATTTCTTATACCAATGGTTCCCAAATTTTGAAGAATAGGTACCCCTTATTAATGTCAAAAATGCCATAGTTATATTACATAGATATGAATAAAATAGTTATTTGTAAAATGCCCAAGAGAAAAGCTACAATAAAAAAGACTGATGCATTTAATTATTTAGTTTTTAACTTATTTATTTATTTTAAAAAATACACTAAAACCTAAATAAAAAATCAAATCACAACCTAGTGAAAATATTTGAAATATACGCTTCATATATAAGAATCATAATATAGGGGGTGGGCCCCGTGGCCAAGTGGTTGGGTTTGCACGCTCTGCTGCAGGCGGCCCAGTGTTTCATTGGTTCGACTCCTGGGCGCGGACATGGCACTGCTCATCAAACCACGCTGGGGTGGCGTCCCACATGCCACAACTAGAAGGACCCACAACGAAGAATATACAACTATGTACCGGGGGGTTTTGGGGAGAAAAAGGAAAAAATAAAATCAAGAAAAAAAAAAGAATCATAATATAAAAGAGTTCTTACACACCAATAAGAAAATAATAAGCAAACTAACAGAATAACAAGTGAAGGAAAATTCAAAAAATAAAAATGACTAATGTTTAACCTCATTAGTAATAAAATTAGTTCAAAATAAAACAACATGATTCCGTTTTTAATCTTCAAGACTGGCACACACAAAAATTAAGTGATAGACGCCAAGTTTGGTGGAGGTGTGTTGAAAAGAATAATTTGTTGTTGTTGGGATGTCAAATTATTACAGCATTTCTAGAGGGCAATTTATCAAGATGATGATGTTGATGACAATCACAATCACAATGGCCACTGGCATTTGCTGAGTCTTTCCCAAGTGCCATCAACTACACCAAGCATGACCGTACCAAACAGGTAAAGAGTTTTACAATACATCCTTAATGAAAAAGTAGTAAAACCATGAGCAGTGTGACCCCATTCATTTTTATCATTAAAATATAGGTTTATATACATCCAACTTATATATCAATACATTGGGGGAGAATGTCTGAAGATATTTACAGCAAAATATGTACAATAATTATGTATGAGAGTTGAAGAAACCAGTAATTTATATTTTACTCCTTTATGTATTTATTTTCTGTAATAAGTATTTATTTGTAAAATAAAAATGTTCAGATAAAACACTGTAAATATCTTATTGACTGCTTATAGCAATGTATTTTTGGTATCCATCTGACTGAGTGAATACCTAATAAGGAAAAGCTAGCTTGAAGTCAGAAGCACTTTAGGTAGAGAATCCTGTAGAACAAGTAGGAGTCAAGAACAAAGCTTTGGTTGGTCTGGACTGGATTTAAAGTCCCAGCTTGGCGATTTACTGTGTCATCTTGGGCAAGTAACTAATGTTTTGGGGCCTCAGGACTCTCATCTATGAAATGGACCTAATAATAGTATTTCCTTTAGGGTCAGATAAGAATTAAGTAAGAAAATATCTTCATAATGCTCATAGCAGAGCCTAATATGGAATAAATGCTCAATAAATTATCTTATTGTCATAAAACATATTCATTCTTTAAGCATGCATTTCTTAAAGGTCAACTATATACACCCTTTAAATGTGATATAAAGCATCACTGTGTAACCTTTTCTGACTCTACCCAGATGGCTAACTGGCTCTTCCCCTGTAATAATATAATTGCTAAATTTATTGCATTTATTAAGCAGTTACTACGTGCCCGGCCAATTGATGATTTTCACATGTCATGCAATACGATTATTAGAACCACCTTTGAATAACCTACTATTATTAGTCCCATGTCTTAGATGAGGCAATTTAGGCAATTTAGATGAGGAAGTTAGTAAATGGATATTTCCACATTCAAACCCAGACTCCAGAATCTGCTCTCTTAACCACCACAGCACCATCCTGGCTCCCCCAAAGTCTCCCACAGGGGTTGTTCATAACTAACTCCTTCCTGGCTGTGATATTGTACCATGATGCTGCAGATAGATCTCCCTGGTTGGACAATGAGAATGTCAAAAGTACAGGCCGAGACACTGTGTTCTTCATGCCCTAGGGCCCAGCCCAGTAAAGCACACAGCTTAGCAAGAGTTGTCAAAATGATTTTTGAAACTAATAGATCGCATCATCAGACAACTTTATCATTTCAGTGGAATTCCGAACCCCTTTACTCAGTCAGCTTTCTAATAGTAGAACAAGCATGGAATTGACAGGAGGTGATGGAAGACAAAGGGAAAAAATATACTGCTCTAGTCACTGTTATCAAGCCTTCCTTGGATCTTGAGGAATATTTCTCATGTATGTATTGTACCGTTTTACCTCCTAAAGACCTCTCAGGTGTGTCCACTCTGTCTATATCTCTTGCTACCACCCTAGTCGAAGGCAATAGCACCTCTCTCTTGGACAACTGCAGGAACTCCTAGCTTTATGTCTCAGCTTTTTTTTCAATGTACATCTGACTATTCATCTCTTTCCTTAAATCTCTACAGTGGCCATTGGTGTTGAGATAAAGACCAAAATCATGAAAATCTTCTACAAGGAAGGCTTTGTACTACCTGGCTTCTGCCTCCTCTCCAGCGCCATCTTGAATCATTTCCATGTCTCCTCCTTTCCATCTTCCTGACTCACTGGCTTTCTTTAAAATTCCTTCAACAGGTTCCTACCAATCTTAGAACTTTCGTGCATACTGTTCTTCAACAGCCCCCACTCAGGACGGCTTATACCGTCTAATCTTTCAGCCTTCAGACCAAATGTCATTTAGTCAAGAAAGCTGTCCCTTTCTTATTCTTATCCTTATGAGAGATCAATCCCCTTTCATGTGGTCTCATAGCACCTTATCTTTTACTCATAGAAGTTCTCATAATTGTACTGAATTATTAATTTTGTAATTTGTTCTTTAACATCTGCCTCCCCACTATAGTATAACCTACCTGAGGGCAGGCCCTGTGTCTTATCTTGTTCACTTGTTTACTGCTGTATCCTCAGTCTCTGTATACAGGTGATTAAGTAGACATTTCTTGAGTAAATGAATTAAAAATACAAACAATATAAGCACTAAACACTACGTAAGTTTCTATGAAGACAACATATGAATTCCAAATTTGTTTGTTCCGTGCAATATTGCCATCATGAATATCCCATTAGAAATCTCCCTCTTCATCTGCAAGATAAGGAAATGAAACTGTTGATGTCAGACTTCCCGAATCAAAGAGCAAATGGGAGCCAGCCCTGATAGCCTAGTGGCTAAAGTTTGACACACTGCATTTCAGCAGCCTGGGCACAGAACTACACCACTTGTCTGTCAGTAGCCATGCTGTGGTGGTGGCCCACATAGAAGAACTAGAAGGAGTTACCACTAGAATATACAATGAGGTACTGGGGCTTTGGAGAGGAAAAAAAGGGAGAAGATTGGCAACAGATGTTAGCTCAGGGTGAATCTTTCCCAGCAAAAAAAAAAGAAAAAAGGATAGAAATAATATGGAATCAGTGGTTCAAGCAGGGGTGAATAAGAAAGGGGACCTCTGGATGGTGTACCTTTGTGGAGGCTATATGTGTGTATTCACTTAATGATTTTGGAGTTTCGATACTTTATTTCTTGAAGTAGTTGACATATATGAAATCTAAAATTTCACCAAAATGATTCAAATAACTTGGGGCAGAAGAATCATCAAAATAATCTCAGCTCAACTCTTGTTTCTCCTCTTCCATACAAAGCACATAGCCATAATCCAGAGGAATTAGGAATTGAAACGGTGGTCATGGAGAGCCATGTAAATACATTTGCTTTTTGTTTGGACAATGAGAACCAGCTCAGCTAACCATGTTATACATCATATGGCATCTATATACTGAAAAGCTAAATATGTAGCTCCAAGATGTTGACAAAAATATGTGTAAAGCACACAATAAAAGCAGCTTATGGAAAATAATAATGATGCTGACAAGGGTGTCTTAAAAGTAATAATTTTTCCATATTCCCAACCCTTTCTGAGAATATCAGTTTAAGACTATAAGTGAGAGAGTTGAAGGAAGAAGTAGTAGTTATTTGATACATCTTGATAAAGGATTTTTGCATAATTCCTGGGAATTAAAAGTGTATGAGACCCTAATGGCAGGATAACAAATAACTTTCACAAATCAAGAGATTTCCTATTCTCTGCTTTCAACAAAATTAAAGAAAAATCTATTTTAATTGGCTGTTAATGATTAAAAGAAGTTGTGATAGACCACTGTCTGGTATTTGGCATATTCTTGGAAAAAGTTCAAAAAATGCTCCACTCTCATCTATTTATTTATGTGAAAAATAGTTTTCAGTGCTTGCATATATACAAGCCAAAATAAAAGCCAAAAATAGGATTAAAATTGGTTCTGAACTCTCTCTCATTCTAGCAATAAATAATATTCATCCATGGGTATGTTCCATAACTAGGGGAATGCCTTGTCTATCTCATTAAACAAGGCATTGTCAATAAAAATATTTACCTCTTGTATTAACCATTATTTGTCAAAACATGTAACATAGTCATGTTATATGTTAAATTATGTACCAATAGTATTTGTAATGATAACCCACTCCAAATGAAATCTTTTATGGCTTAAAGAATTATGTCACCCAAAAAATTTAACACGAATTTTGACTTCAATACATAATTTTTTGCTGAAACATATGATAGAATTATCAATAAAAGCTTTTCAAGCATAAAAATATTAGATAATTGTATAAAAATCCATGGAATAATGGAATGAAAATAAGAGTTCCAGGAAAAAAACAGAACAATGTAAAATTTAAAACTCAAAAGATTACTTTAAAAAAAATGAGAGGTGTGTTGCATAGGTTATAGTTAAAGAGAAATGTAATCTTTTATTTTTTTTGGAAGATTAGCCCTGAGCTAACTACTACCTATCCTCCCCCTTTCGCTGAGGAAGACTGGCCCTGAGCTAACATCCATGCCCATCTGCCTCTACTTTATACATGGGACTCCTACCACAGCATGGCTTTTGCCAAGCGGTGCCATGTCCACACCCGGGATCCGATCCGGCAAACCCCAGGCCACTGAGAAGCGGAACGTGCGAACTTAACCGGGGCACCACCGGGCCGGTCCCGAAATATAGCATTTTTACTATTAAGATTTATAATATGCCAGAAGTTGCATCAATTGCACCTATTTAAACATACGATAAAATCTCTAGGTGACAATTTAAAGTGTAATAGAGTACATAGGGTTTGCAAATTATTTTATGGGTACAAAACTGAAAAAAAAGTTTTAAAACTACTGCACACATATGGATTAGAGTAAAACAGCTTTCACTCTGCCACTCATTAAATGTGGAAACTTATGAAAATCACTTATTTTCCCTGAATAGCAGATACCTCATCTTTTAGACAGAAATAATAAAAACCAACTCATAGGGTTTGGGGGAGAATTAAATGAAATATCAAACGGGAAACATGTAGGCACAGTGCATGCTCAATAAGTGGTAGCAATTACCTAGAATGGGAGCAATTACCTGGAAATAGCTTTGTTATAGAAAACTATCCTTCCTAATGGAATTAGCACACAAAGAAAGAGTTTGAGCAAGTGTGATAACAGGTTCCATCAGATGAAATGGCTTTCATCCCTCAAGGCTGATGAAACTCCCTAACCCGATCTCCTAGAGACATTTTTGGTACCTTGTTTCAGAGCTGAAAGGAACAGTTTTCCCAGTATATTTGACACAGTTATCTCCTTTAAAGAACCATTCCTTAACATACCACAACATGACATCTAGCCAAAATGATGAGATCATTAATAATTTTTTGTTTGTGAAGTGGAGTAAAATATATTTCTGATGAAGTCTGTAACTGAAAAGTGGAAAACACATTTCATTACCGAGTGAATCATAAAGTTAACTTCAAAAGAGGTTTTCCTTAATATATACTGGCTGTTATGAACTGAAGTTTTGTGTCCCCCAAAATTCATACGCTGAAATCTAATTCCCAGTGTGATGGTATCTGAAGGCGGGGCTTTGAGGAGTTAACTAGGTCGTGAGGGTAGAGCTTTCATAAATGGGATTAGTGCCTTATAAGAAGTGAGAGCCCAGCTCAGTCTCTTTCCACCATGTGAAGATACAAGGAGAAATCAGCCATCTGCCACCCAGAAGAGGCCTCCCACCAGAACGCAGCTATGCTGGCACCGTGATTTCGGACTTCCAGCCTCCAGAAGTGTGAGAAATAAATTTCTGTTGTTGCTAAGCCACGCAGTTTATGGTATTTTCTTACAGCAGCACAAGCTGACTAAGACACTGGTGAGGAATCAGCCCATTTTGATTTAGGCACAAACAAAATGCAATTTTATTCTACCAGTTTATTTTAGAAACTGTTTAGTAAGTTAGTTAAGTTCAGAAATACGGACTCTGGTCCTGTATCATTTTAAATCCAGAAAACAAATGAAGAATATCAATATGTAAGAGAGAAGACAGTTTCTAGTATAATTGGCATTTTTTTAAGAACTAAGAAAAAAATTCACTAAAGAGAGTTATGGGTTCAACTGATCCAAAAGTAAATGTTGATTATTCATCAATAAACGTTATAATCTTTGGAATGAGGCAGGAAAATAAGCACCAGCCTAACATTCTAAAGGTTTTTCAAAAGAAGACAATTTATTGTGACTTAGAGATGATTTCCCAGTTGAAACAAACCACAGGCTAAGTTTATTCTTTTTCACAGAATCATAAGTGAAAACAACATAACTATGAACGCAAATTTTAAAAACCCATAGATGCATGTGTAATATGCTTATCTTTAAAATTACAGCGCTAGCATTTGACAAGACATTCTCAGAGCAACAAATGGATTTATGGAAACTCCGTGACCATAGGCAAGCAACCTGCCTTATTCTTAATCCAGAAACTAGAGCTAAAGAGGAAACAGAAAACGCTGGTCATTCTAAAGGCAGGAGTCTCCATCATCAAAAATCCTGTAATACATGTAGCAACAAAGTACAAGCTTAGCTCGCAATGAGAACTGTCTGGAAGCGAGCACCTTCTGTCAATGACAGTCCAACACAGCAATGCCACGGGAAGCAGGAGAGAAAATTCATCTCTGCTCACACCATACAGAAGCAAAGGACAGGAAATAATCCATTGGTTCTGCCAATTAGCAGGAGATCTCGTTAAGGCAGAGGAGAGAGGAAGCAAAATGGAAGAGAACCTTCCCATAAGCATGTGCACAGGGATGTATGGGATGGGCATGGTCTGGGGGTGTTACTTTGTCCAGGAAATTTATGAAAAGGAAAAATGGTTTTATCCAAATTCTTTCAAACTTTTTTCTTTCTAATTTAAGCTCTATTGTCATTCTGATTCCAATCCATTTCCCACATGCTTTAAAGAATCCTCATTCCTTCTCTTTGATCTATTTTCTCTCTTCTCGCTCTCTCTCTTTTTTTTTTGGTGAGGAAGATTAGCCCTGAGCTAACATCTGCTGCCAATCCTCCTTGTTTTGTTGAGGAAGACGGGCCCTGAGCTAACATCTGTGCCTATCTTCCTCTACTTTATATGTGGGACACCCGCCACAGCATGGCTTGATAAGTGGTGCCTAGGTCCACACCCGGGATCCGAACCAGCAAACCCCAGGCCACGAAGCAGGATGTGTGAGCTTAACTGCTGCACCACTGGGCTGGTCCCCTATTTTCTCTTTTTTATGGTTAATTTTTCCACTCATTTTGCTGCATTTCTTTTCTGCTGTCTCTCCACTTTGAGGATGAACTGACAGATGGTTTTAAGAGACACAGCTTTTTTTAAACAGAAACTCTGATGATTAAAATCATTTTCAACACCACTAAAGTACTGTGATACATCAGCTGAGGAGACTGGCTCTTCCTTACACTTCCTTCTTGCATTCCCACATAAGCTGCCAGTCTTGATGATCAAGGCTTAGGCATAAAAATCCACAAATTTAAGGGGGGAGAAAACCCTTCTTTAAGCTAATAGTGTCAATTTCTACTCCCAAACAACCATTTTACCATAGTAACAAGCAGGTGACAAACTGTAAGAGATCCAGAACAATCTGGAAAAAGCTGCACCAAATGCAAATGGCCATTGGCCATGCCCCTTATGGAGGATCAAAGCTCCCTTCGGTCTCCAGACTGTTGGAGTCTCCTGCCCTTCTGTGGGCCTCCAGAACCTGAAACTTCAAAGATTATGGTCTGCATCCCAGTGCGCCCTTAGGGCTCAGGCAAGCAGGCAGGGTTCTGTCCATCACCCTCTGAGACCATAGCAGGCCACCACCCACATGTGCCCTGTGCTTCTTGCTCCCAACTGAAGCGCTTTCCCTTCACAGCATGTGGGTTTGACCAGATGCTAGAAGAGCTCCAGGACTCATCTCTAATGAGATTAATTCAGTTCCCACAATTGTCTTAGATTCCAGGATGCCAGCCCCCGTGAGTGATTTCTCCCACCAAACCTCCAGAATCCAGTCGAGCTAGCACGCTGACTTGTGGCTATTCAAATTATTTGTTCAGGCAGGGACCCCACAAAACATATTTGCACACACACCCCCCCAAACACACACAGATGCACACACACAAACACACCCTAGCAGCAGCTTTGTGACCAACGCAGATAAAACCTTCATGGCAGCTGCCTCCTCTCCAAAGCCAGTGACAGATCCAAAGAACTTCTAGGAGCCAGTCATTGTAACATCCCAACTAGCTGTGTGCTTAGGTCCAACTTAAGAAATTTGTGATCTAAACCCAAGGAGCCTCCTCAGAGGTTTGTATTAGCCCCAAGATGCTACATCATGTAGACAAAAGGCTCCAGGCCTACGATGAGGCCACAGGAAGCTTTGATAGCTACTAGGCAAAGTAGCAAATATTAGGTCCACTACAGGCTGCCCCACAAGCACACCCTGGTTCCCTACGATGGCAGCTACCACATAACAACCCTCGATTCCTAAGTTCACTTCACCCCAGCCTGTGGGGGTGAGAGCGGATGCAGTGATCTAAACTGGGCCAGACAAGAGTGGCAGATGACAGCTCTTACCTTTCTGCAATCTGCATCCCTAAATTTCTCCACATGGGTAATAATCTTTCTTCTCTTTATGGAAGATAGTCTATTTTTCTGCTTGTGAAATCTGGACCAAGTGCACGCTGCTCTGAGGCCGTCAATCACCTTAACTCAGCTTTGCCAAGTGACCTTCCATTGAGCACTCTTTCCACACAAGTGAATAGGAATACCCCATGTGGCAGTGGTCTCTGCCACAGGGCCATTGCTGGCTGGAATGAAGCCAGGAAAAGAAAAACTGCTATAAAAGCTGCCTGCTGTTTGTACTCGTTGCTCTGGAGTTGGAACCAAAATTCCTCTTTGTCTGGTTTCTTTCACTGGGAAATATCACTGTCATGGGCTTATGATTCTGAGTGGTAGATCCACGGCCCCATCAGGCAGGAGAAGTGGAGACCATCAGGAGCTGGACTGTCCCGCATAATAAGGGGAAAGGCTGTCTTCATCGAGAATAGAGTGACTTCTCTTGGAGGCTCCTAGAACGCTATTCAGCAGAATTATTGTAAACTGTTTTCAGTTTTCACAGCAGCTCTGTAAGGTGGTATTACCTATATTTTTACAAATGAAGAAACTGACGTACCGAGTAGGTAGCTCTACTCGTTTACACAGCTAGCAAGTGACAAAGCTAGAACTGAACTCATGTCTTTAGACTCCAAGCTCAGGGCCCTTTGCACATTAGCAGTGCTGTCTTTTATAACAATCTTTTCAAATTCTCCTTAGCAGCATGCTTAATTTTTCTGAAAACAGTAAATCTCATTATATGCTTACAGGATGAATGAGTCCAATAATTCTTGTAGACACTCTGGACCAGGCAAACATTAGGCATCTAATAAATATCTGTTGACTTATATTGACCCTGCCTCTACTTTAGGACAAGTTGGAGTGGGTAAACTACTCCAAATTTGGATAATTCAGAAGGGGTCTTATGTGACTCATATAACTGGCACCTTGTACCCAAAGGGCTACATGTGGGACTACAGATCAGCTGCCACCGGGTAATTTGATCAGCAAGAATATAGCTCCTAGAAAGAGACATTGGAGAGCCAAATGCAGCTTGTTTTGGAACTGAGCATCCTTGCCAAGGCTTCATTCAGAAATAATGTGGGCTGACTTCCTGGTCAGAATCCTAAATGGGCAGGCTATTGAATCTAAGGCTTCTGTTCGTATCAGTTGGCCAACAACCCTGGTGCTAGTACCCAAGTTTTGCATCTGCATACAATTCTGAATTAATGTCTCTGAAATTTCTAAAGCAAGAGTGAGAGATGTAGCCCAGACATATATATTTATTCTTTAGTAAGAACTATTAAATTACAGCCATCCTTAAACATTCCCAAACTGAGACATTGTTGACAGAACCCGTGTAAACTACCACCTTCAGGAATAGATTAGCTTTCTCTGAAATCATATTATGTATGCAAAGAGACACCTAGTGGACAAACATGTAAGTACACTATTTGGCTTGAAACCAAAGACTAAAATATCCTTTGGTCTCCCTAATTTGACATTCTTTTGATTTCAATAGAGCATTTTTTAATTGCAAACCCAGAAATCTAAGTTTTACAAAAGAATATTTTCTGTTTATTTCAAAAGGAAATTTTTGCTCTTTTATTTGTTTTTTAATTAGACTATCTTATTGCATGAAGTCCTGAGAAATAATATAAAAATTACAGACTAGATTGTAATTAGCCAATCATATCGGTTCACCTTTCTCTGAACACATATGTGCTTATTTTTTGTTGTTTCCATCCTTTTATAGACTTTGCGTGTGAGATTTTCCATTTGTCTTTGGGTTGTTTTATTCTTGCTTTTAATTAAGTAAAGCCAAAGACTTTTTTTTTTTTTTCCAGCCAGCTTCCTGTGGTCCGCCCAGCTTCCGGTGGCCCACCCACTGTCTTCATTTCGCGCTCTCTTTCTCTCTGACACCTCACCTACTCACTGTTTTGCACCTATCTCCTCACATTCAACTTCCGTAAGCACCTGCTATCTTCCCATTGCCCTAGATAACTTCATCTAACCTCAAAAGTAAAAGTCTGTCATCACAAAAAATAAGAAATCATCTATTTTTTTCTTTCCTCTATAGTACTGAAATTTGAGTATGCCATAAGTTTAGATTAAGTGATTTTTAATTAACTAGATATGTCTAATTGCAACTTATGTGACCCCATGGACTCAAATTCATAGAATTTTAGATCTGAAAGAACGCTTGATCTAGGGCAAGATACATGACATTCACAAAGTCTAGTTACTCTGAGACTGCCATGCTTTAAAAAGCCGAGCCATGTGGATAGGCCCAGGAGAATGAAGCTCCATGTGGAGAAAGAGAAACCAAGGCTCCAGACATGTGGATGAAAAACAGACCATGGAAGCAGATCTCTGTCCCAAACACTCCAGCTGAAACCATGTGGATCAGAGATGAATTGCCCATCCAAGCCCTTCCCAAACTTCTGCCATGGGCAAAACAAAGAAGCCCTTATCTGCCATTTTCAGTAAACAAGGTGGTCCTTAATTCCTCCATAATATGCCCCATGGTGAAATTTTGAAACCTCTTCCTTCAACATTAGGAATAAAGGAAAGCACTCATTGTCTTTCAACAATATTGTATCAGAAGTGCTGGTAAAAAGAATAGTGACAGTTAAAATGATCCAAAAATAAGAAATCGACTCAATATTTCTAGATGATGTGATTTTACATTTGAAAAAATATCTACGTGAATTGTTAAAACCAGAAAGTGGACATAGAAGGATTGCTAGATACAAGGACGATATGTAGAAATCAGTAACATTTCCACATACCAGCAACAAAGAGCATGAAAATATAATTTTTAAGAAGACACATATATGGCAACATTATAAAATTCCTCATGTTAGAACGAATCCAAGAAAAGACATGCAATACTTTTATGAAGAAATAGATACAACATTATTGAAAGAAACTAAGATCTAAATAAATGAAAGGATATACCATGTTTATTAATTGGAAGAGGAGATTGTAAAGATGAATATGGTTAGTGCTTTGATTCTTTTGCTATTCATTTTTTTATTCTGTAGTCATGAAGATATTATCCTATCTTTTCTTCTAGAACTTCTTTTGTTCCTCCTTTCATATTATATCTGCAATCTACTTGAAATTGAATTCTGATTATGGTTTCAAATAAAGATCAAGTTTCATTTTTTAAATTCATAACCAATTGTCTTGGTATCATTTACTGAAAATACTGTCATTTCCTTATTGGTTCTAATCATAAAAGAAAAGCTTGATAAGTTGGAACACACTAAAATTAAAAATGTCCATTCAGCCACAACTAAAAGGATTTGCAACTAAGATATACAACTATGTACCGGGGGGATTTGGGGAGATAAAGCAGCAAAAAAAAAAAAAAGATTGGCCACAGTTGTTAGCCCAGACGCCAATCTTTAAAAAAAAAAAAAAAGAAAGCTTTAAAAAAAAATGTCCATTCACCAAATGACAACATTAGAGAGTATAAAACCAAGCAACTGATTGAGAAAAAATATGTACAACACATATAACCTAGACAAGGCTTTATTAAGAATAAGATAAGAATGTGTTAAGACAAGAATGTATTAAGAACTCCTGTAAATCAATAAGAAACAGGCAGAAAACTTAAGAGATAAATGAGAAAAGACTCAACAGCCATTTCACAAAGGAGGACAACTAGCCAATATATGTGTGAAAAGGTGCTTAACCTCATTAACAGTTAGGGAAATGCAAGTCAAAACTGCAAAGAGACACCATTAAACACTCACCAAAATCGTGAAATTTTAAGACTGACAATACCAAATGTCAATCACATTGTCGAGCCAGTGAAGACTCTCAGACACTGCTGCTAGGAGTGTGAATTAGGGCAGCCAGTTTGGCAAAAAAAAGCCAGTTTGACAGCGCCAGTTAAAGCTCGTCACACGCATAGTCTATGTCCCATCAATTTCACTCTTAGGTGTCGGCTCATCAGATATGCACGCTCACGTACGCTGAAAACACAGATAAGAATGTTTCTAGCAGCTTTATTAATAATAGCCAAAATGTTAAAAACAACCCAAATGTCCATCAACAGGAAAGCGGATAAATAAATTGTGGTATGTCACACAAAGCAATACGACTTGGCAATAAAAAGGGAAAAACTACTTGTCCCCACAGTCACATAACATGGAGAGAAAGAAGTCAGACACAAAAGAATATAAGCTTTATGATTCTGTTTATATAAAAAAATACAACTGGCAAAACTAGACCATAGTGTTCAGTGAAGTACACTTGGGTCATAAAATTATAAAGGATTGCAAGGAAATAACGACCTCAGATGACAGGAAAGTGGGTGCCTTTGAGGCGAAAGCAGGGATTGTTTATTGGAAGAGGCACAAGAAGGGATTTTGGGGTCTCCACAGTATTCTATTTCTTGACTCAAGTAGTAGCTACAAGAATTGATGCTTTGCAATAAATCATGAAGCTATTCAAATTTGTTTCGTGCACTAATTCATAATGTATGTTATATTTGAGATAATGTATGCTATATTTCAAAATAAAAGTTATTCTAAAAAGCAAGATTTAGGGGCCAGCCCAGTGGCTCAGCAGTTAAGTGCACACGTTTCACTTCGGCAGCCTGGGGTTCGCCAGTTCGGATCCCAGGTGCAGACATGGCACCACTTGGTAAGCCATGCTGCTGCAGGCGTCCCACATATAAAAGTAGAGGGAGATGGGCATGGATGTTAGCTCAGGGCCAGTCTTCCTCAGAAAAAAGAGGAGGATTGGCAGCAGTTATCTCAGGACTAATCTTCCTCAAAAAAAAAAAAAAAGCAAGATTTAGCAATATGTTATCTAAAAGAAGAAAACCAGAAAAAAAAGAGATGGAAACAGATATCCAGGCAAACATAAACCAAAAGAAAGCTGCGTTGACAATTTTAATATCTGAAAATATAAAATTCATAGTAAATATATATAATGGAGAAAAAGATTATAAATTGATAACAAAACAATACAGTCAGAAAATATAACCTTCATAACTGTATAAATATATTGCCTCAAATATATCAAGCAACAAGAATTCATAAAACTAGAAAGAGAAATAAATAATTCAGCAATTGAAGATTGTAACACGCATCTCATAAATAAACAGCTTAAGACTACAATAGGTAAACAGAGATGCAGGTGACTCAAATGACACAACTTAGTAAATTCAGATACTCAGAACTGTATAGTTGAGAAACAGAGAACATACACTCGTTTACAGCACACACGGTATATTGTCAAAATTGAAAGAGTACTATATTACAGAGGACGCCGTGATAAATTTCACAGAATCAGTTCACCACAGATTATGTTCTCTGACTATAATGCATTAATTATAGAGTTTAATGATGAAAACATAGCTTTAAAAGTCTGTATGTCTAGAAACTAAATCTCACACTACTAAAAAAGTTTTGAATCCAGAAGGAAATCAAATGAGAAACATTTAGAATTTATCACAATTGAAAACACTACACGTCTGAATCTTTAGAGTACACAACTACAGCATCTTTAAAAGAAAAGGTATACTTTAAATACATTTATCAAAAAACAAGAAGGAATGAAAACAAATAAGCAAAGGGTTCAACACATGAAATTAGAAAAATGGCCAAATAGCAAACCCAAGGAAGAAATAGTAAAAAATAAGGCAGATTCTCGCGCTATTCTCCTCTAACACGGACCCTCATCTCTCGACGCTCACCAGAAGCATCTTTCACTGGAGATTTACGAACTTTTGTCTGACGAGTTCCTTTACTTCACGGAATTGCTTCTTCCCCTGTGTGGCCTGTCAGTCATACAGTCCCACCTCCCCGACACAGGAGCCAGCGTACGGCTTAGGTTGCCAATCATTCATACATTCATCAAACGTGTATTGACTGACCATGTGCCAGGCACAGTTTTAAAGCCTGAAGATTCAGTATGGAACACAATAGTTAAAAATCCTGCCCTCATGGGATTTACATTTCATGGGGGAAGACAAACAATTAACAAGATAAATAAGTAAAATATATAGTATATTAGATGGAAATAAATGGAGAAAAATAAAACAGAGGAGAGTGTTATAGAGGTTCATAATTTTAAATGGGTGGTTAGGAATGGTCTCACTAAATAACTGACATTTGAGTAAAGACCTGAAAGAGGTGAGAAAAAGGCCTGTGGCTATCCAAGGATGGAACAATCAGGCTTAGAGAACAGCCCACGCAAAGGACTGAATTGGAACTGGGAGTGTGTCTGGCATGTGAAAGGCATAGCAAGGAGGGCAGCATGGCTGAGGCTGAGTGAGAAGTGGGGGGAGAGTGGTGGGAGATGAGTTCAGAGGTGTTACAGGAGGCCAGATTACACAGCTCACGGGTGGTCTTTTAAGCTATTCTTGAAGACTAGCTTTCCTTGATGTGAAACAGGCCAGCTTCATAGCGTTTGATCTGACAAACATGTTAATAGCTCTGTCTCCAGCATTGAGAAGAGACTGAAGGGATCAAGGACGTGAACTGAGAAAGGAGTTAAGAGGCTACTGCAGGAATCCAGAGACGTGAGAGTGTCTTGGACCAGAGTGGTAGCAGTAGAGGTGACAAGAAGTCAATGGACCAAAGTACTTATCACCTTTGCCTCAATGGCCCATTCAGAAAAGAGTAAAAGAACTAAGTCAGGCTAATCAGGAAATTCTGCCTGAAGTATGGAGAAAGAGACTTGTCCTTATTCTGGGATTTCAGCCACGAATGCAATGCAAACCTGGAGTTGGCAGCAGCCATCTTGGTCACCTGGTAGAGAGAACAGAGAATGAAACCAAAACAGCAGGAAGCAGAGCCCAGAGAGAGAGGAAAAGAGAAATTTTCCTATGCCACAAAATGCTGAACTAGACATATTTAAAAGGATGTACACCTGACTATGTCTTGTGAAATTTCAGAATTTCAATGGTATACAGAGAATTCTAAAAGTTTACAGATCAGATAAAACAGTATTATCCACAAAGAACAAGAATAAGAATGACATCAGGTTTCTCATTCGCGACATGGGATTTTAAAGGATATTGGAGCAACGCCTTAAAAGTTCTGAGTGAAGATAAATTTGTACATAAAATGCTATACCCAGTGAAAAATTGAAATGGCAAGCAATAGGATGTATTGGAGTACATGAGGAAGCCATTTGGTATAAACCTAATTCGGCCTGACTGTTTTTTCCCAAAGGGCCTGACTGAGGTCATTGAGCATGCATTGTATATCTGCTTAGACATTTAGAGATAAAGGTGCAACTTCCCTCCCCCTCCCAACGTTGGCATCTCCTTAAAGATTAAGCATCTTTCCTTAGGCTGGGAACTGATTGCAGGGCTCATCTGTGACTGCCCAGCTCGAGGCAACAGACCTGCCACTCTGCAGGGTTCACTGAGGCAGCAGACCTATCTGCCGTTTCCATCAATGGCTGTGCCGACAGAGCAGCCTCGTGACTATTGTAAAAGGGACATTTCAATCATATGTGAAACATCCTCTTTGAGGGTATATAACCACCCTGTATACCCCCACTTCTTTGGAGTGCTCTGTTCCTTTGTGGAAAGACTCTCCCGGGTTATAATCCTCACATTTTAGCTCAGAATAAACTCACCCAAATTTTCATTTATAGATTGGTTATGGATTATTTTCGTCAACACCAGTCAAACACACATCAATTAGGAGAGCAAAATAAGGACATTTTCAGACACGTTTATTCCTCATGTACACTATATGAAAATATAGTTTGATAACATACTTCAATAAACTGACAAAGAAATTTAAGGAGAAAAACATGAGATACAAGAAGGAAAAGAAACATGAGATTAAGATTGAGGGAAAGTTGAGCATATAATGGTAAAAAAAAAGAATGTATGAAATATATTTAAAACAATCTATTAAAGTTGTTCTAAGTATTAAAAAAAAATTGTTCTAAGTATAGTTTCGTGTTGCTACTTCAATATCCCATGAATTGATTTTGCAATCAATCGTCACTGTATTAGGAGTTACATTTAATTTCAAGTTATGGTTTTATAGAAAAGAAAAATAAATAATAAAATACTATTAATAATACAAATAAAATCTATAGATATATAGACATGTGGACATATGAGGGTCATTTTTTCCGTTGTTGATTATATCTATACCTTCACTAATTCCTTCTCAATAATCCTTGTTTTACTTATTCCTACCTAAAGTCAGCAAGCAAAACATGTGAAATTAATTTAAAAAGATTAAAATAACTTACCTACCTAGGAAAACATAAGGAATTATAAATGCGACTAATTTAGGGAGGAAAGTTGTTTTGTAGAGATGCCTAATGCAAGAATTTCCAATAAAATTTATCAAAGAAGAAATTGCTGGTGCTCACTAAGTCTAGTTTTTCTCTCTTCTCCAGGCCGTCTGGTAAACCTCCAGCCCCATGTCATTAGGAGAAGCCGTGTGACTAGTTCTGGTTAATGGGCTCTGGCTGGAGGTAACGTGCATCACTTCCAGTCTAGAGAAGAGTACGGGTGCTCCACACTCTCTCTTCCCCTCTAATGGCAAACCCTGAAGCTCCCTGTTGCCATGGTGATGCCATAAGGTGATGGAGCTTCCATCATCTGTACCTGATTGACTGAGTGCCCTGAGTGACCATGTGGAGTAGAGGCACCCTCCCCTTCTCATGTCAAGCAGCACAGAACATATAGTGTGAATAAGAAATGAAAGTGTGCTGTGTTAAGCCACTGAGATTTCAGGGTTAATTAGCTACCAAAGTGTAGCCTAGCATAGCCTGATAAGAGCTCCTTGTGCCTCACTAATTATTATCACTACTGTTTTTTTTTTTTTTTTGGTGAGGAAGATTTGCCCTGAGCTAACATTTGTTGCCAATTTTCCTCTTTTTGCCTGAGGAAGATTGGTGCTGAGTTAACATCTGTGCCAATCTTCCTCTACTTTGTGTGGGATACTGCCACAGCATGCCTTGATGAGCAGTTAGGTCCATGCCCAGGATCTGAACCTGCGAACCCCAGGCCTCCAAAACAGAAGATATGAACTTAATCCCTACGCCACCAGGCCGGCCTATCCTTGTGTCTCACTAATTATTAACAAAAGTTTTTTCTAAATTTCTTTAAATTATGTTTAAGTTATTCCTGTGTAAAGTAAACTGACATAGACCTAAAGTAGTCTATCTTCTTTTTGAATACTTTAGGTAGAAGGTGATTTTATTAGGAAAGACATTGCCATTTTTACTGAGAATAAGAAACTAAGGGGGAATGAAATGTCTGGCAACAAAACATTTTGTTCCCTGAGTAAGAGTATTCCTTTTTCCCCTTCTCCTCACTCTCTACAAATAATAAATAAAAAAATTGAGGTGGGGGGAAGTGCTCCATTAATTTGTGGAAATCAACTCAAAAGATTTTGAGATTTTTGGCTAATACCTATCAGTTCTGGAATTGGAGTCTGTCCCTTAGAAAGCTATATCCATATTTTTGAACCAAAATTTAAGAAAACACAAATATTATTAACCAGAAAAAATAATAGCTCAAATGTTAACTTGCCTTCCTAATAATTTGAAAAGCTTGAAGACTCTGTTTCAAAGAATAACCTCTGTATAAGTATTTCTTCAGCTAACCAAATCTCTCTTTGTAATCCAATTGTTCCCATTCCTGTTCACACTGATATATTTTGTGCAGAAAAATTATGAGACTTCAAGAAGAAAACATATGTGATCATTTATTCCTTCACTGCCAGCACTGCCAGGATTTTAACATAGAGTTTATTCTAAAATAAGCTAAGAAATCTTTTGAGTCCAAGTTGTTTTTCCATTAGAGATATAAGACTTGGCCCCACATGTTTCTGTTCTGGAAAATTCTACTGACATTCTGAATCACCTGGTAACATAAATTAGCATTAAGTAAGTCTTAGGACATAACTCTTACAGGCACAGCAATAAAAACAATAGGAAAAATATAACCTAGTGTTCAAAAAGTAGTCACATAAAACTTCACAATATTTACTGCCCAGTAGGAATATGTCAAAATAATTAGACAAGCATTCTGTACTTAAGAATTTTGTGAAGACTCTTGGTAGGAATGTAAAGTGGTACAGCCAATGTCTAAAATAGTATGGTGCTTCCTCAAAAAATTAAAAATAGAATTACCATACAATCCATCAATTCTGCTTCTGGGTATATACCCAAAAGTATTGAAAGCTGGGTCTTGAAAAGATATTTGTACATCTATGTTCATAGCAGCATTATTTACAATAGGTAAAGTGCGGAAGCAATCCAAGTGTCCATTGATGGATTAATTGATAAGCAAACTGTGGTGTGTGTATCCACAATGGAATATTATTCAGCCTTAAAAAGGAAAGAAATTCTGCAATATGATACCACGTGGGTGAACCTTGAGGACATTATGCTAAGAGAAATAAGCCAGTCACAAAAAGATAAACATTGTGTGATCTCACTCATAAAGTACTTAGAATAGTCAAAATCATAAAAACAGAAAGTATAATGGTGATTGCCTGGGGCTGCAGGGGAGGGGAGGATGGAGAGTTATTTTTCAAAGGGTATAAAGTTTCACTTATACAAGATGAAAAGAGTTAGGCGGATGGACGGTGCTGATGGTTGTACACCAATATGAATGTATTTAATACTATGGAACTTTACACTTAAAGTTCAGATGTCTCAGATGGTAAGTTTTATGGCATGTGTATTTTATCACAATAAAAAAAGTGAAAAGAAAATTCTGTGAAGAACTCAAAATAATCACGGGGTCAGAAGTTTAGGCACGCGTGAATGAGAACTAAATATGAACTCTTTGCTCCTGCTGCACACACTTGGACTAAGAACTATGCCTATATCAGAGTGACTATATAAGCAAAGGTCCTTTACTATTACTTAATGACATTGGTAAAGATGAAAATTACTAATATGCTTTGACACCAAGTTGGAGGACATTTTATTATCCTAGTAGCAAGTTCCAGACTTTCTCTTGGGTAAACATCTAGCTTTGCTATAAAAATACCATAACAAGCCTCTTTGTTGTAAAGCCTGAGATCCAGAAGTGTTGGCATGTATGCAGAAAGACCTGCGTGAGACAAGGAGAGGAAGATGAAGATGGAGCCTGGAAAATGGAGGAGAGCAATATGATAGAAGAAGCGGCACTCACAATGTTGGTATAAGTAGAAAGTAGTGGAGAGTCTAAACTTTGCCTTCAAGTTGGCTTCACATGGAACCAAGATGGTACATAGGATACCTGAAGAAGTAAGTTGGGAATTCATAGAAATCATTGCCAGATGCACTCCACTCTTTAAGAGTGGCCATAAATTTGAGGGATTGGTAAAAATGCATAAAAATCTCCAAGAGTCACAGATGCCCCAGCTGATGACAATATCATTCATTCAACACCATTCATAACTAACATTTATGGAGTGCCAAACTATATACTAGATATTGTTCTAAGAGCTATATTCATATTAACTCATTAAACCTTTGCACCAGCTTTATAAGGTACTATTACTATCACTATTCAACAAGTGAGGAAAGTGAGGCACATAAGGGTTAAGTAATGAGTCTAAGGTCAAATAGCTAGTAAGTGTCAGAGACAAGATTCAAATCCAGGCCATCTGAGTTCAGAGCATGCCCTCTTCCCCACTATGCTCTGTCTCTGATTTTGTTCAGGGCAAGAATTTCTATAATGCTTAACAAGACTCAAATTATCAAATTCAGTCATTGGTGACACAGCTAGTATCATTTTCCATAAGAAGTATCAAGTTTTATATTACAAGAGACTATAGAGTTCATCTATCTAACCCAGTCTTTCAATCAATGAAAAATTCTCTCATAACACACCTTTTTTTAATAACAATCCAGGATCTTTCTAGACACCTTTTATGATGGGGAGGCCCCTAATCGCAGGATCAGAAGTGTTTTACTAGAAAAGGTACTTGTCAACTTTTGAAGATGGTAAAAATCCACCCATTTTTGTCAACACCGTAGGGACACCAGTTTTGTAAACCATCAATTAAAAGTTTGAGCATGAAAAATGTCACTTAAAATTGTCAGTGACACATCAAATGTTGTGGTCAATAAAGTATTCTTTACCATGGAAGGCAATGTAGGAGTCTTATTACCTGTCATACAGTCTGTCTCATCAATAAATGCATGCCTTTAGTCCATATATGTTGAGACAATAGGAATTTATGTATGAAGACATCTAAATGGGTACGGTATGCACCAAAACTAATTTTTTTGTCAGTAAATTAGACAATTAGGACAATGGATTTTCACAACTACAGAAGGAAAGAGAGAAGGGCAATGGTCAACAAAAAGGACGATGGTGACTAATGGGTCATGAGTAATGTTTCAGACAGTGGCAAGATCATTGGAAGGAGCAGAAAGTACATACTGGGGAGAATAGTGATTATTATTATTATTGTTTGGCTCATAGAAAAATAATAGCATTTAAATTAATACGCTAATATTTTCTGAAAATTTACCAGAATTTCAGTTATATCCATAGAGTCACAAAAGATGTGTCCTTGATAGATGGCTGTGAAAAAAACATGTCCCTTGCATTCTCCAGCAAGTTTAGAATTGTATTTCATCTTAAAAAAGAGTTAAACCAAAAAAGAGGTGGATGTCCTAGTCAGGAGCTAAAACATAAGTCTTTTTAAATCATTTTATATTAATAGAAACTCAAAGGAATTTGGGAAGAATTACATGCATATTCAAAGAACTCCAATCTGGTCTAGATCATTTAGTGATGAAATTTAAAGGTGGAAATATCTTAAAATTGCTTTACTTTTATATTATAATTATTAAATATAAATATTTTATTTTAATTATTAGTAAATTTAGATCAGTAAGTGTCCCATTTCTAGAGAATTCCATTTACATCTGGGCTTCTAAATACACAATTACTTACAAAATAGATTCTTCACATATTTATAGTTCTACGGTACTTTCATAGTTATGGTATGCTCCTCATCACCGAGGAGCTCAACAAAGATAATTCCGTAAGTAAACTTCTTTACTAAACAACTCTACCACTGAAAAGTTATTACTACCAAGAATCCATTTTCAAGGGAAATCCAGAGGGCCAAATATAGTTGCTTATTTATCAATACTATTATCTTCCCTCTGCACTAATCCTAGCCTAGGGCTAAACATACCTAGGCTATTATAATTTGATTCACAAATTGCGATAACAAAGTAGAGTGCTGGCCCTCCAGGTCATAAATATCACTAAAAGGGAGAATTTTGAGGAATATCAATTACTTACCAAAAAGCTGTGTGCTTCCTCCTTCCAGTGCTGTTGTTTCCGATCTGTACAAAAAAAAGACAAGACAAGGGGTCAGGAGACTTCTGCCTGGACTCAACTGCCCAGGAGGAAGTCAGAATCCTACCATATCAACCTCAAGAAGAGGCAACAAAACAATAACGTGGTCCTTGTGACAACTGCCCTGTGTCTTGCCTGGAGATGAGACAGGAAGTTCTATCTCATAGGAAAGAAGATGAACTGGGTAGTAAATGAGCAGGAAATCATTAAACTGAGATCCCCTGGAATTGAATGTTTTCTAAAAGATACAGCGAAAAAAATGTTCTAACCTCATTGAACACTCCTCAAGATACATTTTTACTTTGCTTTTAAATACTTTGAAAGATGTGTACATGAATTTAGAACTTCCATCTGTTTTCTTAGAATTTTGCCAGTTGGAAAACGCCGCAAGTTAGTAACAATAACCTCACTTATTGCCCAAGTTGTAAGTCAAAAACATCAGATTTTTTAATGACAATATTTTTAGAGAAGTTTTAGGTTTACAGTAAAATTGAGAGGAAGGTACAGAGATTTCCCAAATACATCCTGCCCCCACAAATGCATAGCCTCCGCCATTATCAACATCACTCACCAGAATGGTACATTTTTTTTTTATCAAAGATGAACTTACATTGATACATCATAATTACCCAAAGTCCATAGTTTACCTTAGGGTTCACTCTTGATGTTGCACAATCTATGTGTATGTACAAATGTATAATGGCATATATCCATCATTATAATATCATACATACTATTCTCACCACCCTAAAAATCCTCTGTGCTCTGGTCTTTCACCCTCACCCCCAGCCCAGCAATCACTGATCTTTTTATCTTCTCTGTAATTTTGCCTGTCTCAGGATATCTGATAGTTGGACTCATACAGTATGTAGCCTTCTCAGATTGATTTCTTTCACTTAGTAATATGCATTAAAGTTTCCTTCACATCTTGTCATGGAATGATAGCTAATTTCATTTTAGCACTAAATAATATTGCATTGTCTGAATGTACCACAGTTTATTTATCCATTCATCTACAGAAGGATATCTTGGTTCCTTCCAAGTTTTGATAATTATGAATAAAGCTGCTATAAACACCCATGTGCAGATTTTTGTGTGGACATAAGTTTTCAACTCCTTTGGGTAAATACCAAGGAGCATGATTGCTGAACTGCATGGTAGGATCATGTTTAGTTTTTTAAGAAACCACCAAACTGTCTTCCAATGTGGCTGTACCATTTTGCATTCCCACCAGCAATGAGTGAGAGCTCCTATTGCTCCAAATGCTCACCAGCATTTGGTGTTGTCAGTGTTCCAGATTTTGGCCATTCTAATAGTTTAGTGGTATCACATTTTGTTTTAATTTGCCTTTCTCTGATGGCATATGATGTGCAGCATATTTTCATATGCTTATTTCCCATCTGTATACTTTCTTTGGTGAAGTATCTGTTAAACTCTTTGGCCCGTTTTTTAATCAGGTTGTTTTTCTTATTGTTGAGTTCTAAGAATTCATTGTATATTTTGGATAACAGTCCTTTATCAGATGTATGTGTCTTTTTTTTTTTTAAAGATTTGCATCTGAGCTAACAACTGTTGCCAATCTTCTTTTTTTCCCCCTGTTTTTTCTCCCCCAATCCGCCCCAGAACATAGTTGTATATTTTTAGTGTGGCTCCTCCTAGTTGTGGCATGTGGGACACCACCTCAACATGGCCTGATGAGCGGTGCCATGTCTTCACCCAAAATCTGAACCAGTGAAACCTCGGGCTGCAGAAGGCAGAGTGCACAAACTTAACCACTCAGCCATGGGGCCGACCACCCAGATGTATCTTTGGAAAATACTTTCTCCCAGTCTGTGGCTTATCTTATCATTGTCTTGATATTGTCTTCTGCAGAGCAGAAGTTTTTAATTTTAACAAAGTCCAGCTTATCAGTTATTTCTTTCATGGATCATGTCTCCAACGTTGTATCTAAAAAGGTTTTCTTGATCTCATGTCAAGATGGCAGTGTAGATGGACTCTGAACTCACTTCCTCCCATGGACACAACAAATTTGCAATTACTCTTGGAATAATTATCCCTGAGAGAGAACTGAAAACTGGATAAAAAGAACCCCCACAAGAAGGGACAGTACTGACTGAGGTGGAAGAGGCAGAAACTCCTTTCTGGAGAGAAAAAAATCACCTTTGACCCACAGCACTTCACAGCCAGCCAAGAGCATTCTTAAGGTATGAAGCCTTCCCTGGAGAAGCAGGGGAGCTGAGCAGGAGAGCTTTACCACAGTAAGTTGCTTTTGGACTCAACATGATCGAGACAAGTGTCATAATAACTGGGTTTGCTGGCTATTAACAACAATGGAGGAATACTCCCAGAAAAGCTATTGGACATAGAGGGAGAAAGCCTGCTCTTAAAGGGCCCATGCACAAATTCACCCATTTCGGAAAGCAACCTAAAATCAGCAGGAAGAAAAGTGCACAATCCTTTGGTGAAAGAGACTCATTTGATAAGCTGTGGGCATATCTCTGTGAGTGGGGAGACCTCCCCAGGCTGGGATGACCTCCACAGGGACTGAGACATTGGCAGCAGCCATTATTGTGACCTTGTACAGGCCTGCTGACACAGACACTGGCAGATGTCACTGAGTTATTCCCCTGGCCTGTTACCACAGGAGTCTGCCCCAGCCACTACAGCACTGATTTAATTCAGCTCAGCTAGGGCAGGCAGCCCACCCTAGGGACTGGGCCCACCCAACAGCAAGCCCTTGGGCAAGTTGTGGACCCACATAGGTGAGGTGCCTGGAACCTCTGCAGCCAGGCAAGTGGGTCCACCTCTGCAGGGAAGGACATGTGCAAGGTGTGGGCCTGTGTTGGTGGAGTGTGTGGGGCCTCTGCAGCAAGGTGACTGAGTCCGCTTCAGTAGGTTGGGGCATGCACATGGGGTAGGACTGTGCTGACAGGGCGTGTGGCCCTGTGGGTTGTGGGGCTTATCAGCTGCAGGAGACTTCTGCTTCTCAAACAGTCAGATAGGGGATTGGCCCCACCTTCAAAAGACTGAAACAATTGGGTTCTCCCATGCCTGGGGCTGGCCCCACTCAGCTGCCCTCCTGAGAGAGCTAAGAACAGCCTTGCAGGCTGGAGGCCTATAGCAATTGTAAGCCCCTGAGCCTAGCAAGCAGCCTCAGTGGGGGTCTACTCACTTAACAGAAAAACTGCAAGAGGAATGTGTTATTAGACCTTGCAGCCAACTACACTGGGGCTCTTCATGCATGATAAAGTGACTGAAGGGACCAGAGCAGCCATAGGCATCTGAGCATTACAATAAGCCAGCCAGGGGGACAGTCTAGCCTCCCTGGGCACCTTCAGCAAGAGCAACCCTGCCACAACAGAAGGACACACATAGCCCACACAGGGGACACTCCTAGAACATTTGGAACTGGTGACAAGAGGGAAGCACACTGCTGGGCCTCATAAGGCATCTCTTACATAAGGCCACATCTCCAAGAACGGGAGACCTAGCTGACCTACCTAATACATAGATATAAGCACACAGAAAGAGCAAAAATGAGGAGACAAAGGAATACATTCCAAATAAGGGAATAGGACAAAACCTCAGAAAAAGAACTAAACAAAACAGAGATAAACAATCTACCTGACAAAGAGGACAAATTAACAGTCATAAGGATGCTCACTGATCTTGGGAGAAGAATGAATGAACTCAGTGAGAACTTCAACAAAGAATTGGAAAATATAAAAGAGAACCAATCAGAAATGTAGAATACAAAACTGGAAATGAAAAATTCACTAGAGGGACTCAATAACAGAGCAGATGATACAGAAGAATGTATCAGCAATCTGGAAAAAAGACTAGAGGAAATCACCCAACATGAACAAATAAAAGAAAAAAGAATTAAGGAAAACAAGGACAGTCTAAGGGACCCTGGGACTGGGACAACATCAAGTGCACTAGCATCAGTATTATAGTTGTCTCAGAAGGAGAAGAGAGAGACAAGGGGCAGAGAATCTATTTGAAGAAATAATAGCTGGAAACTTTCCTAACCTAAGGAAGGAAACAGACATCCAGGTACAGGAAGTTCAGAGAGCACCAAACAAGATAAACCCAAAGAGGTCAACACCAAGACACGTTATAATTAAAATGTTACGAGTTAAAGATAAAGAGAGAACCCTAAAAGCTACAAGAGAAAGGCAACAAGTTACATATGAAGTAAACCCCATAATGCTATCGGCCGACTTCTTAGCAGAAAACTTACGGACTAGAAAGGAGTGGCATGACATATTTAAAGTGCTGAAAGGAAAAAACCTATAGCCAAGAATACGCTACCTGGCAAGGTTATCATTCAGAATCGAAGGAGAGATACAGGATTTCCTAGACAAGCAAAAACTAAAGGAAGTTATCACCAAGAAACCAGTCTTACAAGAAATGCTAAAGGGAATTATTTAAGTGGAAAAGAAAAGACCACAAATAGTAATAAGAAAATTATTTTTTTTAAAAAAAGCAATAAAATCACTGGTAAAGGCAAGTATACAGCAAATGTAGCAAAGCGACCACCTATGAAGCTAAGATGAAAGTCAAAAGACAAAAGTACTAAAATTATGTATTTCCATGACAAGAGGTAAAGGATACAAATGCACAAAAAAGAGGTAACATACGATATCAAAAATATAAAATGTGGGAGGAGAGGAGTAAAAGAGTAGAGCTTTTAGCAAGAGGTCAAACTTAAGAGACTGTCAACTTAATATAGATTGCTCTATCTGTAGGTTATTATATATGAACCTCATGGTAATCACAAACCAGAAACCTATAAAAAAAACAAAAAACAAAAAAAATTAAGAGAAAGGAACCCAAACATAATACTAAAGAAAACCATCAAACCACAAGGGAAGACAGCAAGAGAAGAAGAAAGGAACAGAGAACTAAAAGACCCAGAAAGAAAGTAACAAAGTGCCAATAAATGCATTCTTATCAATAGCTGCTTTAGATGTCAATGGACTAAATACTCCAATCAAAAGGCATAGAGTATCTGATTAGATAAAAAAATCAAGGACTATATATATGCTGAGTACAAGAGACACACATCAGACCTAAAGACACTCACAAACTGAAAGTGAAGGGATGGAAAAAGATACTCCATGCAATTGGCAAAGAAAAGAAAGCTGGGGTAGCAATACTCATATCAGACAAAATAGACTTTAAAACAAAAACTGTAACAAGAGACAAAGAAGGGCACTACATAATGATAAAGGGAAGGATCCAACAAGAAAATATAACACTTGTAAATATCTATGCATCCAACACAGGAGCACCTAAATTTATAAAGCAATTATTAACAGACGTAAAAGGAGAAATAGACAGCAACACAATAATACTAGGGGATTTCAACACTCTATTTACACCAACGGATAGATCATCCAAACAGAAGATCAATAAGGAAACATTGGCTTTTAAATGGCACATTAGACCAGATGGACTTAGTAGATATTCACAGAACATTTCATCCAAAAACCACAGAATATACATTCTTTTCAAACGCCCATGGAACATTCTCCAGGATTGATCACATATTAGGCCACAAAACAAGTCTCAATAAATTTAAGAAGACTGAAATAATACTAAGCATCTTTTCTGACTACAATGGTATGAAACTAGAAATCAACTGTAGGAAGAAAATCGGAAAAGTCACAAAAATGTGGAGATTTAACAAAATGCTACTGAACAACAATTGGGTCAATGAAGAAATCAAAGGAGAAATCAAAAAATACATGGAGACAAATGAAAATGAAAATACGACATGTCAAAATTTATGAGATACAGAAAAAGCAGTTCTAAGAGGGAAGTTTATATCAATACAGGCCTACCTCAACAAACAAGAAAAACCTCAAACTATCTAACAGTGCACCTAAAGGAATTGGAAAAAGAAGAGCAAGCAAAGCCCAAAATCAGTAGAAGTAAGGAAATAATAAAAATCAGAGCAGCAATAAATGAAATAGAGACTAAACAAACAATAGAAAAAAATAAATGAAACAAAGAGCTGGTTCTTTGAAAAGATCAACAAAATTGACAAGCCTTTAGCTAGACTCACCAAGAAAAAAACAGAGAAGGCTCAAATAAATAAAATTAGAAATGAAAGAGAAGAAATTATAACAGATATCTCAGAAATACAAAAGATTACAAGAGAATACCACAAAAAGCTACATGACAACAAACTGGATAATCTAGAGGAAATGGATAAATTCTCAGAATCATACAACCTACCAAAAGTGAATCAAGAAAAAATAGAGAACTTGGATGGACAAATCACCAGCAAGGAGACCGCAGTAATCAAAAACCTCTCCAAAAATAAATGTCCAGGACCAGATGGCTTCCTTGGTAAATTCTACCAAACATTCAAAGAAGACTTGTTACCTATCCTTCTCAAACTCTTACAAAAAATTGGAGAGGAAAAGAAGCTTCCTAACTCATTCTGCAAAGCCAACATTACCCTCATGCCAAAACCACACAAGGACAACACAAAAAAAGAAAATTATAGGCCAATATCACTGATGAACATCAATGCAAAAATCCTCAACAAAATACTAGCAAATCAAGTAAAATACATTAAAAAGATCATACACCGTCATCAAGTGGGATTTATTCCAGGGATACAGAGATGGTTTGACATCCACAAATCAATCACTGTGATACACCACGTTAATAAAATGAAGAATAAAAAACTCATGATCATCTCAATAGATGCAAAGAAAGCATTTGATAAGACACAGGATCAATTTGTCATTAAAAAAAATCTCTCAATAAAATGGCTGAAGGAGGAAACATAATAAAGGCTATATTTGACAAACCCACAGCCAACATCATACTTCACAGTGAAAAAATGAAAGCTATCCCTCTGAGAACAGGAACAAGATAAGGGTGCTCACTCTCACCACTCTTATTCAACACAGTACTGGAGATTTTGACCAGAGAAATCAGGCAAGTAAAAGAAATAAAAGGGATCCAAATTGGAAAGGAAGAAATGACACTGCCACTATTTGTAGATGACATGATTTTATATATAGAAAACCATAAAGAATGCACCAAAAAACTTTTAGAAATAATACACGAATGCAGTAAAGTTGCAGGATACAAAATCAACATACGAAAGTCAGTTGTGTTTCTATCTATTAATAATTAAGTAGCAGAAAGAGAAATTAAGAATACAATCCCATTTATAATTGCAACAAAAAGAATAAAATACCTAGGAATAAACTTAAGCAAAGAGGTGAAAGATCTGTACACTGAAAACTATAAAACATTATTGAAAGAAACTGAAGAAGACAAAAAGAAATGGAAAAATATTCCGTGCTCCTGGATTGGAAGAATTAACATAGTGAAAATGTCTGTACTTCCTATAGCTATCTACAGATTCAATGCAATCCATAACAAAGTTCTAACAATGTTTTTCACAGAAATAGAACAAAGAATCCTAAAATTTCTATGGAACAACAAAAGACTCTGAATAGCCAAAGGAATCTTGAGGAGAAAAGAACAAAGCTGGAGGTATCACACTCTCTGATTTCAAGATATACTATAAAGCTATAGTACTCAAAACAGCATGGTACTGGCACAAAAACAGACACACAGATCAACAGAAAAGAATCGAGAGCCCAGAAATAAACCCACACACCTATGGACAGCTAATTTTCAACAAGGGAGCCAAGAACACACAGTGAAGAAAGGGAAGTCTCTTCAATAAACGGTTTTGAAATTTGTGACCCATGGATGGATCTTGACAGCATTTTGTTAAGCGAAATACGTCAGAGGAAGAAAGTCAAATATCATATGATCTCACTCATAAATAGAAGATAAAAACAATGACAAACAAACACATAGAGACAGAGATTGGATTGGTGGTTACCAGAGGGAAAGAGGGCGGGAGGAGGGGAAAGGGGTGACTAGGCGCACATGTGTGGTGATGGAGTGTAATTAGCTATTGCGAGGTAATCTACACAGAAATTGAAATATAATTATGTACACCTGAAACTTATATAATATTACAAATCAATGTTACTGCAATAAAATAATTAATTAATTAATTAATTAGAAAGGTTTTCTCCTATGTTATCTTCTAGGAGTTTTATAGTTTTGTGTTTTACATTTAGGTCTATGATCCATTTTGAGTTCATTTTTGTGAAAGGTGTAAGGTCTGTGTCTAGATTCATTTTTTTGCACATGGATCTCCAGTTGTTCCAGTACAGTTTGTTGAAGAAACTATCTTTGCTCCATTATATTGCCTTTGCTCCTCTATAAAGATCAATTGACTATATTTATAAGGATCTATTTCTGGGCTCTATTATGTTACATTGACCTATTTATCTATTCTTTTACCAATACCACACTGTCTTGATTACCGGAGCTTTATTCTATCTTGAAATTGGGTAGCATTAGTCTTCCAACTTTGTTCTTCTCCTTCAATATTGTGTTGTCTATCCTGAGTCTCTTGTCTGTCCATATAAACTTTATAATCAGTTTGCTGTTACTCATAAATAACTTGCTGAGATTTTGGTTGGGATTGTAGTGAATGTACAGGTAAAGTTGACAATATTGAATCTTCCTATCCGTGACCAGGAAATATCTCTTCATTTATTTAGTGCTTCTTTGATTTCATTCAAAAGAATTTTGTAGTTTGCTTCATTATAGACCTTGTATATATTTTGTTAGATTTATAACTAAATATTTCATTTTGAAGGGTACTAATGTAAATGGTAATTTTTTTATTTCAAATTCCACGTTCATCATTGGGATGCAGAAAAGCAATTGACTTTTGTATATTAGCTGTATCCTGCAAACTTGTTATAATCACTATTAATGCCCAGAGCTTTTTTGTTGATCTTTTGGATTTTCAACATAGATGATCATGTCATCCACGAACAAAGACAATTTGGTGTCTTCCTTCCCAATCCATATTATTTCCTTTTCTTGCCTTACTGCATTAGCTAGAACTCCTAGTGTGATGTTGAAAAGGAGTAGTGAAAGAAGACATCCTTGCCTTGTTCCTTATCTTAGTGGGAAAGCTTTGAGTTTCTCACCATTAAGTACGACGTCAGGTGTAGGTTTTTTGTAGATAGTCTTTACCAATTTGAGAAAGTTCCCCTCTCTTCCTAGCTTACTGAGAGTTTTTATCATGAATGGATATTGGATTTTGTCAAAGGCTTCTTCTGCATCTATTGATATGATCATGTGATTTTTCTTTATTAGTCTGTTGATGTGATAGATTACATTACTTGATTTCCAAATGTTGAACCAGCCTTGGATACCTGAGATACATCTACTTCATCGCGGTGTATAATTCTTTTTATACTTTTTGGATTCAATTTGCTAATATTTTGTTGAGGATTTTTGGATCTACATTCATAAGAGATATTGGTCTATAGTTTTCTGTTCTTTTAGTGTCTTTGTCTGGTTTTGATGTTAGGGTAATACTGGCTTCATAGAATGAGTTAAGAAGTAGTCCCTCTGCTTCTATCCTCTGAAAAAGATTGCAAAGAATTGGTATAATTTCTTTCTTCACTGTTTGGTAGAATTCACCAGTGAACCTATCTGGACCTGGTGCTTTCTGTTTTCAAAGGTTATTCATTATTGATTCAATTTATTTAATAAATATAGACCTATTTAGATCATCTATTTTTTCTTGTGGGAGTTTTAGCAGATTGTGTCTTTCAAGGAATTGGTCCATTTCACCTAGGTTATCAAATTTGTGGGCATAGAGCTGTTCATAGTATTCCTTTACTATCCTTTTAACTTGCATGGGATCTGTAGTGATGTCCCCTCTCTCGTTTCTAATATTAGTAATTTGTGACCTCTCTCTTTTATTTCTTAGTTACCCTGACCAGAGGCTTATTGATTTTATTGACCTTCTTAAAGAATCAGCTTTTAGTTTTGTTGTTTTTTCTCTGTTTCTTCCCTGTTTTGAATTTGATTGATTTCTGCTCTAATTCTTCCTTTCCTTCTATTTACTGTGGATTTAACTTCCTCTTCTTTTTCTAGTTTCCTAAAATGGAAACTTAGATTATTAATATTAGATCTTTCTTCTTTTCTAATATGTTCCTTCAGTGCTATAAATTTCCCTGAAGCATTGCTTTTACTGCAAGGTTCTTTTTTAAACCCATATGTTTCTATCTGACAGTAAAATGAGATGGTAGAAAAACATGATCTGCTAAGGGCACATTTCAAGTAGGTCTGTTTTTCAATAACTCAACTATTTTGAGTATTTGGGTTTTCTTAATTTTTTGAATTTTTCTCCAACTTTTTATTTTTAATTTTTATTTATTTATTTATTTATTTTAAAGATTTTATTTTTTTTTCCTTTTTCTCCCCAAAGCCCCCTAGTACATAGTTGTATATTCTTTGTTGTGGGTCCTTCTAGTTGTGGCATGTGGGATGCTGCCTCAGCGTGGTTTGATGAGCAGTGCCATGTCTGCACCCAGGACTCGAACCAACGAAACACTGGGCTGCCTGCAGCGGAGCATGCGAACTTAACCACTCAGCCATGGGGCCAGCCCCCACCAACTTTTTATTTTTGAAATGTTCAAAACTATGGAAAGCTGCAAAAAAATAGTTAACAATGAATATCTGGATAGCATTAATCTATATTCCCAAATTATTACCATTTCGCCACATTTACTTACTCTCTCTGTCTCTACAGATTTTTTGCCTAGCCATTTGAGAACTAGTTGTAGACATAAAGATGTCTCATTCCTAAATACTTTAGCATGCACCTCCTAAAAACAAATATCCTACCATAATTACATAAGAATGATCACACTTAGGAAATTTTAAGTGATACAATACAATTACGTAATATACAAT
Organism: Equus quagga; assembly: GCF_021613505.1. Lineage (NCBI taxonomy): Eukaryota > Metazoa > Chordata > Mammalia > Perissodactyla > Equidae > Equus > Equus quagga. Next base: position 13,084,694 of record NC_060274.1, on the reverse strand, counting down.
TCAAATTTCCCCAATTGTCTCGATAATATCCTTTTCAGTCTGTGGAATTTATATTTTATTTTAAATCCAGGGTCCAGTCTAGGTTCACCATTGCATATATTGTCATGTTTATATAGTTCCTTTTGTCTTTGATGATTAATGTTTTTGTAGAGCCCAGGCCAGTTGCTTTGCATAATGTCCCTCAAATTGGATTTGTTTAATTGTTCCCTCACAATTAGACTTGAGTTAAACATTTTTGGCAGAGGTACACAACTGAGGTTGGAATGCTTTCCTTCTTATTACACATTAGAAAAAGCTCAAAATATGCCGGATTAGTGTTTTCTTTCAATCACTTAATGACACTGAGTGATTGCCTCCTATAAAGTAAATTTAGTGCCACAGTTTGCAGTTTACAAAATGCTTTCGCATGGATTAATTTATTCGATTTGCACAAGAACCCCATGAGGTATGCATTTTTAATCAACTTTTCTTTTTGAATGGAAATTCATCAAAATTTATATAAACAGTAAGACTGCTTCTGCGGCCAAAATTTGAGTATTTAAAACTGTAAGTATCACACCAGAGTAAAAAGCCCTCTATTTTCATGTCAACTAAATCTAGGCTTTTTTTCTCTTCTACAAACTGCACTCCTTGTTGTCCAAACTTTGTGCCTTTTGGTTCTAGTTTTGTTAATATGTTAAATTACAGGGTAATGTGATATTATGCTTTATCTGAACATTTTCCAACTATAATGATTTGAAATTGTAATAGTAAAATCATAAATAATGCAAAAGTAGGTGAATGTTAGCTGTATTGAATGCCAAGTAATTAGCTTTTGTTCACGTTTATATCTTTGCATTTGGTGCACGTTGTAGTATAGCAGCTTTTCCTTTCTCCCTAGGACAAAATTTTATGTCACTTCCTTCTACTTCCCAAAAGAATGAACACAGCATTGTTTCATGATGTAGTAATCAACATTTTACAGGAACTTCTTACCATATTAAATTAGTTTTTTTTTAAATTTTCTTTTTACCCTTGGACCTCACAATCCTAGTATTGTTTAGTTTAGGGTCAAGACAAGACAAGTTTGGGTATCAGCATATGTAACTTGATTCACAACCAATAGCATGAATCTCTAAGTAGACATTCCAGCCAGAAAGAGCACAAATAGGTTTCTCCATCTTACAAGTCAAGGGTGTTGATGGGGGTGAAAGCTAGACAACTTTTATAGCATTACTCACATTTAAAAAGCAACAATGCCTATGTAAGGGCGAATGCAGATGCTTACCTGGGTGGTACTCAGATTCAAATATACTATCTAAATCATTTCGAGTTTGGAAAGATCTTGAAGAAATAGGGTGCTATTTTCCACTGATAAAAACCACATTGCCACCTCTACAAAGCCTCAAGCTAAGAAGACAGATCAAGACCCATTTGCTCCTTCATCCATGTACAATTTTCCTAACACTCAGTGATTTGAATATCTCATTTCAAAGTAAAAGAGTAATTTCAAATGCCTGAATAATGAGTGTGAAATTATTGCCCTTGTCCAGTGTTCAATTTCCTAAGGAAGCAGAGACAGAATCCTGAAAATACCCAAAGATGGAACAAAACTCTCTTTTCAACTATCACAGAGTTCTGCAAGTATAACATCATTTTGTTTTAAATTGGTATATTATGCACCCCCTTAAAAGAAAAATCTGTATTTTAATCCTAGGAAAAGCATTATTCTTATTCTTCATTGGAATTAATTTTCTAGGCCAAATACAGTAAAGGAAACTGCATTTGATGATTATGCCTTGAACATATAAATTGTAGCCAGACAGAAAGACTGATGAAGAATGTTTCAGCTATGAAGTCTTTAATAAAACATGAATCATTCATTTTTTTCCCCAATCCTCAACAGTGTCCTATTATCTTCAAATAACAATAAGAGAGGCTGCCTGCAGTTAATCACTGTAATTTCCTAAGAAATAAAGACTGATGTCTATTGAAAATTATTCCAATTATGTCTTTGAAAATGAGTTCAAAACTGTTAAAATTACTACTTTCAATACTATATTAACCTCCACCAAGTGTTATTAGTTTTTCTCACAATCTTCCTAAAGCAAAAGATGACATTAGTGCCCAATTTTTTTATTTGGTAAAAAATCAACTTTGAGAGGCCACAATTGTTTTTAAAATTTTGCTCAAGTTTGATCCACTTAAGGTTTAATCTAACCCTTTTCTAATACATCCTGAAAAGCAATTTCTCTGCTTAAATAAAAAACATGGCCTAAATCCATTTTATTGCATCACATAAAATCAATCTTTGTAACCACTTGAAAATAAGTAGAAGATAAGCAGAGAGAAGGGATCTCACAAAAACCATGATGAAAAAACATTTATTAAGCTCTGATTATTACTTAATTTGCATAGGCACATGCTAAATGCTATACACGTGTTAATCATTCAATTTTCACAACAGCCCTATAAAGTTGATGCTGTCTGTATTCCCATTTTACAGATGAGGACTACTGCCCTGAAATCTGTCACTCTGGCTGGCGACCTCTGCTCTGAGGACAGCTGCCACTCTACTCCTCATAGCTGGCAGCCTATGCTGCCCCCAACCTCATCTAGCCACGCCCCCCCACACACACACATACCTGTTTCTGATCATTACTTTGATGAGAACTCTACACAGTTACAGTTGCTTTCCTTTGACTATACTCTCTTCTTTCAGAACCCACAGGCGCTCTAGAAGAGGGACTGGGTGGGGAGGAGCAGAGGACAAGGAGGCTCTGTGTCAGAGATCTTTGAACCCACAACCATGCCTCCTCCCACCCTGCCAGACTTCTTCGCTCATCTTGGCTTTTGCCAGGAGCCCCATGGCTCTTGGACCCCATACAATGCACCTGGTCATGTCTCTGAGTCCTTTCTGAAGGGTGCGCCATTTACTGAATGTTCTCTGCCGGCAGGGCAGTGACTGACCCAGCTTTGACACACAGTGCCCATCAGCAATTGGTTGGCTGCAGCCTAACATTGCAGATCAAGTTGGCAGACCCTCCTCCTGACGCGGTTCAAAACACTATGTTCCAAATTATTAGCTATACGAAGGAGGCAAAATTCATGACTCTCAAGCTTTTCTGTTTTGATTCTTGATATGCTGTGAACTCTATATACATTTAATGAGGGTAAAGGGAAGCACAGGGAAAAAGAAAGGAAAGAAGAGGAAAATGAAGGAAAGAGGCTTTGGGGTGCGCAGTTTCGATGATGGTGTGTCATTGTAGGAACTTTGACCAGCCAGAGGGTGGCACAAGGCCAGGCCTGTGGGAGGTAGGGGAAGGGAGCTGCCATAGATGAGGATATAAAGAAGACAGGACAAGACTGAGAACAAAATTCACTTCACAGTTTTGCCACTGCCTACTCTGCTTCTCCCAGAGGCCAATATCACATCTTTTAGCCTCGTTAGCCCTCCCTAAAGCTCTGCCACACTCCCTAGAAACTCCCATGAGTAGAGATTCATTTGTGTCAACTTTCTACACCTAGGAAAACTCTCCTTCTGTACTTCTCTGACAAAAATGCATATTCCATGTAAAATGCTCTTTACATGAATATCAGCGTCAATGGTTTTTGGTAAAGGAGAAGGAACATTAAAGTGAAAGAGGCTGACACACCAGCCCCATTCCCAATGTTGGGAGGGAGGAGTGGATTAGATGCAGATGCTAAATGTATATTATATAATGACACTTTCCTCTTCCCTTCCTCACTGTTCTAAAGTCACTGCATTTCCAGTTGTTTGGTCCTTCTTGCACAGAGCAGGCTTCTGAGTCACCACCCCTACCACAGGCATATTTTTAAACCCAAAGTGATATGCATGTCTGACAATGGTGCTGGCTATTGAGCGCTAGAAGGGACAAAGTATATACAGGATCTGTATTCACCATGTCCTTACTCAAAGCAACAATTATAGCATTCATTCCATTTTTTAGAAAATAAAGTTTTTGATATAAAAAATACATATTCACATTGTTGTAAACTTACAAAATGCAAAAGAAAAAAGTTAATAAAACAAAAACTACCCCTCATCCCCAAATCTATAGATACCCACTCTTAACCTGTGTAGTTCCTGCTCCATTTTCTTCTATTCATTTTGAAAACTTGTAACGTAACAAGGGGTATTCTATATATATAGCTTTGTGTCTACAAGGCCTAATCTTAGAGCTCTGCACAGATGGGGATTATAGCTAATATTTGAGCTCCCTGACAAGTCACATTGAGATTCTTTAATCACAGCAGAGGCCCTGGCATTCCACTAACTTTATCAGGCATGTATGAGATTTTGGACAGCACCCTAATGAGCTGCAATGCTCTGAAGAGCATTCTTTTCTTATCTCTGTCATTGAGCAGGAGGTCCTAGGACGCAGAACAATGTGAAAGTCCACATGCACATTTTCAGTGTTTGAAAACCAGTACATAAAGCACAGAAATCCTTTTGAGAACAAGACTAGCAACACTTCTAAGGCTCAGTGATTAGGGCAATCTCAAATATTTCATCATTTAAGATTTTTGTGTACTTTCAGGGAAAGAGCTCTATAAACAGCAGAATGCAGATTGTTTAAGTCAAAACTCACTGTTAATAGGAAAATGTAGGATTCAGAATCATCTGGCTCAGTTTTAGAGAATTACGAAAAGTTTTCTTAAGAAAAATTTTGAAGACGCATGAGAAAACAGATTGTAATGCTATTTCATATACACACTGCTTTGACTGAACAATTTCTCAAATTGTCACCAAAATGTCTTTTTAGAGTTGATTATAGAGAACTTCTCAATAATAACTTAAACTAAGTTTAAGCCAAGAGCTTAACCTTAACTTCTCAAACATTTCATGAGTTATTGTAGTCAATTATATAATCTCAAATCACGTGGACATTTTGAGTTGTTCATATAAGAAACAGACTGTGCCCAGTTAACTCAACTGAAAAATGACGCAAACCCAAAGAAAGCAAAAGAAATGGAGAGCAACGATCCTTTAGAGAATGAAGAACTATTAAAGGCCTCTTCTCCTTTCAATAGAGAATGAGTAATTCCTATTAAGGTTACCAGCATCAGCACCGCATACACACACACATACACGCCTACATGTGTTCAGAGAGAGAAAGGATGCCAGTGCTTCTATTTGTCTCAGCGCTTCACCCCAGAATCTCTCTGGAAATCCTACTGTTTCTTTCACAGAAAGATCATGAATCACTCATGCCTTAAAATATTGTCAGCACTTAGCCTCCTAAAAACTTGAACAGTCATTCCGCCCACAAGTGCTTCATGAGGCTGAGAACCTGCTCTATGCCCAATAATATGCCAGGTTCTAAGCAGTTGGGAGAAAAGACTAGGGGAGGTGCGCTGAGAGCCGGGGTTACTGGTTTCACTTTGGACTCAGGGCACACTTCCATTCAAAGAAAGAATCCTATACTTAAAAAAATTCTTCTGAAAATCGTGAATCTATACTATTCTAATTTATTTTCCCTCAGGAATTCTACGCCTGAATAGTTATTAAAATTCATCATTACTTAAAAATATTAAGTAATAAAATTATTTTTGTTATTTAATAACAAAATTATGTAAAAAATAAAAACCCATTTCTAGAATTGTTTTAAACCAATCGAATGGTCCATCACCTCACCATTCATTTTCTAAGGCCCCATGAAAGAAGGAGGTCATTGCTTCCACTGGTGTGTACAGTGTTTTTTATTCCCTCTCAGAAGGAAAGGACAGCTCCTGTCCACCTCCAATAAAAATAAAATGCAGGTTTGGCCTGTTTCTGGGTAAAGTCCAAAGTAGACGTAATTTTGGCTTAAGTATAAAGAGAGTATTCCTATTTATTCTAATTCCTCAACTGAGCCTCTGAAAATATTTATTCTTAATTTATTTGAATGTAAGTATTGAGAGAAATGGCATTTTCTTCTTCAACAAACAAACAAAGTAGGCACCCCCCACACACACACACACAAAATATAGTCAAATAAACTCTGTACTTCCTATGGGCTTTGAAGAGGCAGGCGCTTCCTGTGCCTTCGCAACTTAACTCCTCTCTTGCATGAAGGTGACAGACACTCCCCTTCCATAGGTAATAAAATGAGAATTCTTGTATTTGAAAACAATAGCTTTAATTGTTGCCAGCTAGGTGTGGGTTTAATGGAGAAGGCTTGATACCTGACTCCTGAAAAGAAGAGCCACAGACCAACTATTCTAAACCCAAAGTAAGCACCTTTGTTAGTCTTAGACCCACATTTGACTGGCTCATAATCAATAAATCTATAAAACATGTTAACTCGGCTACTTACCAAAGCATATATTTTGTAGCCAATTATCTTGGGGCATTTACCAGAAAGTTATATTAATCAGTTAAAATATTCCATGTGTGCTGTACCAAGAGTTTTATAGTCGAAATGAGCATATAGTTCTATCAGGTTTAAATTTTCCAGGTTAAAATCATTCTAGTCATATTCTGTGGTCTATGTGTCTATGGCTTTAAATACCCTTTCATCTGTGAATGGAAATAGATTGCGAACTATTCCAAGTGGCCTTTACTCATGCTGATCTTAGGCTGCTGAGTTCTAAGATATTTGTCTTATTAGGGCCTGTGATAAGATCACATCCCCACGGTTAGGAATGGGATCTTTCCAGAAGAGAGTATACATTGCCAGTGTCAACAAACTTGGAAAGATTTGGACTCTGATATACTTGCTTTGTGATTAATGGGATATACTTATGTGGCTCTCAGCCTCTTCCTTGTGCTGTTAAGTTATTCCTAGCTGTTCTAGTGTCGTAATAACTCCAGTGACACTCTATTTCCCACTGGCTAATTCACCCGACCTGGTGATATGATGGCTCAGGGCCAGAGGTCATATTACAATACGAACAGGTCATGCATTTCCCTGTGTCTGTGGGTAGTGGAAGGAAAGAAGATTTCTAATGAATAGAAGCAGAAGCAAGACTGGGGGAACTCCTTTCAAATTTTAAAGCTCATAGTTGAAAGAAACGTGAGAGAGACATCCTAAAAATTTACATTGCCAGTAATACATTGTGAAGCCCAAAGACTCTGACTTCTAAACAACGAATAAAAAAGAAAAGCAATTCTGATGAACTTATGCTAGAGGACAGACTGGATTATCTTTCCATGTTCTCTAGAGAAAATGTTGTCACAAAAGCATTATCATATGAGGAGGCAATCACAAATTATGAAGCTAAAAATGTAGGAGAAAAAGTATTTTAGAGGTATGTCAGGCATTTAATTTTAGAATTGTCTTATTTTTCTGGATAATGTGCTACTTCTGGTGTTTCGTCAGCTTTTTAAAACTTGAAATTAATTGTCATTTCTGTCGAGTCTTTTAAATTTTAGGTTTCCCGCAGCTCTTCCTTTGCAATTTTGTATTATTTTTCCTAAAGAATACCCCAAATTGTATAAGCTTCTGGTTTCACAAAATCTGGATTCACCTGGGTTACCCCTGATTTCTTACACTACAGATGGGTTTTAGCTGGGCTATGGCAAATGATCGGGGGTAAGAGATGTGAGCGTTGAGAGATGTGTCCGCATTTGGTTCGTCCTCTCCTGAAACCATGTAGCGGTGGTACCCAAAGATTAGTGATGTCTCCAAGGGGCCTGAGAATCTTGGGCACAAGAGTTGAGGCTGTATGATCCAGGCACCCCTCCAACCTTGAAATGCTAGCATTGTATTTTGTTAAATGTGCCTGTGGGTTCCCAGTTCTCCAGGCTTTTAGAGCATTTATTTAATCTGCAGTGCAGAATAGCTGCATTCCCATGCTCGCCAGGAGCATTAAATCCAACTGGCTGGTTATCAATCCATGTCAAAAGCTCAGTTACAATAAACAACGTTTATAATATATTTAAAGGCCTGTCTGTTACTCTATATCCCGGAGTTATTTACTACTCAAAGCACTGAGATTTCAGGAGATCTGTGATTCCCTGAAATTGTATGCAGAATTTAATGTGTATCTGCATTTATGGCTTTCAGCAGAGTCTCATATTGGCCCATGACATAGATAAATTAATAATTACTAATCCACATTTCAGGAAGAAGTACCTCTAAGGAGGTGGTACCCAAAAAAATAAATATATAAAAATAAATAATAGTACTTTATACCTCCAGAAGGTTAAAAAATTTAGACCAGATATTTGAAAATCCATTTCCATACTAAGCTGGGCCAGCAGAAACATATGTCATTGATTTACATGGAGAAATTATAAGAGAACCCAGGGAGACACGGAAATTTTTAAGAGAACTGTTAATTTCATTACACAGTGTATCATTGCTCTGGACTGAATTGTGGGCTCCCCTCCGAAAATTTATATGTTGAAGCCCGAACCCCCAGTGTGATGGTATTTGGAGATGGCGTCTTCAGAGGTAATTAGGTCATGAGGTGGGGACCTCATGATGAGATTTAGTGCCCTTAGAGAAGAAGAAACAAGGGAGAAATCTATGAGGACACAGCAAGAAGATGGCCTGTAAGCCAGGAAGAGAGTCCTCACCAGACCCCAACCATGCTGGCACCCCGATCCCAGACTTCCCAGCCTCTAGAACTGTGAGAAAGAAATGTCTATTGTTTGAGCCACTCAGTCTATAATATTTTGCTACAGCAGCCCAGACTAAGACAGTTATGAGACAAGGCCTACAGAAGGAATTTCTCTTTAGTTTCGGTAGAGAAAGAGTTGGGCATCTCCTCACTTTCTTTTAAAGGGGATGTGGTCATGAGCCTATAACTAATTGTGACTTGCCCTTTGCATTAAAAGTCACAAAACTTAGAATCAAATTTGTCATCATACTCTAATAAAGGTCTAGAACTTTCCATCGTACACTTTGTATATTAATTTCACTCCAAGACACCTCTTACTTTTCCTATAATCTTTTCTATTGTTCCTTTTTCCTCATCCACTTATTTGTAATTTTATTATATTTTGCTGTCTGCATTTATGCAAATTGCTTCAAATCGTTTCAAAAACAGGCAGGTTAGAAGTAAGAAAATAAATAAATGAGTGAATGACATTTCTAATTAAGAATTAAAAATATGAATGTTCATAACTGCACTTGGATTTATATACAAATGTTTATTTGAAGAAACTTATCTCAATGATGCTCATAATCATATGGCAATGATTTACCTATTCCAGGGGCCCTTAACTTGGGGCTCATGGACCCTCAAAGGGGCCTGTAGACAGGATTCAGGGAGTCTGCACCCTTACTTGGGGAAAATATATCTTCGTTTTCACAGATCTCTAACTGAAATTTAACATTTTCTTCCAATAAAAATATTGGTCACAAACCACAGAAGTATTAGCAATATCTGTGATTTTGTTTCCCATAAGAATCACAGGTATTCTCATCTCCCATTATAATTGCTGTGTCTATCTCCGAATATTCACGCTCATCGTTGCCACTCCGATGTCATGAGACTCGCCGCTAGATCGTCATCTAATGCGTTAATAAAGAAGCACCTATATTACTACACTACCGGTTTTTTGATTATTATATTTTTTCTATGTGGTTTCTTTGTAATCTTTTATATTTCATTTTATATATTTAAAAACATTATTCTGAAAAGGGGTCCATAGGCTTTCTCAGCCAAGGGTGTCTTGGGCATAAAAGAAGTTAAAACTCTGACAAACACAAACTGTTGAGGTAGCATTTTACAGAGTGTTTGCAAACGTCTGACTGAGACCCATGCTGTGACTAAGAACAGTGGCATCCTCTTTTAAACAAAAAGCCATATTAGAAGTTCCATGAGTCTTCTAGTCCTTTTGACAATATAAGGTCATCATCAGCCCACACGCAATAAGTCTATTTATTAAGTCACATTTGCAATTTCTGAAAAGGCATTTAACAGCTTTGTGAAGCTTCCGGTCAGCATTTCTCCTACCGAGAGAGAAAAATCAAGTGACTTAACATTTAAAATATCTTTTAAGAAGCAGTATATTTGACTCAATCATGTAACAACTCATTATCTATTTTGCAAATTACCCAAGCCCCTTCTTTTTATTTTTTTTCCCCTTGTGCATCAGGCTTCTTTTGAATTTATGTCAGACGCTTGGGTACTTTTAGCACAATTGGAACAGTGCAAGAATAAGGAAGTAAAACAAAAGGCTGTCAGTACGATTACTTAACACATGCCTAAGGAATATTTTTAGTTACTGTTGTGACATTTGCAATAAGACCTGGTACAAGTGAGTGTGCCTGTTGTGTGTGCCCAGTGGGGCGCTGAGACCACCCTAAGAAGGCCATGGGCCAGGGCCTTTGTCCCTACTTCCCAACTTCGTTGATCTAAGACCAGGAGAGGGAGCAAGGATTGAATGGGGAGATTTTCTCTCACCAGCACCACCCCCACCGCAGCTACAGTGGGAAGTGGAGGGTGCAGATGTATGGTGGACCCCTTGGATGGTGGAATTTCTCCTCTCTCCACTTCCGGCCAACAGGAGGCTATTCCCCTGGGCCCCCTGCCTCACTCCAGTGAAAGTTGTGGTTGGAAATTGGAGTTCATAGCTAAACAATAAGGCACCAGATTATCTAAGATCCTTTGAGGATACACCATTTCGTGTACTGATAAATCATCCGGATGGCTGAGTTCCTATCCTCTTAAGCAATGAGACTTTCTTCATGCTAGTTATCTTAGACAACTGAATGTACTGCAAATGTACTATATGCCTCCTATGTACTTAGAAAAGTAGCCTGAAATTAGTTTAATCTTATATTGATGATTCTCGGTCGACACTGAAAATATCTACTATCTCACATGGGTTTATTACAAGGGTAATTCCCACAATCCATTCAGGGCCCTTGACCATAAATCTGAATTGATGTTGAGATCTTTGAGTTCTTGCAGCTGCTTTTTCTACTTTTTGTCTAACCCCTTCTTGTCAGACATTACTTCTCATTGTTTTCAGTGATCCTTGTGAGAGTTTCTTTTATCTTCTGAGATATTTGGAAACCAGATATGCAATAATGAATAGATTGAGGGCTCAAGGACTTTAAACGGAATAAGAAGTACAGTGCATGAGATCCATTATTTGTTATTTATGACATCTATTTGAGCATTCACAAAGTTTTACTTATTTGTTGATCTGCTGTGCGCTAGATGTGTGAGTTTATAGAATAGATAACTTTCAAGTAAATGAGACTCAGCTGTACTTGGTTTTCTGTGGAAATCATCCAGAGCTGCCTCATTGCTCTCATAAGTCTGTCTATATACCAACTCAAAGAAATGTTTATCCCACTTTTTGGCTGACAGTGAGTTTCTGTTGTTGAGTTAAAATCTCCTGAATCTAGTAACTGAGATATTTGCAGACCTTGACTACACAAAACACCAGGTCTTGTTGTCAGAAATCTCTGAGTCACACATTCTGTTTCACGGAGGCAGCAAAACCAACTTCTCCCACTTCCTCTTTCACCACGACTTTATTTGTCTCATTTAGTTGTAACCACACAGTGTGGTGGAAGGACTGCGGACACATTGAAATCCTGCTTCTGCCTCCAGCTAGCTGTTGGACTTTGGGAAACTACAGTCCTCTCAAGTCTCAGCTTTTTCATCTGTAAACTGAATATAACATAATTTAGGACCCAAGGTGTTTGTGAGGATTCAGTGACATAATTTCCATGAATCTTCCCAGTTAGTGTCAGGCGCTTGGTAGATGCTTCATAAATTATTTGTTTCTTATCCTTTCTCGTGTTCCTTCATTTTCCTGTTTATTGACTCCACAGCACTCAAATATACAGATCATCTTCAACTATGCAACTGTCATCTTTGGTGAGGCATTGTTGATCAGCAGCCAGCAGCTTCAGTTACTCTCTCCAAGTCCCCATCAGATGAATGCAGCTGTGTGAGAGCACTTTTCACATTGCCTCTTGAACATGTACATGCACAAATCTGTCAGCCCTCAGACCAGGACTTTCTTGAGGAGTGGCATGGCATCTCATTCATCTTTGCATTCCTGACTCTTACACATTTAATAAATGAATAAAAGAACGAATCACTATTTAGATATCTTGAATGAAAGTTTGCTTATATTAGGAGATTTCTAATCTGGTATAGTAAAAATTTGGATCAGAAGCCAGAGATCCTGAAAAACAAGAGGCCAGGATGACCAAATTCATAGACAGCTACTCACCGATGGTTCTCTGCAGACCTCCCAGCACCACATTCAGTTCATCATGTTAACCTGGGAAATTTCCCACTGTAGCTTTAAATCGGAAAAGAAAAAGTCCTCACCTGCATTTCTAGACAGAGTCATTCTGTCTGTGACTAAAATAGTCTATTTTAAGTCATAAGAAAATAAGTGAGAAGGCTGGTGCCTCCTGGCTGTCCACTGAAGCCTCTCCATCTCAATGATCACTGGGTCAGGTGTCTTTCTTAGAATGAAAAACAGCTGCAGCTAAACAGCCTGGTCCACCACACTTGCTTTTCAGTTACTCGGGCCCACTTCTTTGATACCTGCTATACCCACCCTCTTCATAATTTCTACAGTGCATTCTTCACCACCCATTTTCCCATTTCCACGACAATCACCAGGTCCGCCTTATGCTTCTCCCTATATTTCTGCCTCCTGCCTCTTTCTACATCCATCTGTCCTGCACATACTTATCAGAATAATCTTCCATAAAAATTACATCTCACAGGTTAAGAAAGAATCAGTGATTGTTTTTCCCTCTCTAGCTTTCCTTTCCAACCAACGAAACAGCGCCCAACTTCCTTCTTCTTGACGCCCAGCCCACTCCCAGCTATCTAATTCTAGGAAGCTCTCCACGGCAGTCAAATTAACCTCATCGGTGCTTGTTTTCTCATTATTTAATAATATTTTAGTATATACTGTGCCTTTTATCCAGCATCCCCTTCCTCATCTTCTCATCCAAACTTGCTTCCTTAAATTCCTTAAAAACATAACATTTTAGAGTAAAAAAAATTACCTTGGGTTAGAGTCTAATAATGCAATGTAGTCCCCTCATTTCTTTCCAGTCAAGAAACTAAGACCCAGAGATGGCTTGTGACAGCCTTCTCACAGGAAGGTGTCAGGATCAACACACCTAACTCCATCAACTCCTCTCGAGAAAGCACTTCTATGACCAGGGAAGAGGGCCGGAGGGCGGATGCCATGGAACACTCGCCGATGGCAGGCCTCGATTTTAGATGCTTTCACGTGTGCTCACGTGATTCTCACAAGGAATCCATTTTAGGAAGACAAACCTGACACTCAGAAAGATCAAGTAAATTATTTGCTCAAAATCCTACATCTAGTCAACGTCAGACTCAGTTCTAAGACCTAGGCTTGTTCAGCCCCCTCGAATCTCTTTATTTCTATATTGCACTGTTCCTTCCACCTGCAGACGCTATCTAAAATTCACGTCTCTATTTATGTACCTCTGTGTATTGGTCGGCTAGGGCTGCCATAACAAAATAGCATAGACTGGGCAGCTTAAACGACGGAAATTTATTTTCTCACAGTTCTGGAGGGTAAGTCTGAGATCAAAGCATTGGGGGTTTGGTTTAGGGCCCACCCTAACAGCCCCAGTTTAACTTAATCACCTCTTTACCGGCTCTGTCTCCAAATACAGCCACATTCTGAGGTACTAGGGGTTAGGTCTTCAACATGGGAATTTTGGGAAGGACACAGTTCAGCCTGTAAGAGTGTCCAGAGCTGTATCTTCTACTTCTATTATCCTCAATCTCACCCCATTCCCAAGTAGAGTACCTCTTTCACCAAATTACAACAAAAATCACACAAATTAATATTTAATAAGGTTTAGACTCTTCTGCAGATTTACATTTAATGTGAGCAGGCTCTAGATATGCATTCACCATGTCTTTATTGCTATCTATACCCTGCTTTTTGCTTCCAACAAGCATCAAAAATAGTGAGTAAAAATGAATGTCTGCTAACAGCATTAAGCTCCCCTACACGCTGAGTAAATACTACACATTAGACTATTAGATATCCAGGCTCCCTCCCCAACTCACCACACTCACACCCACCCACCGACAAACATGAACAACAAGCAAGTGAACAAAGGATTTCTCGTAAGGATCTCACCAGTGAAAAGAAGAAACGCATGAGGGCCACTTCTTAAGTATAAAGAGCTCTGCAGAAACCTTAGCAATTCTTAGGGGGGAAAGACGAAAATAAAGGGCAGTGATTACGAAAAGAAATAAGAACAGAGTGAAAAGGCGTCAAAAGGTGTGGTGCATGTGCTTATTTTCCTTTCCGAAATATTTTAATTCAATTTAAAATTTTACCATTTAATTCATCTTTTTTGCAAAACTTATCCAGAAGCCAACCTTCCTTCCCAAACCAGTAGTTTTTATACACAACAAAGAACAAAGCATACTTTACATTAATTTCAGACTTCCTGAGAAAAGATCTTGGTAAAAGAGTCATAACTATACCACCCCCTATTGCAATATGATGGGAAGGTAATATACATTCGTAATTTCTAGATTATTTATAAGATGGTAATAATTTAGAATGTTCTAATTTCTTGTCAGGTTTATAGAAGGAGAATAATTTTCAATTTAAGGTTGGTGGTGATATCTGAAACTCAGGAACACAGGGACAGTCCATTAAAAATGGGTTACACGGGCCAGTCCAGTGGCCTAGCAGTTAAGTGCGTGGGCTCCACTTCAGCAGCCCGGAGGTCACCAGTTTGGATCCCGGGCACAGACCTGTGCACCGATCATCAAGCCATGCTGTGGCAGATGTCCCACACATAAAGTTGAGGAACATGGACACAGATGTTAGCTCAGGGAGAATCCTTCTCAGCAAAGAGAGGAGGACTAGCGGCGAACGTTAGCTCAGGGATAATTTTCCTCAAAAAAAACCAATGGGTTACATAGTCTTTTCTGGTTATCATTTTAAAACTGTGAACATGTACCTTTATTTTTTTAAAAACAAGGAACTTCCTTACAAGTATGTCAAGTCATCTTAGATGAGGAAAGTTTCGTAAAGGGACATATGGGGAAGAAGGTTAACATACGCTAAAACACACTGTCTCTTCCAAATTATGTGACTTCCAAAAAAAAAGGAAAATCTAACATTTATTAAACATTATGTATCTAGTTTTCTCTCCCTCCAATTCCCAAAAGATCTCTCTCAAGTAACCTTCCCCTATCTCTCAAAATACCCAGAACCCCAAAAACCTCTTATTCACAGTCTTTATCAATGTCACAAATTTGTATTTATTTGTATTATTAAGATTCATGCTGTTCTATGGGAAACAGTATGGAGGTTCCTCAAAAAATTAAAAATAGAGCTACTATATGATCCAGCAATTCCACTTCTGGGTGTTTATCCAAAGAACTAAATGCAAAAAGATATATGCACCCCCATGTTCACTGCAGCATTATTTACAGTGACCGAGACATGGCAACAACCTAAGTGTCCATCAGTGGATGAATGGATAAAGAAAGTGTGGTATATATACACAATAGAATATTATTCAGCCATTAAAAAAAAGGAATTTACAACAACACAGACAGAACTTGAGGGCATTATACTAAGTGAAATAAGTCAGACAAAGAAAGACAAATATCCTATGATCTCACTTATATGCGGAATCTAAAAAAAAACCAAGCTCATAGATGCAGAGAATAGATTGGTGGTTGACAGAGGCAGGGGCCAGGGGTGGGTAAAATGGGTAAAGGGAGTCAAAGAGTACAAATTTCCACTTATAAGGTAAATAAGTCCTGGGGGTGTTATGTATAGTATGATAACTATAGGTAATAAGACTGTATTGCATATTTGAAAGATGCTAAGAGAATAAATCTTAGAAGTTCTCATCACAAGAAAAAACATTTGTAACTATGTGTGGTGATGGATATTAACCCAACTTATTGTGGTGATCATTTGACAATATATACATATATCGAATCCTTATGTTGTACACTGGAAACTAATATAATGTTATAAGTCAATTATATCTGAATTTTTTAAAAATGAGACTGTACAAAAAAAGGAATAGATTAGACCATCTTTAGAATTTTAATCTTCTGCTACTCAGTTTGTGGGTCCTGAATGCCTGTCGAAAATATGATGAGGCTACAGACCCTCTCCCAGAAAAATGCAAAAGAAAAAAGTTTAATGTCTGTCCCGCCGCTCTAGGGTGGCAGGGACCACTTCTGTTTTGCCTCATCAGTTAATCCCCAGCACAGCGCCTAAAACATCACGGGAGCTCAGGACTTGTGGTTTAATCACTGCCTGACTGACGCAAGAAACCAACAGTTATTTCTAACTTCACATCCAAGGCGTCCTTCCTCCTTCCACCTCTCATCCAACCAGCTCACCTCCTACGTCCGAGAGGAGTTAGAGACCATTCATATATGCTCATTGTCCTTTTCTTCTTATTGAAGACCAAATCCTCCACCATGTTTGAGAGCCACCCTCTCCCAATTCTTCAGAGAAAGCACATTTATCATCCCTTCTTTCTCCTACCTTCTGACAATCCCTTTCTATTCTCTTTCTTCTCAATGCACAGCCATTTTTAAATCCCACCTACCTCTAAACAAATCCTTTTGTTTTTTAACCTTCCCTTCAGTCAAGCTTCTTGAAAGAAATTTGCTCTTACTCCTCCAATTCTCACTATACACTTGGTTCTCAAAGATCTGAAGATCGACTTCAGGCTCTCAGCTGTATCAGGATGCTCATGTCAAAAATGACAGGCATTTTCTTGCCGCTGAATTCAGTGGGCACTTCTCAATCCCCTTCTTACTGACCTCCCCACAGCATGAAATCCTGTCTCAATATTCCCTTTCCCCTGCCTTTCAGGATTCTACTTTCTCCCAGTCTTCTTTCTACTTTCTTCATCTCTCCTAAGACTCTGCTCCCCCTTGTCTCCTTTACTCCCTTAAATATTGATGTTTCCTGGGGTCCTGTTTGTGTTCTTGCTTTCTCCTACTACATTTTATTTAACTATCACCAATGCCAATGGGTCCCAAATCTGTATTTCAAGCCAAAATTACATTCAGAACTCCAGAGATATCCATCTGATTGCCCACTGGCCACCCCCCTGTATTATAGTTACCGAAATATGTAAAAAAATGAACTCATCATCTCTCGTTAAAAACGTGTCCTTCATTCTCATCTTGACAAATGGCACCACCCATCTACCTTGTCCCTTAATTCAATATCTTCTTATTTTCTCTATTTTCACATTATCAAAATATTGATAGATTAATTTCTAAATATAAAAATAACATCATTCAGTTAAATTGTGAAAATCTTATTTAACTTACTTTCAAGTGTATATTTTTATTTCCTTATGACAACAAATCTATGCCACACAAATGTCTTAGAGAATCTAAGGAATAGATAGAAGGTATTTTAAACTAATACTCTAAAAATTCTGCCTCCAAGATGTTTTAAGGGTCTAGAAAATTCTGTTCTATTGGATATTTGAAATATTTTCCCTTCATTATTTGTCTATACTATTGTATATATTACAGAAAGATATTTTGAGTGAAATCCAGTCCCTGTTAAGCCAATCCTTATTCCAGTTAGTTAGGCTTTCCTATACTATTCTGTACGCAAATAAATTACAAAATGATGTGTAATTATATGTATGCACATATAAAAGAGACAGAAAGCCCTCAGGAGCCGAAACTTCATCTTCAGTTCCTGTTTCTGCCTCTGCTCCACAAGATAGTCTTTGCCACGTCAACTTGACATTTCCTCTGACATTAACAAGGGAGTTACCCTGCTTCTTAGCTAATAATCATATCATCTACATTTGTATACTCTTTACAAAGTTATTCTGATTTCATTTTGACCATAAAAACAAATTCTTGGGTTACTATCAGCTTGTTTTAGTGATGGAGAAACTGAGCAGAGTCAGGGGAAGTTGCCCACAGTAAATGACAGCAGAAAAATCAAATCAGACATTATGACCCTGTGCCCAAGAGTTCTTCGAAAAGAATGCCCAGCATATTGGGAAGATGAATAAGATAGTAATCTATATAAAGTTTGATCCAACCAGGAGAACTACAAAAGAATATATAAATATACATATGTACATGTTACCGACAGAGACCCTAAGGATAAACTAATCAAAGATCAGATCTATCTACCTGGAAAAGATTTCAACATCTTCTCACTTTTTTAAACCTCTCCTTTTTCTTGTGTTTCTTTCTCCAGGCTTAGTATCCTAAGAATTCTTTTGCCTCTTTCAATATTAAAGGAAAGCTCAGAAATGTATTCATTGCTGTGGTTCTAACTGAGTTCTCGTAGGCGTTGATCATCTCACAGCTGATCCATCTCAACTCTTTACATGAAAAACACAACATTCTGAAAAGTTCTGTTTTGTAAAAGACAAAACGAGATAAGATCGAAACCACAAAAGAAGTCCTTGAAAATACCTTTTATCTCTAATGGTCTCAGGGATAAGTTCTCACAGAAGTGGGTTCTTTTCCCTTCAGGGCCCCATCTACTTTGTAATGATGCCCTTATTACTGTGGTTATTTGATTAACATCTGTGTCTACATCAGACTGAATGGACAGTGAATGCTTTTGCTTACCCTTGTACCCTAAGCATTTAATAGTCTTGCTGTTCAGTAACTGTTTGTAGGACGTTTTTGTGGGACATAGGACAAAGCATTCCTGTGCATCTGACATTTCTATAGGGAAAGAGAGGGCCCATGAAAAGTGCAGAGATAAAGCAATAGGAGTAGGAGTCCTTAGAAATATGAAGATCTTCTAAATACTGCAAAGCCAAGGGTTTTCTCCCATGATAGCTGTTTATTAATGTGAATAAACTGAATTACAAGCAGCCCAGATCCCCAGCGTGAAGAGCAGTGGTAAGATCTTTACCTTAAACACAGTTATAATACAAAGCAGAAGGCAGAGTGAAGAACAAGCAACCGAGGCTTCATTCAGTTTTCTTTGTGGCACAGATCACAGGTGGGATGGGCCAGTGGCCACCACAGATGGCGGCAGTGTCCTAAGTCCCATATTTACCTGTCTCAGTCCTGTTGATCCTCTGGAGCTGGTGGTCCAGACCCACTAGTGACCCTGCGTTTGGCCACGGGATATTGATCCCCCTATCTGCCTTCAGATAGGGAAAACAGTCAATTTAAGTTTTTAAAATAAATATTTGTTGGGGAGTTAATGAAAATCAAAATACAGAAACATAGACTCAAGATTAAAATGTGTAAATTCTTAACCTTTACTTTAGGTAGCACTCACTAAAAGATTGGTTGTGTTGCCCCATGCTGGCCCTCTCCTGCACTTAAAGGGAAGTATCACCTGTTTGCTCTTTGGCGGGCCTCTTCCTTCGCTTTCTGGTGCCTCCACCTTTGGACAAGAATTGTGACCTTAGTCAGGTGAGAAAACAGATTATTAACTGACTCACAGATGTCTCTAGGTAGAGAAAGAAATAATTTCAGATTAATAAACATATATTTGCATTTCAGATACCTAGGTACAAACACAATCCTCTACTCTCCTCACTTACCCCCTGTGAAAATTACTCCACAATCTCTAAGAAAATTATTTTTATTTTATTGAAATGAGAGTGGGTTGCATGTCAAAATCGATAGGTATATTGGCTTTCAAATAAAGTTCTACTTTAAGCATCATCTTTTTGAAAGAATGAGCATGATCCCAGAATATTTTCAGAAGATATGTATATAATCAAATATATATATTCTAACCATACAACTAGGATGAACTGTAATTTCCAACAAGATCAAGGCAGGGGGGTAGTATGAGGGAGTATGATAATGTGTTGGTAGGTAATCGCCATAAATTCTCCCAAACATGGACCACCAATCTGGAGAATTAGAGCACATTCAAAGATTAATACCAAACCACATTAGAGATGTATTTGATTTTCCATAACAAACTTTGGATTTCATAATGTGTCTACCCATAATTATGAAGAAGCCTTATAAAGAGACCATATCTGATTTAATTTTTTGTTATCCTGAAGCCAAATATGCTGTCTTCCAATTAAGTATGTCAAATAAATAAATAAATGATGTTGCCACAGCTTAGGAATGTCAGAACATAGAATTTCACTTAACAGAATGTTTATGTGGTATACTAATATTTTATTAACAAAAATGACAAAATAACATTTTATTTGTGTATAGTATATCATATATATGTTTTAAAGACTTTAATATATATCATTCAATTGATTCTCAAAATAACCCTGTGATATAGACTGGGTTACTAAATCTATTTTCCACAAAAGGGTAGAGGAAACACTTCTAAACTATTTTTATGAGGCTAGCAAACCCTGTTACCAAAATAGAGAAGTTACAAGAAGAGAATGCTATATGCAAATGTCCCACCTGAACACAAACACAAAAGTCTCTTCAAAATATTGGCAAATAAAATCCAGCAATATATAAAAGTATAATATATCCCAAGAATGAAAGTTTGTTTTCACTTTGAAAACTAATCAATATAATTCTGCACATTGACAAAATAAAAGAGAATAACCATATGATTACCTTAGCAGATTCAGAAAAAGCATTTGAAGAAACTCAACACCCATTCATGATAACATAAAAAAATACTGTTAGCAAATTATTAGTAGAGGAAATTTCTTCAATCTGAAAATAACATGTACAAAAAGCTATAGTCAATATCATACTTATCGGTGAAATAGACCACTCACCAGTTAAGATCGGAAACACCACCAGGATATTCACCCTTACCATTTTTATTCAAAATTGTTCTGGTAGGTTTAGCCAGTGTAATAATGTAAGAAGAATAAAGAGAAAGTATAAATCTTAAAAAAAGAAGAAATAAAACTATCTTTATTCACAGACAGCATGGTTATGTACACAGAAAAACCCAAAGAAATATACAAAACAGCTACTCAACTAATAAGTGAATTTAGCAAGACATCAGGAAACAAAGCCAATAAACAAAAACAATAGTATTTCTATATAATAGTAACAAACAAATGGAAAATTATATTTAAAAAATAATACATTTACGGGGCTGGCCCCGTGGCCGAGTGGTTAAGTTCGCGCGCTCCGCTGCAGGCGGCCCAGTGTTTCGTCGGTTCGAATCCTGGGCGCGGACATGGCACTGCTCGTCAGACCACGCTGAGGCAGCGTCCCACATGCCACAACTAGAGGAACCCACAACGAAGAATACACAACTATGTACCGGGGGGCTTTGGGGAGAAAAAGGAAAAAAAATAAAAATCTTTAAAATAAATAAAAAAAAAAAAAAAATAATACATTTACAATAGCATCCAAAAGCAAAAAATATTTATGGATAAATCTCGCAAAAGATCTCTAAAACCTCTACATTAAAAACTATAAAACGCTAAGAAAAATTAAAAGAGATCTACAATAAAGCTGTAGCAATCAAGACAGTGTGATATGAGTATAAGGGTACACAAACTGACAATAGAACAGAAGAGAGTTAAGAATAGATACACACTTTTATAATCAACTGATTTTTGACAAAAGCACCAAAGCAAATCAATGCATAAAGACTTTTCAATAATACTGCTATAAAGTGGATACCCATACAAAAAAAAATAACTTCAATTCCTACCTCATAGACCTAAATACAAAAGTTAAAAATATAAAGCTTCCAGAAGAAAATATAAAGAAATATTTTTGAAATCTTGAGGTACGCAAAGATTTCCTACCCAGGATACAGAAATCACTAAGTATAAAAGAAAAAATTTAAAATCTGTGCTCGTTAAAAATGACCTTAACAAAATAAGCAAACCATAGACTGGGAGAAAATAGTCACAAAACATACACCAGGCAAGGGACCTATATCCACAATATATAAGAATTCTTCCAACTCAATAATATAATGACAAATACGCCAATTAAAAATGGCCAAATGACCATAATATATGCTTCACAAAAGATCTACAAATGGCCAATAAGCACATGAAATAGTGCTCAACATAGCGAATCATTAGGAAAATGCAACAAAACCACAATGAGATACTACTGTAATGGCAAAAAACGAAAAGATGTTGGCGAGATGCAGAACAACCAGAACTCTCAGTCATTACTGACGGGAGTCTAAAAAAAGCACAACCATTGTTTTTTAAGGTTTGGCAGTTTCTTATCAAGTTAAGCAAAACATGCCCTATTACCATCAGTTCCACTCTTTTGTATTTACTCAACAGAAAAAATAAACAAAATGTACATCCACACAAAGACTTGTACCATGAATTTTCATAGTGACTTTATAACAGCCTCAAGCTAGAAACAACCCAAATGTCCAAAAACAGGAAAAGAGGTAAACAAATTGTGATATATTCATATGATTGAATAGACAGCAAGAAACACAAATGATCTATTACTGATACTCGCAGCAGCATAAATGAATCTGATACATATTGTGCTGAACCAAAGAAGCCAGATCACTAAGAGTACAAACCATGTGATGCCAATGATAGAAAGTTCTGAATCAGATAAAAGCTAATCTATGGAGAAAGAACTCAGAGCTGTGGTTGCCTCTGGGGAGAGGAGAGAGTGGCAGGATTGACTGTAACAGGGCACAAATAGAAATATTCCGTATCTTGGTAACAGTGTGGGTTACATGAATATATGCATTCGTTAAAACTCATGGAACTGTAACACGTACGAGCTGTGCCTTTTGCCATATGGAGACTATACTTCAATAAAATAATTTAAAGCACGGAAGGTAATTAGACAATATTATTTTGATGAAAGGAAAACTAAACTTGAAAACAAATAAACCAAGGAGTATAAGACCCAGATTGTGGGCGAGATGGAAGGCAAAATCTGTTTTCATTTCCACTTGATTAGAATCACAGTGTGCTTCTAGTTTTAAAGACGTATTTTCCATACATCATGCTGCTGATGTCAATAATTGCTTTTTTTTTTTTTGCCTTTTGGCCCATAAACTAAAGTTAAGCTCATCATCCAGAACCTATAAAAGATATGGGGATGTTTTCCGACACCAGCTGTGTTAGTAGAACAATGCAGATCTGTCTCCAACAGGATGCCTTCCAGGTCTGAATATATGTAATTTTTGCCTTATGTGCTGACTTTAGAACCTAATTGAGGATAAGCTATGATTCCACAGTAATTTTTCCTATGTAAGTTGATAACTAATATAGTCTAGATTCAAATGCATAACTGAATTCCTATCATATGATTCTTAGCGCTCTGGTTATAATTAAATGTACTGATCATACTTCAAGTACATTAAAATGCTCTTTAATCCTCTCTCTTCCCTCCCCCATCAAAAAAACATGAACTATTTATAAAACTTTCCAATCCTTTTCATTTGGTTTTACTTATCTGGACTCAGAAGCCACTCGTGGTAAATTTCAGACCTATAATTTGTGGCTTCCTGCTTCCAAGATTAGTCCAGAGTAGTTTTCATGTGACTGTTTTTCGAGTTAAATATTTACACACATACATAAGGTACAAGACTTAACATTATCTACATCTGTTTCTCATCGTAACATGACTGGAAAATATGCCTACTAAACATTTTTTGAATATATTTGTGCAAGAATATTGTTTCTACTCTCATGTTGAGACATTTCTATGTAAAGAAAACAGAAGATAAGGTGGCCCCTCTCAGGCCCTGTTTCCTTCTCTGGCTTCAGTTTCCTCTCCTGCTATCAACCATGACTTCCCAAGCCTAACCCAAGCAAGGGTCATGTCTTATTTTTACTAGTGTGTGAGAAGCACACACTAAAATTGAGATACGAAGGGGAAAATACTCTGTTTAAATAAAAAGCCTCCAGAAGCAACAATTGGCTTCATGTGCGGTACTCCAAGGTTAGCAAGGCTGCATCTGAATAAAGTCTCTGCTGATGGAAACATGCCTGAATTCTTCATGTTCCACATGCACAACTTCAAGCACGGGCTTTCCAAATACAAAAATAAAAGGAAATTCTTGGCTTTCAAGAGGTAATCCTTCCTAGGTCTTCAAAATTTCAAATCACAACACAAGTACCATTCTAGTTCTTCCCTGTCTGTTTGACAAAATCAATCATATTCTAAATTCATACATTTTCCAGTAATATAAAGCATAGTTAAATCATGAGAGTATTCGTTTCAGAACACTGATTTAGAATAAATTGAGCTGGTCTGAATTTCATTCTCTTGTTTTAGATTTTAATCCACAAATCTGTTTTCTCATTTTTATTCACATGTTGTTATCATAAGCAATAACAAAGGAAAGTGAAAAAGAATGAAAACAGAAACTCCTCACTGAATTATAAATCCTAGAAGGTGACCATAGTTCATACATACCAAAGAAGCAAAAGTAAAAGGAATGATTATTTTCAACTATTTTGAAACTTATTTTCCCAATTTGTATCTAATTCAAGACCTTGATTGTTTTCTTTTCTCTTCCCTGTTTATCTTTTGGCCACTTCACAGCTCATTACGCTCTGGAGAGAAAGTGATTGGATGAAATGAAAAGAGATGAGACTGAAATGAGTCAAATTGGCCTCAACAGCCTGAGGAAAAGCTTTATTTTCAAGAAGCCTAGAAAACCTGGCTCTAATAAAGCTTTTGGTGCATCTGAGAATTTAAAGAATCCTTAATGTTTTTAATTCTTGTCACACTGATTAAAAAGGAAAACCGTAGATTTTTAGATGTACTATTTTGAGAGACTCTATTTTATGAAATAATATAAGTTGCTTAAACCTAGCTGTCACACTGTATACTCAGAGAATCATTTCCTAGGATACTATATATTTTCTCAAACAAATAAAAAAATACATATACATGAATGAGTATCAGTTTTGGTTCGCTGTTCCGATATTTCCAATGTCTGTGCTAGTTTTAGGAGAAGGTAAGTAACATGTGGATAAATAAAATCTACAGTTGATGCCAAAATTTTTTAGGCATGAACTTTTATTACATGGTTGATGGACATTTCAGGAAAGAGGATAATATGCATATTTAAATTTCTCTCTCAACTTCTGGAGAAGTAAAGCATAATGAGCATCCAAAAGAGCCAAGGAACCTTATAAAACCATTCAGAAGGTAGAGGAGGGAATAGTTCCCAACTCTTTTTATGAGGACTGCAGACCCTGATAATAAAACCTGACATAGACATTGTAAGGAGAGATTTGTAGACCCATATCCTCATGGACATAGATGCAAAAGTTCTTAAAAAAATAGCGGCAAATTAAATCCAGCAGTATATAAAAAGGATCCTATATCATGACTGTGGGGAGTTTATTCCAGGCTTAACATTTGAAAACCAATCAATATAAATCACTATATTAACAGAAGAAAAGGAGAAAACCATATGATCATCTCAAAAGATGCAGAAAGTGCATTTGCCAAAATTCAAGACCCATTCATGGCTAAAAACCAACAAGAAACTTCAAGGCTTACAGGTAATAGAAGGGAACTTTATCTAATAAAAGGCCATCTACAAAAGAACTTACAAATAACATCATATTTATGGTAAAATATTAAACACTTCCCTATAGTTGGGAACAAAGCTAAGGTTTCCTTATCTCTCTACTTCTATTTATCCTTGTACTAGCCAGTACTAGCAATAAGGTAAGAGGAAAAAAATTAAAAGATTTTCAGACTTGGAAAGGAAGAAGTAAAACGATCTCCTAAAGAAAATCTTAAGGATTATCTTTTTAAAAAACAAAAGATAACCTGGGAAATCCTAAGAATCCATATAGAAAATCCTAACAAATCTTCTTTAAAAAACCCTTAGGAGTAATCATGGAATTTAGCATAGTCACAAGATAAAAGATTAATATAAAATTCAATTATATTTCTATGCAGTAGCAAAACTTAATTCAAAAAAATAAAATTTAAAAATTCCCCTTTACAATACCATCAAACAATACTTAGGGATAACTTTAACAAATACATGCAAGATCTCTACAATGAAAACTGCTAAATATTGCTGAGAGAAGATCTACAGGAGATCGAAATTAATGGAGAGGTACCATGGCCATGGATCAGAAGGTTTATTATTGTTCAGATGTCAATTTTCTGCAAATTGGTCAGTATGCTCAATTCATTTCCAATCAAAATCAATTCATGAAAAGACAAATAGATTACCGATATGGAAGAGAATTCCGAAATAAACTCATATATCAGTCAACAACTTTAAAACAATAACAACAACAATGGACCCACATACTTGATTCAGGATTCATTATAAAGCTACAGTAATCAAGACAGTGTGGTTTGACATGAATATAGATAAATACATAATGAAGCAGAGTCCAGAAATAAACCTATACATGTATGGTCAACTGATTTTTGGCAAAGATATAAAAGCAGTTGAGTAGTGAAAGGATCATCTTATCAATGAATAGTGATGGAACAATTAGATATCTATATGCAAAAAAAAAAAAAACTGATCCATGTCTTGCTCTGTATACAAAATTAACTCAAAATGGATAATAGAGTTAAACGTAAAATCTGCAACTATGAAACTTCTAGACGGAAATATAGGAGATTTTATCAGAATTAAGAACTTCTCCTCGAAATTCACTTTTAAGAGAATGAAATATCAAGCTACTCTCTGGAAGAGAACATTTGAAAATCATATTTATATGACAAAGTGCTCATATCCAGAATATCTAAAGATCTCTCAATACTCAATAAAAAGAAAACAAACAACCCAATAAAAAATGGGCAAGGGGCCAGCCCCATGGCTGAGTGGTTAAGTTCGCAAGCTTCACTTCGGGGGCCCAGGGTTTCACTGGGTCATAACCTGGGCACGGACATGGCACCGCTCATCAGGCCATGTTGAGGTGGAGTCTCACATAGCAGAACCAGAAGGACCTACAACTAGAATATACAACCATGTACTGGGGGGGCTATGGGGAGCAGAAGAAGAAAAAGGGCAAAAAAGGTGATAATGCTTCACAAAAGAAGACAGATGTCAAATAAACATATGAAACGATGTTCAGTATCATTAGTCATTAGAGAAGTGAAAATTTAAAGTACAATGTTATCCCTACATACTTCTTAGAATGGTGAAAATTAAAAACATTGATCATATCAAGCATTAATGAAGACATGAAGCAAATGGAACTCTCACACATACTGGTAGGAATACAAAATGGTTCAATTACTTTGGAAAACAGTTTGACAGTTGCTTAAAAAGTGAAATATACATCTACTACAACTCAGACATTCTACTCCTGAATATTAATCCAATAAAAATGAAAGGAGGTATATATGTTCAAAGATCTGTACCTAAATGTACGTAGCAGCTTTATTTGAAATAGCCAGGAAACAGCCTAAATAGCCACCAGTGAGTGAATGGATAAACAAATTATGGTATACCCATACAATCGATTATTGCTCATTGTATAAATAAAGCAAATAAAATAAGTTATCAATAAATGTAACAACGTGGATGAATCTCAAAATAATTATGGTGAGTGAAATAAGTCAAAGAACAGTACATAAAATCTTAGAAAATGAAAAATAATCTATGGTAATATAAAGGAGATCAATGGTTGCCTGAGGATGTGGAAAACAGGGAACGGTTGGAGAGAGGGGCTACATTTTCTTGATTGTGGTTATGGTTTCATGAGTGTAGATGTATGTCAAAACTTATCAAACTGTACATTTTAAAATGTAAATGTGCCCTTCTCTTTTCTTTTCTTTTGCTGAGGAAGATTCGCCCTGAGCTAATATCTGTGCCAATATTCCACTATCTTGTGTGTGGGTCACTGCCACAGCATGGCCGCCAATGAGTGGTTTAGGTCCACACCCAGGAACTGAACCTGGGCTGCCAAAGGGGAGCATGCTGACCTTAACCAACATGCAAGTGGGCTGGCCCCAAAATGTGCCATTTATTAAACCTCAATTATACCTCAGGAAAACTGGGATTTTTTTCTAACATCCTTGTATGAGATTACCCTCCCTAAATTTGAGAAACAGAAGGAAGGCCAGTGTGGCTAGAACAGAGTGAATGAGAGGGATAGTGTAAAACATGAAGTCAGAGGCAGGCTGGGGCCGGACCACATGCATCCTTGTAGGCTCAGGTCAGGTGTTTGCAATTTATTTAAGTGGAGGATTATAAACAGCACAGTAACAGGATTTCATTTCTCTGAAACACCCCTTGAGCAGGTAGAACAGACAAGTCAAACCTCTAGCCAGAAGACGATTTCCAGTGCTCTTAATAATGCTTACTAATCCTGGGGTTATGTGAACCCCTTGTGGCAGTTTATTTCAGAAAACAAGTTCTCCAATTCCACACAGAATTTTGTGAAGAGCTGATTCGATGTCTGATATAATCTATCATGAAACACATCATACAGCAATCTTTTACTGAGTACCTACTATGTGCCAGGCACCAAATTTCCTGACTTTTCATAAAAATAAGTTTGCCAATAATATAACCTCAGTGTCAAAACTTAAGCAAATCTCAATGGCTATATTTTTTAATAGACTTTATTTTTTAGAGCAATTTCAGGTTCACAGCAAAATTGAGGAGAAAGTGCTCCCATATACTCCCCGTATACTCCCCACCTCTACATATGCACAGCCTCCCCCACCATGGACATCCCACGTCAGAGTGGCACATTTGTTACAATATCTGAACCTACACTGACACATCTTTATCATCCAAAGTCCATAGTTTCCATTGGTATTGTACATTCTGTGGGTTTTCATAAACCTATAATGACATGCGTCCACCATTATAGTATCACACAGAATAGGTTCACTGCCCTAAAAATCCTATGAGCTTCACCTATTCACCCTTCCCTCCCCACAACCCCTGGCAGCCACCGATCTTTTTTTAGCACTGAACAATATTCCATTGTCTGGATATACCACTTTATTTATCCATTCACCTGCTAAAGGACATCTTGGTTGCTTCCAAGTTTGGGCAACGGAGAATAAAGTTGCTGTAAGCATCTGTGTGCAGGTTTTTTTGTGAACATAAGTTTTCAACTCCTTTGGGTAAATACCAAGGAGCATGATTACTGGATAGTATGGAAAGAGTATGTTTAGTTTTGTGAGAAACCACCAAACTATTTTCCAAAAATGGCCATACTGTTTTGCATTTCCACCAGCAAAGTTTGAGAGTTCCTGTTGCTCCACATCCTCACTGGCATTTGGTGTTGTCAGTGTTTCAGATTTTGGCCATTCTAATAGATGTGTAGCGGTATCTCGTTGTTTTAATTTGTGTTTCTCTAATATAACATGTTAAGCATCTTTCACGTGCTTATGTGTCATCCGGATCTTTGATGAGGTGTGTGTTCGGACCTTTTTGCCACTTTTTAAATTGTGTTGTTCATTTTCTTTTTGTTGAGTTTTAAGAGTTCCTTGTATATTTTGAATAATAGTATTTTATCAGATATGTCTTTTGTAAATATTTTCCCCAAGACTGTGGCTTGCCTTCTCATTCTCTGTGAATAATTATATTTTAATGCAACATATGTTGACACTGCCTATTCCTTCAGTTCACCAAATCTAGCTATGTGTATATTGAAAAATGATTAAGATAAAAATAAAAATATTGCCAGAACTGCAAAATAACAAAGTATGCTCATGTATACGTACTTTCACCCAAGCAGTAGCTTCTATTCATAAATATACTGAAAAAATTTAGGAATCCATTTAGCTCTTAGGAAATTGACTAAATGATTTCTGTTGACGCTGTTCTTTAGGGAGTCACATTCTTCCAAATGATTGCAGTCGTCCCCAAGATGCAGAGCACTGAGTAACAGAAAGACAGCAAGGATGGAACAAGAATTAAATTGTTGGATATTTTCCCCTCTGCCGTCATCACTGTTTTGGCATTTAAAAACTATGGGAACTTTTAAGTCCCCCTTTGTGGAGACGGTTAGTTGTTTTATTTTGTTGGGAGCAGCGTGAGGGCTCAGTTTTAAACAAAATATTCTTGCTATTTCCAAGTTATACAGCTGAAGTTGTTAGACTGAAAGAAGTGAAAATTTCTAGGCTTAGATAAGGCCAAAAATGTTAAAATCTTGCCTATTGACTCATCTTCCTTACTACTCACTATCTACTTTTATAAGTTTGAAATTTTCCATAATAACAGTTATTTTTTTTTAAAGATTTTATTTTTCTCCCTTTTCTCCCCAAAGCCCTCCAGCACATAGTTGTATATTCTTGTGGGTCCCTCCAGTTGTGGCATGTGGGATGCTGCCTCAGCGTGGTTTGATGAGCAGTGCCATGTCCGCGGCCAGGACTCAAACCAACAAAACACTGGGCCACCTGCAGCGTAGCGCGCGAACCTAACCACTCGACCATGGGGCCAGCCCCAACAGTTATTTTTTGAATGAATGTTTAAATACATTGAAATTTAGAATATGAAACTGTTGGCATTTCAAATCAAGAGGAGCGATATGTCTGATGCAATTGACTAGCCATGTGAAAAACATCTAATAAAGCTACCTTTCATTAAAATAAATTTCAGGTGAATCAAAGATTTGAATACATAAAATAAAATAATAAAACTATTAGAAGTAAATATAGGAAAATGTATTTCCTTTTCAAGATAAGAAGGCTTTTCTAAGCAATACACAAAACCCAAATTCCAAAAAGATTAGTGAATGTGACTCCATAAAAGTTTTTTTCTGCTCAGAAAAAATACCATACAAAGTCAAAAGACAAATGATCAACTGGGAAAAATAGTTCAACACATATGACAATGAGCTCATTTCCTTAATACATAAAGGCATCTTACAAATCAGTTATAAAAGACCATTAAACCAATAGAAAAATTGACAAAGAACTTACAGGCAGTTCACAGAAAAGAAACACAAGTGGTTTATAACATATGAAAAGACAGTCAATCTCAATCTTAAAAAGATGAAAAATAAAATGTCAATGAGATATAACTTTTCATTTATCAGAAGACAATTCTTAAAATATATGCTGTTAAGATAGATATTTAAGCAGAAAAAAATCGAGGTAGAACAATCTACATAGTATGCCTTTACCTGTGTAAAAATAATTATGCATGTGTGTATATATATATATATATATATATATATACACCCATATACACACATATATGTATGTGTAAATATGCATAGAACATTCTAGAAGAACATTGTACAAAGTGGTTACAGTGGTTGCTTCGCTGGTGGGAGCCTGAAAGGCTTGAGTGAGGAGTAAAAATAACTTTCCATTGTGTGTTCTTTTATGATATTTAAATTATTAAATGTATGTCCGCATTACCTTTTCAATAAAAAATAACTAGTTGATAAAATAAACTAAATTATTTCATCCAGCAAATATTTACTGAGTATCTACTTTCCGCCAATCACTATTTTAAGTGCTGGGAATACAAGTCAGGGCCACTGATATAAATGTCTGTCCTCACAGCTCTAACATGCCCCTGGGGGACGGATAATAAAAGTTTCAAATGAATTCTGTTCAATCTAGTAATTTTGACTATAACTTCACGATGTTTTCTTTGGATGTGACTTTTTTTAACACAAGTGAATCTATTTAGTTTTACATAAAATGGTAACTATAGGAACACATTCTTTGGAACTGACACAATTCTCATCATTATTTGGATAGGCCTTGTTGAATGAGAAGTGAGAAGAAGTTCATGTTCATACCTTCAGTTATATCCATATCATTTAAGAATTTTGCTCTCCTTACAACAAAACATTTCTAATCACTCTGCCAACATTTTATGGTTTATCTATTGAGAGTTAAGAAGCCTTTCACTTCCTTACCAGTTAATTCATTGTTTTAGGATTTAAATCTAAGTTATATCCTGAAGATTCAGGACAAAAGCAATCCCAAATCTCAAAGGCTTTTACTGTCACCCATATACATACAGTTCCCATCGGTGTCCTGAGTTCTCATTTCCTTTGCATCTCTCTGTCTTTTTCTCCAGGTATAGAACAACTATGCTAACAAAATGTAAAATTACCACTGTTAAGACTTTGTTTCACTTACAAAGAATACATATTTTAGTTAAAAGATGGGATAAGCTAAAGAACAATATTTCTGAAGTATGGCTGATGAACACTAGGCTTACTCAATGCTCTGTCAAAAAGGGGTCCCTTGGTCAATAACTGGGAAATGCTGCTTATTAAATTTCCTCACAATTAAAAATTTTCCCCACGTTGGAGATTTATAATGCACGTGAGCATATTAGCAGCCCTAAGAAATACTTCCATGAAGAAGTTTACTTAACTTTTGAGCCTCTCTTTCTTTCTCCCTTCTCTCGGCCATGAGTTGGCCCTGCCACTTCATTTAAGACTCAGATTCTCTTCAGCTTTAGTGTTCCCATGTCTAAAATCTTAGTTGAGACCAGATGATGTTCAAGGTTCCCGTTTTACTTTATCATTCTAGATTCTTGATCTCACTTCAGGAAAATTGAGAAATTTAAACATTCTATGCCATTGAATTATCTGAAACACAGCCAAATAAATAATAATCAGCTATTATTGAATTCCAATGTAAGCTTTATGATTGTTTAACGTGATATGGAGTTATACGCAACATAAAAGGCTGACTGCTGCATTGTAAATAGCAAGAAAAACTATTTTAAATCTTTTTTCAAGGCATAAGCATAAGTCTCAGAAGATGACAGAAAGAAATAATCTTAGACACCAGACCAAACAAAAAAGTGTTAGTTTAGGTTCTAATTTTTCTAGGAAATAGGAAAAAAGTTTAAAAATTAACTTCTTTAAAAAACAACTAAGAGTAATATTTTTAAGTAACTATTCACATGAACAACTTGGTCATGACTTCCTAGATCAGTCATGCAAAAAAGGAAATAAATTATTTCTCACAGGTTCCCTACCCATTCGATTGCCAAACAGTGTGAACCAGCCTGTGTTAAGAAAGTTTAAACGCCTCCAAAGACTGAGGAAGCAACTGACAAAAAGATTTCCTGACAATTCTTCTCTGCTAATTAAGAGATCTCCTGACGTCAGAGGAAAGTATAATCTGAGCTCAAGTCAGGACAAGTCTCAGTCCTGAATCTTTGTTTTCCTCTCAGCAAACTCCACAGTACTTCCTGGTCCCACTCTGGAATCCATGCTGTGAAAATTTCTTATTTTTCTTGCTAACCTGAAGCTTCCCTCTGTAAGAATTATAGCACAACATACCTCTGTTGCAAGGAGCGTGCTCTTGTCCCCTGGCAAGAAGAAAGTGAAGAAACTAAATCCGTGCGGGCTTAGAAAAATTGAAATTCAGTATTACCAACCAGACTACTTCCTCATAAGGATAATCCTCTCTGATAGAACGCAGCAAAACCAGTAACAACAAGTGCCGAATCCAGTTTTTTTTTTTTAAGGACAGGACAAAGGAGATTCAATCCAAATCATTCTTCCAAAACAAACTGTGATGGGAAACAGCCTCCTTTTTAACAGAATACCAACAGGACTTTTAAAATGATAGCCTCTATTTCAACTAGCACTCTGCCCAAGACAGTGTTTTGGATGCAACTCTAAAACCAATCCAAGCATTTTCTCTTACAGTGCCCTCACCAGTATGTTCAGCTACGGAGCCAGGTCTTCCTAAGGTCTGATTATCTCTTCACTTTTATCACTACACCTTACTTCCAAGGCTTTCAGGGGCAAAAATAGCCTTGCTTAGTCCCAAAGTTTGACACAGCATCTCCTACAGTCTACTAGCTAAAGGTGAACCTTAAAGGATTCCTTTGTTTCTATATTTAAAAGATGCGGTTCCCAACAAGAAAACCCTGCTGCAATTTCATTAATTCATATGTAGAACAAATACCACAAAATTATCAGGAACCACGACTTTTCATACTTCACACCCTGTGAGCCATTTGACCTATTGGTAACTTTTTATGAGGCAAATTCATGTTCTGGTAAAAGCCCATGAATGACAAACACTTATCTGAGAGTCTAAGCTTAATACATTAAGAAAGTAAAATTGGTCATTGAATGTGAGTGCGTGTTTAAAAACTTTTTGATTAAAATATCTTGGAAAATTTTGAAGAGATTCCCTCCTTCAGCAAATGGGACTGGAGACTCAAGCATTTTGTGGAGGTTCTGCTTCAATTCCCACATCTTCTATGCCAATTAAGACTGCCCTCCTCTACCCCTGTAACTACGAGCCCCTTAGGACAGGTTCAACGGGCCCCACCTTATCAACAGAGAAATTCAGAGTGGTTTTTCAGGAACTGAGACCCACTGTCCAGTTCAGGCAGATTGAGATCACCAACCCTTCAACTTGGCCTGGGAAAATGCCCAAGGATTGACCCTTTTGACGTCAAGGGCTGAAAACTCCATCTTCAGATCATACTAACACCATCATTTTGTGAACACACATCCTATGAAGAGCCATGAAGCTTGACCATGCTTGAGCAGATCATCAATTACCTCAATTCTCCTTACCTCCAATCATCAATGTCCATACTTCAGACCACCCTGCACTTCATCTCATAAATTTTGCCCCAAGCCCTGGATCCGGAGGACAGATCTGAGAGCATATGCCTCCTGTCTCCCTGCAGATCAATCTTGCAATAAAGCTGTTTTCTTTTCCAAAAAGCTAATGCCATAATGATTGGCATTTTTATGCACCTTGAGTAGGGCAACCTCAATTTTGTGTGGTAACACCCCCATCTTGTAAAGACTTCTAAGTCATTGGAGAAACCACCATGCAGAAAGTCAGCGCAAATACCCTCAGAGCCTAAGAGAGGTTGTCACTTTGTGAGGGAGGCTCAAGAGAGAGAGGGAAACTGGATATGGGTTCTGTTATAAAATAGGTGCGTTACAGGGTCAGGAAAAGCTATCAGTAAAGATATTCATAATCAAGATGTCTCCAAAATGCCTTATCACATCTTGATGCTCAGCTGATCTTGAAGCAGGCCCCATGGGGACCCTGGAGGGGATTGTGATTAGAGAGACTTGAAAGAAATCTGATATAATGGAAAAGCTAGCATTAACTCCTGCCTGTGGAAATACAGGCCTGTCTCTTATCCACAGTCCCCAAAGGTAGGTCAACTTCATTTCCTGATGGTCTTCAGAGTGTTACCAAAACTAAAGTCATGAGTTGGATCTTTAAACAAGTCAATTCATTTAGATTTTTCCTCAGTCACAGACTGCTCCCTCAACCCTGACATCCTGTACATGCAAAGCCTTGACAGACAAGAGTATTAGAAGAGAAGAAGGAAGAAATAAAGTAAATCCACTATCTTCATTCACAAAGGACAATGTCTCATTATCTAGAATGACATTTTAAATGAAAAAAACCTGAAAGAATCTTCAGAAATAAATGATGCAGTCCTTGTTGTTGGGCAGTTAACATTTAGAGGGTCTAGATTAGGCATGTATCAGCTCCAAACTGGGGGACAGGTGGGCCAGAGGGTTGGGCAATCTGAATTAGGTCTCAGTTGGAAGGATCTGATTGGCTAATTCACACACTGGCATTAGTAACTCATAACAACTTAATGACCTTTCCCTTCCAAGAATGTGTTCATTTTGACCTAGATTTAACAGTGGAAAGAGTGTAGGAGTCAGGAAATGTAGGCTGTGAACTGCATTACCTCTAACAAGCTGTATACATTCGGGAAATCACAAAATCTCTTTGGACCTCAGTTCCCTATCCATAAAGGGTTAGAGTAAAGGCAGTCTAAAGAACCTTCTAGCTAAAATGGGTTTGGTATCTGATTCTATGGATTAAGCAGTAACATCAGGCATCCAAGACAGGTGGGTAGGCACCTCTCAACCCACCCAAGCATAAGGCTAAGAATACATGCCCAGTGGAATGACCCAGGCTGGGAGACACTCAGGAGCAGAAGGTGATTAGACTTGACTTCAAACTACCCAGATGATAAATCAGTAGAGACAACTTACTGATAAAGGTCAGGCAATAGAATACTCCAGAGCAGGAAGACCTCCTGTAAGAGACAGACAGTACGCTAGAGTCAAGCCTCAGCTCAGCCATTCACTAGTAGTATGGCCTTGGACAAGCCACTTAACCATTCTGAGCCTCAGTTTCCTCAACGGGTGTATTTCTATCTGCCCCACATACAGACAGCACAAAGTCTTTGCATCAGGATAAGAAAATGTGTACAAATGGACTCAGTAGATTATAAAGCAGTCACAGCTTGGAGGTTCCACATGAACAGACATTTAAGATTTAGACGGAGGTCTCCTTCTCAAAGACTAGAACAAAAACAAAAATGAATAAAAGTCTAGAAAAAGCCTGCTGAGAAAATAGCTTTCTGCTTGCCCAGTCGTAAGATATAGACACTGAAACGTCAATACATGAAACTTCTCTAGGCTCCCCAAGAGAATGGAGAGCAGACTTCCAATGGAAATGTCTGCATAATTAAATGATTGCTAAACCTGAATTTTTGTCATATTTACTCAAAGCCCCGGATCATGCAAGGACATTCAAGTGAGCAAAAGAATCACAGAATCCCTCCTCTACACCAGGACACAGGACACAGGCTGAGAGGCCAGGCAAAGGATAGGATTCCGAAGAGGGGTTAGTCTAATGTGCCCAGGTGATCGTGAAGAACAGGTACAGAAACCTGGGGGTAGGGAGAGAGAAAAGAGATCTGGCCACAGTCAAGATTCTCTGGGAGCTATTGATTGGGGTGAACAGGGAGTGGAAAAGAAGAAAGATTTTCTTACCTGAATGACCAGGTTGGCTAGGAAGAAAAGTGATAGGCAGCCAAGCTGCCTTGACCCAGGGCCAAGTATATGATATCAATGCATAGTGTGATTGGATAAAGCAATGCTAATGCTAAGTGAGAGAGAAAGAGAGCGTAATGATTTTTTTTAATTATACCTAACCAAGTTCATTTGTTTGGATCAACTCTCCACAAATTCTCGAAAGAGTACAAGGAGAACATCCAGAGAATATTAGGCAATAATTCCATTTTAAACATGTTCGAATTGCAACAATGTCAGCACATATCAGGGGAAAACCCTGCTAGCAAGAGGAAACTGAGTTGGGAACCAGAGTTAAATCAAAACTGGAAAGATGAGTGTTCAAATCATATTGTAGAATAACAGTTGAAGAGAATTGAGGTCAGGGAACTTCCCGTGGAAGAATCTCTAGAGACAGCAAGACAGAGAACCAAAAAGTAAACCAAATAAGATGCTACAGTTGAAAGGCTTAAGGAGAAATTTGAGAGAGATGGAGTACAGATCATTAAGGTACACAAGGTAGAAAGCCCTGAGTCTTGAACTCTACGGAAGTGATAATTTGGGGATGGGTTCAGTACAGAGAAGGATGCTGAATTCAGGAAGATGAGCACTGATTTGGCCAAAGTGGTGCCTTTGAGAGCAGCATGAATAGAAAGTAATGAACAAAAACAGGCAGAAGTTTGCCGGGCTTCATCAATTCAGAAGCCTTTTATAGAGTGTGTGAATTCTCCAAGCTCTCTGCTTTTTCTTCTCCTTCCTGCTACATGCCTTTGGTTTTTTCTTTGTGTTCACCAGAAAGTTCAATGCACAAGGGAAGATGAAACTAATTGTTAAAATCTATTAAATGTTCAGGGGAAAAAGTGATACAAACACAAATGTTTAAATGTAATTTTATAGATTGTGTGGATCCATTCATGCTTTGTCTGATACTGATTATGATAACTCATTATGAGTTGATTATATTAAGCCTTAATAATTTATAATACCTCTATGCTTTGATCTAAGAAGAAAAATGTGAACTGGAAGCCCAGGACCACTGCCCAAGCTCTAGTTTATACCCAATAGGAGTGACAATATTTTCTCAAAATTAATTCACATGTTTGTTGAGCATCGTGCCATATGCTTCTAGGGAAACAAAATTAAAATAAGTAAAATGAGGAGAAAAGAAGACATTTCCTTTTCCTCTCTTTCAGTTAGTGGGAAGAACATGTTAAAGGATTTGACATGATGCTTTGCCCATAAGACTCAAGAAAGTACCATTTTATTAGGATAAATATGAATGCATGAAAACTCACCCCTACATCAAACTTTCTCCAGAGCATTCCGTTTCCCTGGCCAGCCTTTTCCTCCTCAATGCCCTTCGTTTCTCCATGTCCATCAGACAAAGAAGCATCGATGCCCTCACCTATCAACCCTACGCCCACCCCTTTTCCTCTTGCCACATTTAACCCAGTTGTTCACTCTCTGTCTTTAAAATACTCACATTGGCTCAAAGTGTGCTGTGACTACTTTATGTCCTTTTGTGCTCTGATTTTGTGCTTTTCTTCTGTCTGTACATCCGGTAAGTCATCATCACAAGTGACATTTGAGGCCCACTTTTCAGTTTTCAAATCATCTCACTGGAGACCCAATAACTCCTTGAGGCATGTCAAGATATGATGGGATCCATTTCACAAACGGAGAAACTGAGACACGAAGAAGTGACAACCCCAAATTCACCTACTTAGCAACTGGCAGAAAAAAGTTAGTGGTTTATGGTCCAAGGTTCTTCCCCATATACAGCTGCTTAATACACAGAAGCATGGGTGCCATCTTGTTTTGTCTCCGGGGGGAGAGTTCTGTTTGTATTTTTCATCCTGACTCGGTGATCATTTCTCTTCTCTCCATCCACCTGAAACACAGCCCTCCTTTTCACATTCTGTTCAACTTCCTCCTCCACCAATAAATTCTCCGGGATCATGCTCTCTCTAACTGTTACAGTACTTACTCTCCACACTGCTCATTATGACAATCGTGTATCACTTTGGGTCCTTTTGCCTAATGTTTCATGTGTAGGGTTTTTGCCCCTGTAAATTAGTATGATATTCTAGGGACTATCATTTTTTAATATTTAGTTTATGTTTTCCATAATGTTTGATACAGAAAAAAATCCTCAAAATCTTTTTTAACTGAATTGGGTTCAATTTCTCAGGGAACATAAGAGAATTTCTACATTTAAGAAATTATCTTTCAATATCACTTACAGTCAAATAACTCAAAAACTCATATGAGTGATGATGCTGATAGACTTAAAAGACAGGTGGAGTTCAGGTCCCAACACTAGTCTGCAGGGCCTCCAGACACCAAAACAAAGTTGCAAAAGAGCAGGTCAATTGAGGAAAACTCTCTTTTCAAAAGATAGCTGCCGCCAGCTGCTATGAAACCCCCAAAACTTGCCTCTTCAAATTCACGCTGGGGCCCCTCATCTCCTACTTCTTGCTCTTTCATTATCTCCTGCTTTATTTTGCTTCACATGACTACTACTCACTTTTTTGTTTGAAAATCTGTTAGACTTGTCAATTCTTTCCAATATTTGCTAATTCTGCATGTCTGAGCCTTCCTATGCTCGATTATGAAAAAAGAGCTCTTTTCACTGAACCGTCATTATCCATTCAGAAAGTTTGGCTACTGCCCTCCTAAATGATCGATTATTACATCTAAAATATATAATGTGTTAGGATCATGACTTTAATATATCAAAGTACACTTTCATCTCTTTTTTTTTTTTCCCACCGCCAATCTTCCTCTTTTTGCTGAGGAAGACTCACCCTGAGCTAACATCTGTGCCCATCTTCCTCTCTTGTATATGTGGGATGCATGCCACAGCATGGTTTGACAAGTGGTGCATAGGTCCACACCCAGGATCTGAACCAGCGAACCCCGGGCCAACAAAGTGGAATGTGCAAACTTAACCACTGCACCACTGGGCCCGCCCCATTTTTATCTCGTTTTTGTTAAATTCACACATATATAAAGAAAAAAGGAAAAAGTGTTCAAGATTTACACCAACATGTTCACTATGATTATTTCAATACGGTAGGATCATGGGAAATATTTTTCTTCTTGCTTATATGCCTTATGGGCAATAAACATGCATTATATGTGTATAAAGAAAAAGAATTATTTTAAAAAACTTAAGCAGTAAACAGCAAGATAGTTGATAACATAAATTTAATATGAGGTTGAATTCAATGTGTTTGCCTAAAGAGATTCTTTGTTCCCTCTCTTTATCTAATTTGATATCTACTAACCTTTTCTTTTTCTCGACAACTTTTTCTGGTCTTATAAAAATAGAAGCATGAATGGAGACCAATCAAACACCTCCTCTCAAAATTGTGCCTTCTTATCTTTTAATCTTTTGTTTCTTCCTCTTTCAGTCTGACTTCCTAGAAGGAAAGGTCCCCTCTCTCTGCCCCAACCCTCCTCAGCTTGGCCCTGGAAGTGTCTTTAGGAATGAGATTTTCCTTGGTGCTCGGGAGATCTGTCCAAGCACTCCTCACATTATATTCCCCACCCACACAAGCTCCCTCTGGCCTAAATGGGGCTCGATTACATACACCCTCAGCTCCAAGAATGGGGGAAAACGTGAACAAGCACAAAACACCCTCATCTAAAAATAAGAAATCATGCAGCATCCTTTTCTTCATGCCCTCAAGGCAGCCCTATGTTACTGAACTCTCAGGTCAAACAGATCCAGGTTCAAATTCTGACCCCAAAAGCAAATTGTTGGGGTTGGAATCCTGACTATACCACTTACTGTGTCAACTTGAGCCAGGTTCTTAAACTCTCTGAGTCCATTTCTTCATCAGTAAAAGAGGATCTAGTTAATAGCAGCACCTCCTAGAGTTATTTGATTAAGAAATTAGCCAATGAATGCACAGCCTTTAACACCTTCCCTGGCAGATAGTAAGTTAACTCTTAGTAATAACAGTTGTACTAGCTACATGTAACACACAGCCACGAGGGATGTGGAACCTACAATCAGAAACAAGGAGACCCCCCGAACCTTGTTTTCTGCCTTCACTTGAAGGCTCACCTCAGTGGCTCCCACTGCCCAGAAAGTCCCAAGCATTATTGAGGAAACCTCACTGGCCAGGGGTCTATATCCATTGGTAAAAGGCCCATGTCCACACAGTAAGAAACAGCTGCGGGGAGGAGACATGAGTGCTCAATGCCTGAACTTGGTCCAGGATGGAGAGGGGAATCTCTTGCGAATTTGCTCCCAAAGCAAAGCACACAGGAGTAAATATTTAACGCAAAGTGGAAATAACCATACCCCATGTCTAGGACTTAGCAACTGCCAGGAACACCAAAACCTGAAAGCAAGGTCACTCCGGAGGGAATGCCTTATTCGCTCCACTCACTTATTCTCTTTGATGAATGCTCTCGTGTTTCTCTCTTCATGCTGGCTTCTCGGCTCAGAAGAGCTGGGGGTCTGGCATTCCTCTCAAGGCAACCGATTTGCACATAACTTTGGAATGTTTGTGAGCGTTCACAAAAGAAAACTAAATAGTACTCTAGTGCCTAGCTCAAACCTTGCTTGACGATTGCCTCTTAAGCGCCCGTTACCTATGCAGAAGCAGCTCTAGTTGACTATCAAGTTGAAAATGCAAGTGCAGGTTCTCATCAAGATGGCGCTGTGAGCAGACATTGCACTCACCTCCTCCCACGAACACAACCAGGTTACGACAATTTTGGGAAGAATCACCCTGGATTGAAAACTGAAAACTGGATAAAAAGAACCCCCACGACAAGGGACAGTCCTGACGAAAGCAGAAGAGGCAGTAACTCCAGCCAGAGAGGAAAAAAGCCACCTTTGGGAGCAGTGAAGCTTCTCAGCTGGCCAGGCGGGAGCCAACCTAAGGTACACAGACCTCGCTGGAGGAGTGAGGTCCAGAGCGGGGGCAATACTGCTATAACCATCCTTTGGACTCAGCCTATTAACTGCAGCGAGGACACCCCCAGAAAAGCTATCGGCCGAAAGCCGAAAAGATCCGGGTCTTAAAGGGCCCACGCACAAACTCACTCATTGCAGCTACCTAAAATCACCAGAGAGAAGGCTGACTGTCTTTTGGTGAAACGAGACTCACGTGGTGGGTTCTGGGGGCATCTTGGTGAGAGGGGGGACCTCTCTGGAGACTGATACATTGGTGGGGGCCATTGTTCTGAGCTGGTCCAGGCGTGCTGATACGGCCACAGGTGGGGGCCATTGAGGTGCGCCCCTTGGGCTGTTAGCCCAGGGGTCTGCCACATCCACTAGAGCACAGATTTAATCCAGTTCAGCCAGGGCAGGCAACCTGCCCTAGGGACTGGCCCCACCTAACAGCAAGCCCTCTGGCTACGTTTCAGCCTGCATTGACTGAGTGCCTTGATCCTCTACAGGCAGGCAAGGGTGTCTGCCTCTGTGGGGCAGGGCTTGTATGAGGACCAGGTGAACTGTGAGGGGCATTGGGGCAGAAGTGGGGGCCTCTGCAGTGTGGCTGGGGGGTATGCTCCAGGGGTTTGAGAAGTGTGCATGGACCAGGACTGTGCTGACTGTGTATGTGGTCCAGAGCGGGGTGAGGCTTATCAGTGGCAGAAGACTTGTGTTTCACAAATAGCCATAAAAAGGATCAGCCCCACCTTCCAAAGCCTGAAACAACTGAGTGCCTCCATGCCAAAACTGGACCAAGAAGATGCAGAAAATTTGAATAGACCCATCACCAGTAAGGAGATCGAAACAGCAATCAAAAACCTCCCAAAAAATAAAAGTCCAGGACCAGATGGCTTCCCTGGTGAATTCTACCAAACATTCAAAGAAATAAAAGGGATCCACATTGGAAAAGAAGAAGTGAAACTGTCACTCTTTGCAGCAAAGTAGCAGAAAGAGAAATTAAGAATACAATCCCATTTACAATTGCAACAAAAAGAATGAAATACCTAGGAATAAACTTAACGAAAGAGGTGAAAGATCTGTACACCGAGAACTATAAGACATTGTTGAAAGAAATCGAAGAAGACACAAAGAAATGGAAAGATATTCCGTGCTCTCAGATTGGAAGAATTAACATTGTTAAAATGTCCATACTTCCTAAAGCAATCTATAGATTCAATGCAATCCCTATCAAAGTTCCAACAACATTTTTTACAGAAATAGAACAAAGAATCCTAAAATTTATATGGAACAACAGAAGACCCCGAATAGCCAAAGGATTCCTGAGAAAAAAGAACAAAGCTGGAGGTATCACACTCCCCGATTTCAAATTATACTACAAAGCCGTAGTAACCAAAACAGCATGGTACTGGCACAAAAACAGACACACAGATCAATGGAACAAAATTGAGAGCCCAGAAGTAAACCCATACGTTTATGGACAGCTAATATGCGACAAGGGAGCCAAGATCATGCAATGGAGAAAGGAGAGTCTCTTCAATAAATGGTGTTGGGAAAACTGGACAGCCACATGCAAAAGAATGAAAGTAGACCATTCCCTTACACCATGCACAAAAATCAACTCAAAATGGATTAAAGACTTGAATGTAAGACCCGAAACCATGAGACTTCTAGAAGAAAACATAGGCAGTACGCTCTATGACATTGGTCTGAGCTGCATATTTTCAAGTCCCATGTCTGATCGGGCAAGGGAAACAAAAGAAAAAATGAACAAATGGGACTACATCAAACTAAAAAGCTTCTGCACAGCAAAGGAAACCACCAACAAAACGAAAAGACAACCTAACAATTGGGAGAAGATATTTGCAAACCATGTATCAGATAAGGGGTTAATACCCAAAATATACAAAGAACTCATACAGCTCAACAACAAAAAAACCAACAATCCAATTAGAAAACGGGCAAAAGATCTGAACAGAGATTTCTCGAAAGAAGACATACAGATGGCCAACAGGCATATGAAAAGATGCTCAACATCATTAGCTATCAGGGAAATGCAAATCAAAACTACAATGAGGTATCACCTCACTCCGGTCAGAATGGCTATAATTAACAAGACAGGAAACAACAAATGTTGGAGAGGGTGTGGAGAGAAGGGAACCCTTGTTCACTGCTGGTGGCAGTGCAAACTGGTGCAGCTACTATGGAAAGCAGTTTGGAGTATCCTCAGAAAATTCAGGATAGATCTACCATATGATCCAGCTATTCCACTGCTGGGTATTCATCCAAAGAACTTGAAAACACAAAGGCATAAAGATACTTGCACCCCTATGTTCATTGAGGCATTATACACAAT
The DNA here is from genome assembly GCF_021613505.1 of Equus quagga. Classification (NCBI taxonomy): domain Eukaryota; kingdom Metazoa; phylum Chordata; class Mammalia; order Perissodactyla; family Equidae; genus Equus; species Equus quagga. The sequence goes on along the minus strand of NC_060274.1, from coordinate 13,040,875 downwards.
AGCCAAGACTTGGAAGCAACCTATGTGCCCATCAAGGGACGAATGGATAAAGAAGATGTGGTATTTATACACGATGGACTACTACTCAGCCATAAGAAATGACGAAATCCAGCCATTTGTGACAACATGGATGGACCTTGAGGGTATTATGCTGAGTGAAATAAGTCAGAGGCAGAAAGTCAAATACCATATGATCTCACTGATAAGTAGAAGATAAAAATGACAAAAAAAAAAAAAAAAACACATAGCATTGGAGATTGGACTGGTGGTTACCATTGGGGAAGCGGGGACGGGGGAGGGCAAAAGGGGTGATTAGGGTCTCATGTGAGGGGATGCACTATAATTAGTGTTCGGGTGGTGAACATGATGTAATGTATACAGAATTCGAAATATGATGTACATCCGAAAAAAATAAAAATTGAAGAAACAAAATAAATAAAATAAGAGGATAAACTTGGTAGAATTTAAAAATTTTTACCCATTTGCTTAACAAGGCCTGGCCATTTCAGCTTGATGCTGGATATGTCTGATGGACCAATTTAATTCCAGAATTCTTTCTCCATGGGATTGGCAGAGGTCATCGGGCCTGCACTGCAGCTTGACTTCTCCCTCTGTTCAATCCTGCTTCTGTCCCCTCCCTTTCACAGGTGGGGTTACCAACAGTCCCAGTTTTCCATGGACCGAAGGAGTTCCCAGGATGCTGGATTTTCAGTGCTAAAAACAAAAATGTCCCAGGAAAACCAGAATGAATTGGTTACTCTATCCACATATGTTGACCCAAGGACACGACCTAATAAACATCCTGTACAGTAAAAAAAAAAAAAAAGGAAAATGCAAGTGCAGGAAATCTTGGTACCTTGTGTTCCAGGGTGAGATCCAGCTGTAGCTGGAAACCTGGGCCATATTTGACCAAGAGAGTTCAAGTTCATATCCTTCTCTTTCAGAGAATGGCTGTAAATGAATCTAACCAAGAAATGGTAGTTTTAATTCACATGATTATCAGAGAACTTAAAAGGTGATATTGTTTGTTCTCTTGCAATGAAATACCTGGAAGATATTAGGTATTCAATAGGCATTTGGTGAATGTTAAATACTCAAACACGGGCACTCATCATATATGATTATATGATTAACATTCACGCTCATGAGTGAGAACAACTCTTTACCTATTTTGTCGGGATAGTAAGAGTGGTTGGGATTTATATTCTCAGAAGGAAACAGAAAATACGGCTTTTAGCATAATTTGCTTGAGACTTTTAAAAGGTAGAAAGAATAAGTTTTGTTATAACTCACCTGCACCTTAAAGGAATTGAGAAAATGTTCCTGTTGCAATCATTAATTTATTAGAATAGCAGAATCTTCAAACATGTTCAAGAAATTAATGAGACTACCTATGGTCATCAAACCAATAAAACTATCGCAAGCTTCTGCAATATTGTGCTGTGCTCTGAACTATCCAAAGAGCAATCATAAACAAGGAGGCTAAAAAGGATGTTTTTCAGGTTCATGGCCATTTGCTCAGTTTTTGGAAAGAATTGTAGGTTTTCTCCTCAAAACGTGGCTTAGCATAAGTGCAGCCAAGTGTCTTTTGGGTGCGTCGTGACACCTAACACTAAGCTCTATTCTGTAGGAGGAAATAATGTTAAATTACGCTTCTGGGAAGCATTTTGAGTCAGTTCCATTTCTTTTCTTTCTGAGAAGTCTGTATTTTATTTTAAACCAAAATTTCGTATCAATATATAAATTTGCCTACAAATGGTTAAATGTTCTATTCCTCTCTGACATTAGAGATCTGTGCACAAGGCTCCTAAGAAAGCCTTTTTTTCATGAGAGTCGGGAAAAAAAGAACTTCTACACTGTTTAACTTGAAAGAATCTATCCAGTCACAAATTTCTGTTGGGCATTTTGAAAGAGATTATATAAAATTAATAACGTCTAAGGAAAAATGAATACAGCTCAATTAGAAGGGGGAGCAAAATGTTTTTAGTTGCTCAGATTAAATGAATTAGCCTCCAACAATGCTGCTTGCCTGGTAAAAGAATGTTGTTTTCCTAGGGATAATTATGGTAATAGGAATTAAGGTAATTTAAACTCTACTAAAAAGGAGATTTAAGAGACTCTTACATTGCAGAGAAACCCAAGAACGTGCTTAAAATCCTGGCTATTTATGCTGTCATTAAAATAGCTATGCAGGTACCAGACTAACTTTATGAATCAAAAGAATCAACAATTATAGACGAAACTGCTAAAATGACCTGACATCCCGTTAACTGGGGAGTTTCCATTTGCTATATGCTTAGATTGGAGGCTTTGATTTTATATTTGGACCAAAGCACCATCACATTGTGTCATTTTCTAATTCAAAATATTTGAACTTTTCATTCAGTATAGAACTTGGGGAAGTAAATATCCTCCCAAATAGACACTAATGTTCCACATCCAGCAAATGACCCCATGGGTGTAATAATCTGGAATCCCAAGCTAGACTCAATCTATGAAAGGATGCTCTTTTATAGATTTCACAATAGCTGATTTTCATTTTGTAAGTGTGTTTCATTGTTTAGAGTCTTTATTCATTCCCATTCAATGAAGAAGTGACACCACTGTTTGAGGACCAATGCCACAGGTTAGTCAGAGAAATGAGTCATGTTGGGTTTGGTCCCTGGAAGTGATTGCCAGCAATACAGATGAATTTATTACTAGCACGTAAAATGACTTTTATTCTTTACCCCTTGTATTAGTTTCCTAGAGCTGTCATAACACAATACCACAAACTGAGTGGCTTCAAACAACAGAAACTTATTCTTGCACAGTTCTGGAGACTAGAGATCTGAAATCAAGGTGTTGGCAGGGCCATGATCTCTCTCAAACTGTAGAGGAGGACCCTTCCTCGCCTCTTCTAGCTCCTGCCTGTGGTCGGCAGCTCCTTGGCATTCTTTGGCATGCAGCTACATAACTCCAATCTCTGTCTTCATCATCACATGGCGTTCTTCCTGTGTGTCTCTGTTTTCTCAGGACTGTCTTCTTATAAGGACATCAGTCATATGGGATTAGGGCCATTATGACCTCATCTTCATTTAACTAACTACACCCACAACTACTCTAATTCCAAATAAGGTCACCGTCTGAAGTACTGGGGGTTAGGACTTCAGCATATCTTTTTTAGGGGGGAGGCACAATTCAACCAATAACACCCCTTACTATCTTTATTCTAATCCTCTTCTGCCAGTAAAGTTCTTGTATGCCAATCGAGTCTCTACATGGTAAGAAAATGGAATACGAGCAAAGGCAGAAGGTTCCATTGGTTTATAATGCTTTTGCTTTCTTCAAAGCATTTCCACTTAATCGCATTTGGTCCACACAACAAAGCGTACTGCTTATTTTTATCTCAGCTCCTATACATGAGACAAGTTAAGCGTGGAGAAGTTAAACGCCTTGGTTGGTAACACACAACTGTTTTATTCCACAGGCAGAACACTCAAGTCTCCTAACCTTTAGATCTATGCTACTCCCACTAATAAAGTCTGTTGTAAATTCTCATCAATACAGGTCCGTTGACACGCAACGTAGAAATTGAATGTTTTCAAATTAGATCCTGTATTGCTATAAAAGGGCAAGAGGAGGAATCCTGTGGTGATAAAACTGTTATGTATCTTGACCGCAGCTGTGGACTACCCAAGATGGTTCTGATAGCTGTGAACCCCACTGCCCCACCACACCTTGTTCCTGCTGGTTGGGAAGCACTCCTTACATAACATTACTGGGCTGCCCAAGAATTAGGCTACACTGACAACCACTTATGTGCAGTCATGTCAGAGCACGGGTAGTTCCCCGGAAAAAGAGAAAAATTCCTTTCCACTGTCTTGTCAATAACAAAATGGAACGGAATTTCACTCAAGGAGATTTCAAAGTAAAAGTGAATCTGCTCATACTCATCCTTTGTGTCCCAATTCTTGGCGTCAAATCACTATTGTATATAAGAAAATCTTTTTTACTTATATTTTTTCTGACCACCATCCCAATAAACATAGATTCTCTGTAGTTGGATTTACACTATGTCTGAATTATAATTTACCATTTATCACTCCAATTGATGGTATCTTTTAAATGGGTGCAGATAAAGAAGAAAATCCTTAATGCAAATGGAAACAATGTAATGTTGTGCAGCATGGTAATTAGGAGACAGCCTTGGAGACACACCAAGATCTGGGTTTGAATCCCGTCTCCGCCCCTGCCTAGCAGGGTGGTTTCAGACTGGGTACTTTACCTCTAGAAGCTTCAGTTTCATGGAGATAACAATAGTGCTGTTTCCCAGAATTGTTTTTGAGAGGTGACTGAAATTGTTCATGTAAATAACGAAAGTGCTAATTACAGTGCTTTTGGGACACAGCAAGTGTTTGACAATATGGGTTTTTATTCAGTGCTCTACCATGAAATATTCAGAAAATGTTACGGACTTTCTATTCAAAAGCCTACTGGGCTGCTATTTCTAGTTCAGTTCACATTCCATGCTGGGTAATATTTGGTTTTTCCTCCTGGGAATGAGGTTTGTCATCTGTCTGATTAGTTCCTTCATTTCTAACCTTAACCAGCTTTCGCTGACTATCTGGCCATTGTTCATTCAGACTTTTTTGAAAGTGCTCATCCACATTCTAGTAACTTGGGGGTGAGTTTAAGCAGGCTAACTTTTCGCCTTTCTACTGTTATTTCAACACCGGTGTCGGTTGGGGAGGCCTGCCTTTGCTCATATTCGTTCATCTTTTTGCCTCTTCGTCTGCCAACTCTCTCTCATCTGATCGTTCCTAAGACAAAGACAAGAGATTCGTCCCAATACCTACAAGCCAAAATACTCGATTTCTGTTGTCTCTGATAAGGGACTCCTCCACCCCGACAAGCTGGCTTTGTGAGATGGGAGGATCAAGATCCAACAACAGGAATTATTTCTTGACTTCACAAAAATGTTTTTTTGACCTCTCCTCACTTACATCAAGATGATAAAGATATGTCAACCTTCCCTAAAAAAATTAATTACTGTTATTCTGGGAAATCTAAATTTAATTTAGAACTATTAACTATTAAATTGAGAGTTGAACTTGCTAGACAGTCATCCAATTCAGGTTCGGAGGCAATTACAAATCATCCACAGAAAACAACCCATTTTTATGTGATTCTAGGAACTAATTAGACCAACTAGTCCCAGAGGGGATCTCGTTTGCTTGTTCTCATCCTCCAGCTGTTACATGATTTTGTACCAGTCCTCATCTCAAAGGGGATACCCCTACAAAGATTAAATAACATAAATTGTGTCATTTCTTAGATTGCAATGAACCACAAACCTTAGCACACTAAAGCTAAAAAATACTTTTATTTTGATGTGAAATTAAAAGAGGGTTAAGTTTTTGTTAATTTATTTTCATTCAATATTTATTTTGTTTTCAGATTACTAAATTAGTCCAAATATTCTCCAATAATGAAAAATTGCGGAAAAAAATGAAACATACAAAGACAAATATAACCATCAGCTATAAACCCACAATTCATAATTTACCTCGATCTTGCTTCCCTGCAGTATTTTTACATAGTTGAAAAAGTTGTCTTTGTGCTTTTTTGACTTGGTATTAAATCATGACAATATTTCCATAAACATAATTTTATTGATGGTATTTCTTTACATAGATATATCACCATGTGCTTAACCATCCTGATAACTAGGCTTATAATGCTTATTTTTAATAAAGTATACTTTAAAAGAATCTTGCTTATTTTATGAAATTTAGAAAATAGAAAAAAGCATAAAGAAGAAAAGATTAATTGGTGGGTAAATTTATGAGTGGCTGTGGTGATTCGAAAGCTGAAGAAAATATATCGATAACTACCATTTATTGAAAATCCATGATGTGTCAGGCACTGTGAAATCATATTTCTAAACCTCACACAACAACCCAAAAAGTTCAATCTATTATAATCACCACTTTACAGTTTCAGAGACCAAAAGAGATAGTAAGTGTTTGATACAAATTTTTAATAGATGCGTCTGATCCCAAAACTATTTTTCCTCCTGGCTATATCACACTGCCCTCCGCATCATCACTTGCAACGCCACCACCACCACCATTATCACCATCTCCTCTGCCACCACCTCCACCACCACCACTTCCAATGCTACTTCCACCATCACCTCCACCATCACCGTCACCATCGAGTCCAACACCCCCTCAACCACCTCCACCATCACCACTTCCAGTGCCACCTCCACCATCACCTCCGCTACCACCTCCACCATCACCTCCACTACCACCTCCACCATCACCTCCACCACCACCAATGCCACTACCTCCACCACCGCCTTCACCACCAGCTCCACCTGTACACTACCACCTCTACCTCTACCACCTACGCAACGTCCTCCCCCCCACCTTCACACCATATCCCACTCCTAGGGCTTCTTATCATCTCTTTTCTACATACCATTTCTTCTCTTCACACTTTCATATTCTCTTCCTCTCCTGCTTCACTCTGACCTCCTCCAACCTGCATTTCCTTAAGTACGTTGGTAACAGAGAGAAAGGAAAGACGACCCTACCCATAAACACTCAGTTTATGAACAACATTGAGCATTCGTTACTCAAGAAATGATTGCCAAGCACATAGTATGGAGCAGGCACTGCTCTGAGTGCTGGGAGTACAGTAATTCCCCCAACTGCAGCAATTTCCTCAACGCCATAAAGCTTATTGTGTAGGATTTTCTTCACTCACACACACCATTTGCTATGTCCAACTTTCTTGCAAATGGTCAACATGTGCTTTGGTTATAAGATCACACTGCCTAGCCTCCCAACAGGATGGAAAGCAGAAGTGAGCTGTTCAAGAAGGAGATGCAAGTCAAAAGGAAAGTCTCAAGCAATAGTCATGAAGTAATTTCTTATCTCTTACTGCAACAGCAAACTACCGCAGGAAAGAACTTCCTATTTCCATACTTAGATGATGTGTATTTGCTTAACGCAGCTTGCCTGCAATAATTCATACGTGGACCCTCTCCAGAAAAGACCTTTGATATATAAAGAAAGAGAGGAAAGAAAGGAAACTACAAAATAAAGAATGAATACGTCAACAAACACACAAACTGAAGTCCTTTTCCTCTTTATTTGCATGATGCGAGCAGAAAGAAACTCATGTTCTTTCGATTTTCTGCGTAAAATAAATAATTGTAGAGGAATCAGATTCTGTCTATGACTCTACAATGCCAAGGACAGTACTGGAAACACACAGGCGCCTACAGACTAATAAAGTCCACTGCTGTAGTCAAAGATGCCTTGGTGAGCTTTAACTCTGACTCCTACAATTAAATTTCTTTCACAATATACACAAGCAAAGAAAACACAATGCCCCAAATGCCCTTGGTAAAAACCTCTGAACCAAGATCACCAAAGTTCTCATTTTCATGCAGGGATATTTTGTCAAGCCTGTGACTATTGGCTAAAAGTAAAATCCCCTCCAGCTACGTACAAAAGGGGATTCTCCACAAAGAACACACTTTCTCCCCAGGGGATGGCCACAGAGTGTTTCTCCAAGTGAACTCCTCAGGACCCAAACAGGCGGAATTGTGCTTTTCTAAATCAAACCCATGGTCTGCAGTCCAAGCATCTATCAATACATCAATTTAAGAAACAGAAAAGCAGATGAGAACAACACAACTCTCTCCTTCGAAGCTCTAACAGAATTAAAGAGCTCCATTAGCCCTGGGTTTCACAGCAGCAGGTTTGTGAAGAGCTGAGCCAATATGATGTCTCAAGAGTCACATTTTAGGGCTCACTGTTCTGAAGATGGTGCCAGAGAATCTATTTCTTTTCCATCTTGATATGCCAACCAATGACTTCTCATACAGCAGCCAAGGAGTGATTTTACTTACATTCAATGAAATGAGAGTAAATCCAAGAGCTGGCTCTTTATCCCTGAATTCAGAAGACTCATGTTATTCTGAGGCAAAGGTTGAGGATTCCACTCTAAGCAGCCACTGCCCTGGAGGCTCAGTCTACACAGGACTTCCATGAGAAGCTGAGCAGAGAGTAAAGCTCTTTCGAAAGAAGAGGAAGTGTCATCTGTACTTCCCCAATCTTATTGTTCTTCCTTCTTATTGCTCTTGAACCCTTCTTTGATTCCAAAATCCAGGACACAATTCATGCAAAACAGGCACATGCCATCTGTCTGACTTCATTGATCATTAACCACGACCCACTGTGTTCATTTCCAGGACACGTGTACAAAACATCGCATGGTTTTGTTTTCCTGTTTGGGAGGCAAAGATGTTTATTTACAGGCACGGAGGGTGAAATCATCTGAAGAGCTGTTCTCAGTGTGTTTAGTTGAGATGCCACTCTTTTATCATCCACCTCTTTTAGGTTCAATCTTCTTTCAAATTTCCCTTTTTTTCCTCCTTTCCTACTAGTTCATAATACTAATACTAGTTCATAATAAGTAGAGGGTGCAGATAAATTTGTGAAAAGTCTTTTAGGATAAAAATAAGTCTTAGCCTGCCATTCTTTTGCAACACACATAATAGATTCTCTAACTTCAAAACTTTTCTTTCACATACCAGAAAAGGAAAATGACAGGCTGATAGTTAGAGATATTTGAACTCATCACCTATAAATTCCTGCCCTCCCACCTCTCCTTTTCCAGACCAGCATCTTGTTTCTTTATGCCTTCTTGGGAAAAGAACACAATTTCATCATTCTTATATCCTACTTTCAAAGAAAAGGAAAGAAATCATTAGAAATGGGCCCATGATCAATGCAGTTTTCCAAAATGTGGTCACTAGATCATTAGCATGTGTATTAGTTATTTATGGCTACATGGCAGATTACACCCAACACTTAGAGTCTTAAAACAACAAACACCTATTACCTCATAGTTTCTGTGTGTCGGGAATCTGGGCCCAGCTTAGCTGGGTTCTCTGGCCAAGAGGCCTCCCACAGGGTTACAGTCAGGGGTCAGCCAGGAATGTGGCCATCTCAAGGCTCTGTTGGAAAAGGAAATTCTTCCAAGTTCATGCACATAGTTGTTGGTAGGATTCACTTTCTCAAGGGCTATGGGACTGAGGGCCTCAGTTCAATGCTAGCTGTTGACCTGTAGCCACTCTTTGTTCCTTACCACATGGGTCTCTCCTTAGGGCAGCTCACAGCATGGCAGCTGGAACATAAGAGGGAAAAAGCAAGAGTGAAAGAGAATGAGAGTGAGGAGTCTGGCTCCTGGTTAAATCCTCTGTGTGAACGTTCAGGCCTACCCATGCATAATTACAAAGGCTTTCCCCCAGCAAAGCGTTTCCCTGTGGAAAGGCACCCTTCCCACACCAGACTTGGTGACAGCCAGTGCATGGCAGCCTCTGAGAGGAGCTATAGTCAAGGTCTCAAGGCCCCCTGGTCAGCCATGCTCTTTTGTATATTTACATTCCTCAGCTCCAGTGTCTTCGTTCCCAGGTCTATTTATCTGAGACCGCAGGCCAAGGTCCCCTTCAGGTACGTCTACTGAGATGTCCTTATGAAGGGACAAGAGAGAAACCTTGAAGACACTTTTCCCCACTACTCAGTCAGTACTGTTTTATTCTATTCTCCTACACACATACACACAACTCAGGGTCCATAAAACTGCCAGAGCCTTTTGTTAGAGGTTCCCTCAACATTGAGATGACCCCCCACATCCATCAAGTGCTGATCCACCTGACCCTCAACAAGTGCAACATTCCATGGGGAAAAGGAAACGGGAAGTCGGCGCTTCCTCCGGCTGTAGACTCTTGCTTATGCCCTCACAGTAAGTGACCAAAGGCTTAGCTCTTTCACTTTTGGCTTGTCGCTTTTATCAGCTGTGCTCAGTTGAGCTCCTGACATAAAGAGAGTGTGAGCAAGAAAGAAGTCACAATCACTTGAAACCTATTCTCAGAAGTGGTATCACATCCTTTTTGCCACATTCTGTTTGTTAGAAGCAAGTCATTTGGTCCAGCCTATACTCAAAAGGAGCAGAAGACACAAAGTATGCATTCCAAGAGGTGGTGATCATAGAGGACTGGCTCACAGGTTTAGACACAGTATATAATATTTTATCCAAACTCAAGTTGCCCCTGTCCAGTCAAATATTCACAAAAGGAAAGATTCATCTAAGAATAAAATCATAAATATAGTCATACCACTAAAAGAAAATCTGAGACTTTCATCCAGGCATTATACCAGCCTGCAGCCCACTCTAGTCATACCCGAGATCACATTGCTCAGACCTGAAAACCTGATGACCTCATCATTTCATCTCCATGAAACAGACAAATTAACACACAAGTAAAAACCTAAACTACCCTGAAAATCTAGCCTAGAATCTGGAAGATGGCTGAAGCCATTTCAAAAAAAAGAATAACTTTTCCCCTAACCACAAGCCCGGGCGAGCCTCACAGCAAGTCCAGAGTTGGACTTTTCTCAGTGGGTTTATATGGCCACCTCAAGCGTTCATCCCATTAGGATCAGAACTCCTGACACCTGGGCTTTCTCCTCTTGACACTCAATGAATCTGCTCCCTCCTAAGAATGACCAGGCAGGGCTTTACTGCCTGGAGCCCCCAACAGCCCCGCACACTACAAAAGCAGATCACTCTTTCCATCTTCCTTTGTAAGCATGAACTGCTTAAACCAGAACAAATAGAAGATCTGTTTCCTGAACTGCAACAACTGGGGATAAGAAGAAAGGGGCCATTCTTCCTAGAGAAGTAAATCATTCAGTTGACTTTAGATCTTCCTAATTTGAAGGTACGCTGATAACAGCTGACAGAAGCCAGTGTCACTTGACTGGCAATAGCTTAAGGGCAACATTTTCAAAAGCAAAGTGGAAATCCTCTGGGTGGCATGTTTTGTGTCTCTTGCTTTTTCAGAAATTTTTTAATTTACAGATTAAACATAGCCTCCATCCCAACATACCCCACACCGCCCAATCCAAATAAAAACTGTGTTAAAAATAAATAACCATGTTGGGGTAGCAGAGAAAGAGAGACTATATAACAAAGTTACTATCTGGTAAAAGATTTGCCTTTTGGGAACAGATAATAGTTTGAAAACTACTTCAGTTTCTGGTCTCAGACTTCCTCTCATTTTCCTTATATTCATTTCATGAAAAGATAAAAATTTCATTAAATCTGTGGAGGAATGAAAGGATTAAAAGAAGATGCTGTACATTTTGACCAGGAATAAAACGAAAATTCTCTCAGTGCCTTCTTGTTTGCGCAAACTTGTGTTTCTCAAAAGTGCTGCCTCATCTTATCCCCACATTGAGCTGTTCTCTAGTTCTCTGTGTTAGGTAGCATCTGAAAGTACTAGATGATATTAAAAAGTATTTAATGACATCAATGGCAGAGCCTTCTCATCAGGCTTTTAGATGCCATCATCAAAGATATCCCCAAAGGGCATGTAATTTATAGTTATGGGGCCCGGATTGGAGCCACTTAAATTCTCTGAGCATAGATCACCTGATTTAGTGAAGTGGAATAGTCCTCCAGGTGGCTGGACTTCCAGTTCAAGATGGACTGGTACAGATTCTTTTCGCCCCTTTCCCTCCCTCCCAAGACCCCATTAAAATGATAGGAAAATCATAGAAAATACATAAACCAACAATAACAAACGAAAAATTGGAGGAAGAGCATTAGAGCTTGAGAGATTTTGAGAAATCTCAAATTTTGATCTTGAGAGAAACCTCAATAGATTTCTGAAATAAGGGATGGTGGAGGATGGGATGAAGGAAGACGGGGGAACCACAGCTTCCCATTAGTAAGAGGGACACTACAGTGGAGAAACTGGCCATTTGTGATGCAGAATCCCTGAGAGGATCAGGACTCAAAAAGCCAAGAGAAGTTAGAAAATCCACTTAAGTGAAAGAGTTGAAAATAGGAAGATTAATTGAAAGTCTGTAAGAACATAGCCCTTCTCCCATACCCCTCTTTCAAATATCTCCATCAGCCCAGCCTTTACACAGCAAACATATAAAACGGCCAGCAGCCATTTCACCCCACCCTGAGCAATATTATGGAGGATTCTTCTCTAAACAAATGGAAATGGTGCAGAGAATACAGCTATTATATGTGCATGTTGGCACTCCACAGTGACCACATTCTGGTATGAGAGCATCATCCAGCATGTGCTGGAGCACAACATCATCTCCCTGTTGGGTAACCATGAAATGTAGAAAAGCGGGCAAAATGGCTTTCTAATAAGTATTTTTACAGGCATTCCTGAAGATACTGTATCCATAAAAAAGAACAGGATACTAAGGAAGATAAATAATCTGAGAACAAGAAAGAACCTTGGATAGTATGAATATGTTTGCCAAATAAAGATTTTCATGCAAGGCTTGAGTGATTAATTCAAGTAAATCTTTCAGGAAATATTCAATGACTTCATCAAAGAAATGACATAAAAGATTTCCCTTAAGTGAAGTCGATGAGTATTTAGATTAAAACTTCTCACTGAGTGCCCAGAATAAAGAATTTCAAGTTATTGTAAAATTCCCAAACACCAAAGACAACGAAAAAATCCTAAAATCTTCCAAATAGAGAAAACAAGTCACTTCCACAGGAACAAGGAACTGAAAGTTTCCAGATTTCTCTGGAAGTAGCATTGAGGGTTAGAAGACAAGTGAGCAAAACCTCCAAAGTTCTGCAGAACCTTAATTTCACGCTAGAGTTCCATATTCACTCATTCAGCAAATATTTTGGAGCACCGTTCTCCGCACTGCGGACACAGCAGGGAGTGAACAGCAAGGACGTGGGTCTGGCCCGAGCAGAGGAGAAGGGGTCAGAATGTTAAAGGAGAGCCATGCATAACTATGGTTAGGTCACATGGGGTCACAGTGAGAACTTGGGGTTTTGTCTCTGACCATCTAAACCAGGAGTCGGCAAACGTTTTCTGTAAAGGGTTACATAGTAAGTATTTAAATAGTAAATAGTCACAGTTCAACTATTCAACTGTGCCATCGTAGTGTGAAAGCAGCCCTAGACAATGAGAAAATGAATGAACAAGACTGTATTCCAATCAAACTTTATTTGTGGGCACTAGAATTTGAATTGCTTATCATTTTCATGTGTCACGACAAATTCTTTTTCTTTTGATTTTTTTTCATCCGTTTAAAAATGTAAGAAACTGTCCTAACCTATGAGCTATACAGAAAACGGCAGCAACTAGATTTTGCCTGTGGGGAGTCTCTTGCTGATCCTGAATTAAACTATCGATTAAGTATGAAGGTAGAATATGCCTATTTTCAGACACACAAGAGCTGAATCAGAAAGATGACCTCCCATACATCCTTTCTTAGGAAGTTGCTGGATGATGCACCCAAGCAAAAAAAGGGAATAAACCAGAAAATGGAAGAGAGAGAATCCAGGAAACAGAAGATTCATTCCAGGAGTACAGTGAATGGGTGAAATAAAGCAGCTGGCCTAGATGGCAAAGCATCAGACTAGAGCATGAGAGGAGAAGCTCGAAAGCAAAATATCTGGGAAAAATGGAGTAGGAGTGTCTGTACCTTGCTTGCACATATGGAGTAACCTAAGTGGACAGTAAAGGCAAAGCAAAAAAAAAAAAAAACTGAAAGTAATTAAGAACCACCAAAAATAAAAATAAAACAGTAGGAGAACTGAAATGTATTACTCTATATTATTTGCCTGTAAAATAAGTAGTAATTATATAGTCACACCAATGCAACTCTCAAGTGATTTTCAACTTTGATAATCAAGGTATGACGAAAACATGTAAAATTAGAAAAGACTGTGTAAATAAGCCTTGATCATATGAAAGTTAAAGTAGGCTTGGCTGTGTAATACAGTAGCCACTGACTATTGAAATTTAAATTTTAGTTCACTAAAATGAAATGAAATTTAAAAATTCACTTCCTCGGTCACACTAGCCACATTTCCAGTGCTCAATACCACTTGTGTCCAGTAGCTACCATATTGGACAGTGCAGATATGGAACATCCACTAACGCAGAAAGTTCCATTGGAGAGCACTGGAGAATTTGGGAAGTGGAAAGAGAGGTTTGAGATACTAAGGTGACTGTGTGAGGAGTCAGGAGATGCTGTATAGGTAGGCAAGAATCCAAAGTGGAAGCATATGGTCTGAAAAAGTCACCCTAGTAACTGACAGAAGCACTAAAAATAGAGATGTAATTATGATGGGAGGAAGACGGAGGTGAGAGTTGTCAAGTGAGCCAAACCCTCGTCTCTTGTTCCCTGAGGCCAATAGATAATGTCTGAAATTGACAAAAAAGAAGCCATGCACACGATGCATAGAAATCACAAGAAGGATTAAAAACAGAATTGCTGAGTGAGAAGCCTGTGATCTGGTTGAGAGGAGAGGGTTGCTGCAGCAGAAGCTGCTTTTCCTTTAGCATCCCTTGCCCAGATCACCCTAGCTCCCCGCCCTGAGCTGTCCATGCTTCAAGGTTTAGCCCACGAGTCACTTCCACAGGGGAGCATTCCCATCCTGCAGACTGAGTTACTCTCGCCTCTTTGCTCTTACAGTATTCTGTACACATCTCTAAACAAACTTTATCATATTTTTTATAATTATCTTTATAAGCACATGCCACACATGCCTTCTCAAGTCCCTGTCCTTGGAACGGCCCCATGCTTGGTTTAATGCTCTGACATAACCCTTTCAAAATTCTTAGTCATCTGTGAACAAGGGGCCCATGTTTTCATTTTGAACTGAGCCTTGCAAATTATGCAGCTGTCCTGTTCATAAGTTTGGCTCCTACCTGGGCTGCCAGGTCTTTAAAAGCAGGGATGGTTTATTTTTGAAATTTGTATCCCCATGAACGAGCATAGGGCCCTCAGTAGACGACCATTTGCCTAATGGATACTCATGTATATTTTACTTGTGAGGGCTATAATTTTATATGCAAGATCCAAGAACATAATCCACCTTTCAGAAAAGCTATGGTTTGTAGTATGCCAGGCGTCACTCTAACACCATCCCTATAACATCTCTGACTCTTTCTCTGATGCCTGAAATGCTGTAATTACAGTTTTATTCCTTTCTGTGTAAGGTATTTCCTTCTCTTGCACAGTCAGTTCCTTTGGGAGAGGTAGCCTGTAGACCTCATTAGTGAGCCTTAACCAATAGAAATTTGTCAGATCCCTTCAGTTCAGACAGAAGCCCCCTATCCTCAAGGCAGGTGAATCCTTTTAAGTTCACACTTTGAACTCGTAACACCCAGCTGTGTTACTCACTTGGGAGGATGTCAGTAAAACATGTATACAAATAACTCAAATAGCTTCCTGAGCCTCAGCCATTGCGAACGGTGAAGTGAAAATTTTACTGTTACACATGAAAATATATTAATACATAAGATCTTTTTGAAAAGTATACACTGTCTCTAACACATAGAGCATCATCTCTAATTTATGCCTGAAACATTTTCTTATCTTTTCCATTAATCAATATAAAAACCCTTACTTGCTTATTTACTATTCAATATATTAATGGAACATGTTTCCTGAGTTCAAGATACTGCGTAGAACCTGAGGGCTACGTAGCTGGGACAGGAGGAGAGCTCAGAGACCTAAGTAGACAAGGAGAACAGGAGGCGGGGTGGGATAGACGCCATGGGACTAGGAGAGGGCAGAGATAGAAGAAAATCTGACTGGATCTACTTGGGCCAGCTTCACAGAGGAGATGCCATATGCACTGATCCTTGAAGCACAGATGAAACATTGATGGGGAGACGGGGCAGCGGAAGACGATCTGTATAGTGAGAGAAGGTTCAGGAGATCAGCCAGTTGATCAGCTCGGTGGTGCTCACCAAGCCGGTCTAGCTCCCTAAGAGACATTTTGGAGACTTGTAGGGGCACTTTTTGTTAGCAGGGTTGAGAGTTGCTCCTGGCATTTAGTTTGGCGGGGGAGTGGGTTTCATGGCAAGAGGAGTTGGATGCACCTCAAACCAAAGGGCAACCCTGACAAAGAAGCGTGATCCTATGTCCTACACAACTTCAACAGTCATAAGTATGTATGGTAGATACGTTTTAGCTGCCCGAATCTAGAAACAAAGTATGTTTTGCATGAGTTTAATACACGTTGAAACATCATTACTTCCAAGTTCATCTTGTAAATTTATTTTTGGGGGGAATTGATGAAGAATTGCTCACCATTTCAGTAAACCACAGTGGCCTAGGAGCCTCGCTTGTGGAGTCAGTCTCGTACCCGCCCGTGTTAGCCGCGGTCACGTTCGCGGTCATCTGACGGATGTGAACAGAGTTAGTTAGGTGCTGCTTCAAAAGCCAATTTGTTTTTTGATCGGCACGTGAGCTAACATCTGTTGCCAATATTTCTTTTCCTTCTTTTTCTCCCCAAAGCCCCCCAGTACCTAGTTGTATATTCTAGCTGTAGGTCCTTCTAGTTCTGCTATATGGGGCGCCACCTCAGCGTGGCCTGATGAGCAGTGCCATGTCTGCACCCAGGATCTGAACCGACGAAACCCTGGGCTGCCGCAGCGGAGCGCGCAAACTCAACCACTCGGCCACAGTGCTGGCCCCCAAATGTTTGTTTAAAGCACCAACAACATTTAGTTGGATATTATCTACTTAGCTTAAATCAAAACTTACTGCTTATAGATTGGAGCAAAGTTCTGACAATTTCATTTGTTTTTCTAGTATGGTCATGCCTGAGCATTTCTATATTAAAATATGTATTATTTTATTGTAAACTACTTTTATTTCTCCTTAATATTTTATTTGGGACATTAAGAGTTTATAACAGAGAGCTCGTCGTGTGCCAGACATATTCTAAGAAGCATTCGATGCTCACAATAACTCCCTAAGGCAGGTATTATTGCTCCCATTTCAGAGATGAGGAAACCCAGACACAGAGAGGTCAAGGAACTTGCCCAAGGTCCCACGGCTAGCAAATGGCAGAGCCTGGATTCAAAGCTGGGCAAGCTGGCTCCAGGCCTCATGCCCTTAGTCAGATTACTGTACTGTGTTATATATATTTTAAATTTATATGTAGGCAAGCTATATTGTTTATGAATCTCATTTCAAGATAGTAAAAAGGATATTTCAACATCTATTTTTTAAAGAAAAGGGAAGCATTGAGTCTGATCAAGATGAGAATTATTAGAATAGCTGAAAATTGAAGCTAATGTGAAGGAGTAAGAAATGAGAAATAAGACTTAAAGGATGGCTGAGGGTTAGACCGAGGCACACCTTGACTGTCAAGCTGAGTGTGGAAGGAGTCATTTGGAAAGATCCAACCTCCTTGAATAAAAAGCATTCTGAATTAATTTACCGTCCTAACATTCCATCATTTTTCCATGCAGAAATCTTCTCCTTGTTAAAAGAAGCAAGATTCTCAAAGGCAGGGGTCTTTTTGTTTTTTTTTTTTACCTCTAAACCCCAAGATACACTGTCTGGCACATTGTGGTCAAGTAATGTTGCTTGAATTAATTATATTTTCCAGCATTAAAGGCTAGAATGCAAAAGTTTGTTTTTTCTGCCTCTCTTTCCACGCTCCAGCCCTGAGGCACTTAATTAGAAAAACCAACAGCTCCATTCTCATACCTTTGTGGTCTTCCTCTTAAAAAGCAAAGATCCCCATATTAGTCTCACCTAATGGGTTATTTTGTCACCTTAAGATACCCCTATGCCTAAGAATTCCAAAGTTTAGAATAGTCACTCCCTGTTCCAGTAAGAGATCGCAACGGGGAAATTTCAGCCTGGATTGCTTCTTAATAGCGACATGCTGACAGATCCCACGGAGTCCGCAATGTTGTTTGTTAAGAACCCTCTTTTACTACGTCTGAACCAAGTTTTAACCAATAATGACAGGAAGACCACCCCCACATCATGACACAACATCTTGACCATTTTTCCCTTCCTTGGTCTTGAGGACAGGACGGCCAAGATTTCATAGGTGAGGCCAGGACCCAACGAAGGCATACAAGCCCCAAGTCAGGCTGTAACTTGTTAGGGAAGCAGATCTTTGGCAAGTAGGGGTCTCATCTCTCACCCACAAAGGCTTTTCCCAAAGGATCCCTTCCAGCCACATGTAGCAGAGCTCTGCTAAGTATTTTCCCTACTTCCTACATTTCCAGATACGATTATGTCCATTATCCTGGCCCAGACAGAGGCTCAGCTTCACTGGATCTTCTAGATTATGAGTGCCATCAATCAGCAGACACCTGGGGAAACCATAAAGATGAATCATGGTGGAGACGAGATAAGACACTCTCACAAAGTGGATGATCAAAGAATTGGAAACACAAGCAATGGAGCAGGTGCTGGAAATATTTTTTAAAACATATCTGCAATAAGGTTTCCAGTATAAAATATTTTATGCTGACTGAATTATCAAGATATTACTAGAAACTAGGGTTGGTATAGCATGAAGTCAGAAGTGTCGTAGAACAAGATTCATCTAAAGGTAAGCAGTTATTGAAAGTGACTTCAACATCTACAGGTCCAGAAACTTACTGCATTATAAATTGAAATTCTTCTATAATTACAATTCTCTCTCCACTGAAAATTCTTAGAAGCCCGGGTCAGTATCTTGTTCATTGATATATTTCACAATGCTTAGCACATAGTAGGCACTCCACAAATATTTGTTTAAAAAGTGAAAGATGAAAGAAGTGAAGAAATAACCTAAATGGGTGTTTAGTTTCCTATTGCTCTTATAACAAATTACCACAAACTTGGTGGCTTAAAGAGTCACAGATTTATTATCTTACTGTTCTGGAAGTCAAAAGTCCAAAATGGGTTGCCAAGGCTGTGTTCCTTCTGGAGCCCATGCCCTTCTACCAACTCTGCCACCTCACTCTACCTTCAGGCCATGTCCTTGCCCTTACCAGCCAATCTCCTCACCTCCAGGTGGGTCTCTCCTAGCCATCCTCGATGATTCTGAGCGATCTTGCCAACATGCAAACCTGTCACTCCCCAGGAGCTACACATAGTGCCTCAGGAAATATTGCTGAAATATCTGTTGAACAGAACTAGTGATAGTAGATATTGATTTGGGAAGAAAAAGTTATTCATAACATGGCTCCTATAACCTGGGATCTGCTACTTGAGTCCTTACTTGTGAGGGATTACTCTGACTGGATCTCACCTGTTTCTACGATGTGTTCGGTTTTGTAAGAAAGCCCATGAGTCTGGGCGATTAGGTCATGTATAATCCACAGGAGGCCCGTTTGTAACATCAGATTTCTAAGATTCAGAGGGTAAATCACAGGGGTTTGTGACTGACTCCTCAGCTTGGACCAAACATCACTGCCACCCAGTGGCAGATGTTGTCATTGGAATGACAAGCACAGGGACACAGCAGCCTCCTTCATTTTCTGTTACAGCCTTAGATATATAAAGAAGACCATGAAATGTATCTCAAACTTTCATTGGCCCAGTGAGAGCTGAGATTCAGAACAGCAATTGTCAGGATTTTTATGTCAAAGCAGGAAAAAAGAAATAAAAATACGTGTGAACATCACCATAGAAATCAGTTATTTTTACTTGTAGTTTCTGTTCCATGTTCAACATTACAAAACACAATAACACCTTATTTACTTGATATTAAAGGGACTATGACGATGTGGATGGTTATTTTCAAGGTAACTCAAGCTTATGTCCTTAAGAATTAAAATTTATTTTTACAATTTAACCATATGGAAGGGACATGCATAGATGCCTCCTTGCAGTAGAAATTAGAACCAAATGATGTACCTGTTTGTCTTGGTGCAGCCGTGGAAGGCCAGTAGCCGCTGAAAGAGCTGGCTCCTGCTGTGTCACAATGTAAATTCACCACTGTCCAGGGTCAGCCCATCCTTGCAGGAACAGACACTCCATTTTGTCCCAGTCTTGGGGTTTCTTGACCACAGGGATTCCACCTTCTCCTAACCAAGTCACACACAAAAGCCTGAAAGTAGATGTATTCATTTGATATAAGAAATGTAACACATTATATGTTGATAGTAGCCTGACGACTTTTTTCTATACCTGTATCAGGAGTTGGGGGCAGGAGCAGGAGGAAAGAGGAGGGGAACACACAGATGCCTCCTAACAGAGAGAAGCGGACCTGGGTTCTGACGGCATTTTTGCTCCTGGTCTAGTTCGTATAGCTTAGCAATATGCCTCTTTTTTTCTGAGGTACATTACGTGACTCTCTGCTCCTTGAGAACAAATAAAGGTGTTTTGATTTTTTTTTTTTTATTTCTGTTTTTAAGTTTGGTGCATTTGAGCAATTTTTTTGTTATTGTTTAAAGTTTGGTAATCATTTCTAGTTTTATTAGAAAACAGTAAGAGAATGTCAACTGAATAATTTATGCTTTGCAAAATAGATTTACATATTCTTATTGTCCATGTACATGATTAATTATTGTAAATGTTCAATGAGCACCTTAAAAAAGGTGAATTCTCTGTGTTGTAAGTAATTTGTATCTATTAATTCAACTTTTAAATTATGTCACTGCTCTTAACTAAATCCTTATTGACTCGGTCTACTCGATCTGTCAAAGACTGACAGAGGGAGCTGTGTTAACTCCCATGGCGTTTGGGTATCTGTCAACATCGCTTTGATTTTCCAATAGAAGCTGCATTGCATGTTTTAAGTCCATGTACTTGGGCTCATGCAGGTTTTCATTATTGCATCTTCCTTGTAGATTGTACATCTTTTCTAAAATGACACTCTATCTCATCTAATGCTTTTGCCTTGAAATTCATCTTATCTGAAACTAATATTGCTGCTTATTTTCTTTTGTTTTCATGACTAATCTTTGCCCATCTTTTTTTTAATACTTCTACAGAATTATATTTTTGACCTTTTTTCCTTGTTTGTAGTATATAGTTCAGTACTTTATAAAAACATACTTTACCAGCCCTGGTGGTCTAGTGGTTAAGATTCCACGCTCTCACCACTGGGTCCCAGGTTCATTTCCAGTCAGGGAACCGCATCACTGTCTGTCAGTTGTCATACTGTGGCAGTTGCATGTTACTGTGATGCTGAAAGCTCTGCCACCAGGATTTTAAATACCAGCAGGGTCACTCATGGGGTCAGGTTTCAGTGGAACTTCCAGACTAAGACAGACCAGGAAGAAGGACCTGGCCACCCACCTCGAAAGAAGTAGCCATGAAAGCCCTATGAATAGCAGCAGAGCATTGTCTGATACAGCACTGAAAGGTGAGAGGATGGTGCATACAGACCGGGCAGGATTCCTCTCTGCTGTACACAGGGACACTAGCAGTTGGAATCCATTCAACAACAAAAAAACATACTTTAAGGCTTTGTACCTACTTGTGTTTGTTAAAACTGCTGTATTTGCTCTTCTCTCAGCTTCTTCTATGCTGTCTGCTTATTTGTGCTCCATTGGCATTCCAGACTGCAGAGCAAGAGCATGTGGCTAGTCCTAAGCCAATCAGAGAAGTCCATGTGATCTGAGCTAGTCCAATCACTGTGATCCCAGCATGTGTCCAGGAGCTCTGGGGAAGAGAATCTCTTTCATGACGAACTTAAACTTGTCAAGATGTGTGATTAGAGCTGCTATGGCCACCTTGCTGGACTAAGAATGAAATTAACACAATAGAAAAAGTAGTTGAGAGGTAGAAAGAAACAAGAGTCCCAGAGGCTTTGTTCAAACCCTTGAATTCAGCTGTACTTGAAGATAAGTCTACCTATAGGCCCAGCACAGTCCAACAGAACTTCCTGTAATGATGGAGATGTTTTATGATTTGCACAGTCCAATATGGCAGGCTCTAGCCATATTGTGACTACTGAAATGTGCCTATGCAAAAAAGGAATTGTATTATTGACAGATAAGGAAAGGCAAACAAAGATTAAACATCTTGACTAAATTCACAGAATTAGAGGAGAGCAACATGTACGAACAGCAACATGGCTCATTTTCCCTCTTAAACAGGCACTGTCCATTGTCTTTTGCCTTTTGCATTTCTCTTGTGTGAGCCTATTTAGAAATTTTTAAAATATTTATAATAACATTGCACATATTTGGATTATAATTCTTGGTAAACTGGCAGCTCTCGATTTTGTTTGAAACATAGCTATTAACTCAGGAAATTCCTGAAGCCCAAGATATTCATCTACGACCTCTCAATGATTATGCTGTTACCGCCTCGAATGGGTCCTAATGGGTTGCCAAGAAGTCAGGAAATCCAGGTGGCAACAGAAATTCAAATGAGCTAAAATGTAGCTGAATCTTTTTTTTTTATCATGAAATTTCTGGCTTAAATTTTTGTAGACCCAAATGAAGTAGAGATTTTTACATGTTAATAATAATTAGGAAAACAACTGAGAATCAGACAACCAGTCAGGTTTAGGACCCATGCTGCATCAGCCAGAGAGCAGAGAAGCACAGGAAACATACCTGAAAGAGTCTGGAAGGCTGAAAGGACTGTACCCCTGTGTAGGTTGGGCAAAAACCAGCCAGGACTTACAGCCATTCAATTCTCAAGTTAACTGTCAGCAATTTGTGTAATGAAATCTCCCTTAGAAAATTTCCTCCTTTTATCGTCAGTGTCCTACTACGGAACAGTCTAACCCTGTTTTCCCACAGATCTGACTGTTGCTCTAAGTTCTGCATTTCAAGGAGAAAAAAACACCAGAGCATCTTCTTGGAGGCTCCCTGCTCTCAGCCTGTGCTGCTCTCACGTCCTTCCAGACAGCAAGAAGGGAGGCAGAGGGAACTAGACACGTGGCTAAACTCACAAAACCCACCCCAAGCATCCCCACCGAGTGAGAAGCTGAACTTCTCCCACCGAAGGTTGCACAGCTTCCCAGATCTGTGCTGCCAACAGCAGATGGCCCTCCTGCAGGGTGGTCCAAGCATCTTCCTCTGGAATCTGCGCATCCTACTCCTGACAGCAGTTTACAAAGAGACCCTCACAGGCACTGGGAGAAGGAAAGCAAACGCTGAAAACCCTGGCTCTGTTTGACAAACTGAGTCCAAACTAAGATTATAAATAAAAGGCCATGAGTGGCAGCAAAGTGCATTTAGGGACAAATTACCGTAAAGTTGGATGTGGAATTCGAGAGCACATCTGTAAGTTTCACCTCAGTCTTTGAAATTAAGAGTGCAGGAAGAAAAATGCTTTGGGGGTCATTTTTGACCCAGAGAAAGAAAAAGTTTGGGGAGAAATTGTGTCAGAGATTAATTAATCCAATAAAACTTTATCAATAATGATAGCTTTTTGCCAATAAACTTTAAAAAATTATATTAGGATGATAATATGTAGGTGGCTTTTTGGTCTGATTGTCATTATCAAAAATTAGGAAATAAAACCCATCCAGATACTGCAATCTTATATAGAGGTAATCCACATTTCGCGTGGTTCCCATATGCATGAATTTCAGTTACCACAGTTTAAATGACACCAGTTCCACGACAGGGTATAAACTGCAGTTACCAAAGATCAACTATAAGCAATTGTATAAAGTACAAATTTCGCTGCTGGCTCTTTGGTTCCCAAATCGCTACGTAAATAGCAGATGCAAATCATGATCAGTGACCAGATACCCTACTTCTTCCGTAGTTTATCAGCGATGGGTCTCTGCACAGCGGGATGTGCAGCCCGACGCATAGTGAAGGTGAGGTCAGCCACGTAAGCGAGGAATGTGGCTGTGACACAAAACAAGATGTCCCAAGAGAATAAATTAGTGGTTACCAGGGGAAAGGGGGTGGAGGGTGGGCACAAGGGGTGAAGGGGCATACTTACATGGTGTATGACAAACAATAATGTACAACTGAAATCTCACTATGTTATAAGCTATTATGACCACAATAAAAAAAAAAAAGAAGAAGAAGAAGATGTCCCAAAGGAAGTGATGTGGGCAAAAAAAAAAATGCGTTAGAGAACTCTGAGAGATACTCCTCATTAAACCACAAAGGATAAAATGTTGGGAGCTGATTCAAACTTAGAAAGGAGTACGACAATTCTCCAAGACACAAAAGACGCGAAGAAGGCAAGCACTTCACAAATTACTCTTGATGAGTTTTTTACAGAGAAGTAAAAGAGTTTAATTCTCAGTGTTTCTAACAGTTTAAATTACACGGTACTAAGTGTATATCAGTTATACTATTTTCTGCATTTCCCTATGCATTTATAACTGACAGAAAGAGCGCGTTTGAGGTTTTGAGAAAATTTTTTTAAGTTCACAGAAGAATAGGAGCTTTTTCCATTAATTATTAAGATCACTTTGCAAAGTGCCGGCTTGCCTCATGGTCCTGCGCCGCCCTCTCCTTCCTTTCCCCTAAAAGCCTCTTTCGAAGAGGAGGTATGTTTGCATTTGCTGAGAGTTAGGTGACTCGTTGGGCAATTTTTGCCTCCTTGGGTCCTAATGGGTGAGACTTTGTGTTGTATGAGCAAGGCTTGGGCTCCACACCCCAGGGCTGATGTAAGAATTTGCCCCCAGGACCACTTTCCTGTCCATTTTCGACTCATCACTCTCTGCTCACTGTTAGAGGTCCCCTATATTCTTACAAACCAGTGATGCCTGATAAAATACCTTCACTGTGATTAATGCAAGACTTAGTTGTAGGGTAGCAGGAAGGTGTTTCAAAGTTCGTAGTAACCCAGACTGCTGTGCGTGGAAGTCGTGGTTTCGTAATTCTTGCCTCTGGTCTTGCGATAATATCTCCCTTCATTGCTATATTCTAAGGAAGGATTGCAACAAATCTGGTTCCAGTGCTAATACCCTTTAAAAATTTTATTATCTATGACAGTTTCAAAATTCTGCCTTGAAGAAGTTGAGATTTGTTTTCTAAATTCTTCAGGCATGCATGCTCAATTTCTACCGTGAATATCCATATGATGACTGACAGCCTAAGAAGAATGTAGCCTGGACAGTCTAAGTCCCAACCTCTGTATTTTTCAGATGAATGTATACTGCTTGGTATTTTACTCTTCAAAGATTAGCCCTTGATTACCTAAATCTACTTTCTGAGCCCTAGTCATTAATAAGGTTGTAAGAATTTAAAAACACAAACATCCTCTCTCCCTCTATTTCTTATCTTATCCTTCATTCATTCATGCCCTGCTGTAATTCATGCACTGCTTACAAATCAGCCTCCCCAACTCAAGCTCTTTGCATCATCTTGGTTTCCTAAACCCTAGCGAAAATTATGCAGTGAAGAAATACTTTATTAACTGAACTTGTGCCTCACCTTAGATCCTATTCTGATCATTCTTAATAACTAATTCTGATTCCTAGTTGATCACCATCACTTGGTATATTAGCTATCGATTGCTGGGTAACAAATCCTCTAAAATTTAACAGCTTGGAGAAGCAATAAACATTTACTTTTTCACCCAGTCTCTGCTAGTAGGAAATTTGGGGATAGCCAGTTGGGTGGCTAGGGATCTCATAGGAGGCTGGTGTCAGGATATCAGCCGGGGCTGCTGTCATCTGAAGACTTGATTGGGTTGAGGATCTGCTTCCAAGTTGGCTCACTCACATGGTTGGCAAGTCAGAGCTGAGTGCTGCAGGAAAGCTCAGTTTCTCGGCAGATGGTCCTCTCTGTAGGACTGCTTGAGTGTCCTCACGACATGGCAGCTGGTGTCCCTAAATTCAGCGACCCAAGAGAGAGCAAGATGGAAGACTCAGTGTCTTCTATGACCTACCTCAAAAGTCACATGCTGTCGTTTCCACGTATCACAGGTCCTCTTTATTCAACGTGGGAGGAAATTACGCAAGAGGATGAACACTTCGTGATGGAGATCGTTGGAGGTCTTCCTGTAGGCTGACCACTGTGCCTGACAAATATTTGTCCTTTGAAAGGGGTATAAAGCCAAAGATCCCCAAAGACTGAAGCATAATGGTTGGTAACTATTCCATCATGCAGAGAAAAAACAGAAAGTAAACTTTTACATTTCCTCTGCAGAAGAAGATGATTTTGCATTTTTGCAAGAAATCTCATAGCTTCGGGGTTTATCACCTTACATCTTTTTTGAGATTCCAAAAATGAAATTACATTTCATAACTAAAGAGTGAGAAGCAGCAGAGTGAATAGAAACAATGGGGTTGTAGCAGAAAGTTGCTATTCAAAGGTTTCTAGGTATTCATCTTGGGAGTCTTTTGGTTTAGTTATTTTCCACAGAATAATAACCTCCATTCAATGAACAATTTTCTTGCCCTTCTACTTCTGACAGTAACTGTCATCATAGAATAGTGGTAGACTACATTTTGTTTTGCTTTGCCTTCTGGAATGCTTGATATGATGGCACCCACAGAGTTTCTGGAATTTCCTTACAATCTTCTAAGGAGGTAGAAAGCCATAAAGTCTAATTATAAAACAATGTTAGCCTTGTAACTGCTAGGCTTAGCAAGCCAGAAATCTGGCAAAGTTCAACAAAGCAGTAGTTTAAAAATATTTGTCTAAGACTTTGTTTAGCTGCCAAACCATTGAAGAACCGGTGGATTTTTTCACAAGGTGCATCAACATCACCAAGCAATCTTCTCCACGCCCTCTCCTCTCCCTGAATGATGAAATTCAAGACATTGGTGAGAGACTCTACCACCAGAATGTCCCAGACATTTTCCTAGACTTCCAGCAGATAGCAAGAAAGCTGTGATCCTGCCCTCCCAGCTAGCAGATCTCTGTTCAGTGTGGGAAACCTCTTAGGCCTCGTGGTGGTTTTCATATCTGCTCCCCTTTGTCAGCTAGCAATAAGGTGTAAAATCCAGTGATGCAGGAATTCAACTAGGAGGCCTCTTCCTTACTCCACCCCTTCTTCCTCCCCTCACCCCTTCTTTCCTTGGAACAGCACGCCTGGGGAGGGCAAGTGCTGGCTCTAGGAATGTTTCTCCTTTCAAATCTTATATGTTCGGAGTCTCATTCTGTCTAAATCCCCAAATCCCCAAATCCACTCAACATTTCAACATTTCAGATTTTCGACCCTTCATCCTGCTGGTGCTGCAGCTGTGCGATACAATAGCAACCGAAAGCGAATCTCAGCCCCCGGTAATTTACACAGAAGAGGCGTGTCCGGGACTCCACCACAGCCTGGAGAGCTGGGAACAACTGTCCTGGTGCCAGAGAATGACAGCCTTCCAAGGAAAGGAGAGTAGGAGTGGCAGAAACAATGGCTTTTTCAAATGGGCTCTCTGAGCTTACACACATTCTAGGGACTTCTTCTCCTGAGGAAGAAAAAAGTAGTCCTACTCCATCCAAACTCCAGACTTGCTCAATTTGTTATCTTACTCATATGCATCAATTTCTCTCCTCCTCTTATCTATCCCTCAAATCACTCTGAATTCTTTGAAAAGAACAAGGCACAATGCAAAAGCAGCTAGGGTTATGAAGTGGAGCAGTTAGTCTATTTCATCTTAAAATAAATAAATTTCCTAAAGAAATCTTTTTTTAATTGAGATATACTTGACATAGAACATTATGTTAGTTTCAGGTATACAACCTAATGATTTGATATTTGTATATATTGTGACATCGTCACCACAATAAGTCTAGTTAACATCCATCACCATACATAGTTAGAAAATTTTTTTTCATGTGATGACAAATTTTAGGATCTACTCTCTCAGTAACTTTCAAATATGCAATACAGTATTATTAACTATAGTTACCATGCTGTACATTACATCCCCAGGACTTAATTATTTTGTAACTGAAAGTTTATACTTTTTAAGATTTTATTTTTCCTTTTTCCTCCCCAAAGCCCCCCGGTACATAGTTGTATATTTTTAGTTGTGGGTCCTTCTAGTTGTGGCATGTGGGATGCCGCCTCAGCATGGCCTGATGAGCAGGGCCATGTCCGCACCCAGGATCCAAACCAGCAAAACCCTGGGCCGCCGATGCAGAGCATGCAAACTCAACCACTCAGCCACGGGGCCGGCCCCAGAAGTTTATACTTTTTGTCCTGCTTCACCCATTTCACTCACTCCACATTCCCCACCTGTGGCAGCCACCAATCTGCTCTCTGTATCTATGAGGTCTTTTTTTTTTAAGGTTCCTCATGTTAAGTGAGATCATATGGTGTTTGCTAAAGATATCTTTCTACATCACAAATTAACAATCCTAAAACCTTCCATGTAAAAGCAATGTTAAAGCACTTATGGGTTACATAAATACAAAGATTCACACAAAATTATTAGCATTTTGCACTCCTTTGTCCTTCTTCCCTAACAAGGAGCACGCGTTTCCTACTGCATCCTTCCACCTGTCAGTACCTAGGATCAAAAAGGACAACAGACATTCCTCAAAGTCCAAAGGCAAGTTTCCCTTTCCCCTTCAGAGCTCTTCACTTTTGAAATGGGACTCAGTTAGCAAAACCTAAATTTTTTTTTTTTGAGGAAGATTAGCCCTGAGCTAACATCTGCTGCCAATCCTCTTCTTTTTTGCTGAGGAAGACTGGCCCTGAGCTAATGTCTGTGCCCATCTTCCTCTACTTTATATATGGGACGCCTGTCACAGCATGGCTTGACAAGCAGTGTGAGGTCCCCACCTGGGATCCGAACCGGCAAACCCCAGGCTGCCAAAGCGGAATGTGCGAACTTAATCACCGCACCACTGGGCCAGTCCATCAAAACTTAAAATTTTAAAGGAAAAAAGAAAAAGTCTCTGAACAAATATGGCAATTATCAGAACATGGGGGGTCAGGTAGTTTTTTCTATTTGAATAAGAATTATTAAAAACCTGTTTACCACTCTAGCAACTGCCCTGTGCGTGTGACAGATTGTCTTCTGTTTGTTCCTTCAAATACACTCTTCTTGAACCGCCTGAACCTCCCCTCTACCCAGACCCCTGCCTTGGGCCAGGAAGCTGCCCTCCATGGACCACTCCATCAATGGGGCTCTCCTACCCTCTGGCTTCTGGCTGTGCCCTGCCAATGGGGGGCTACTGACCCAAGGAGAGAAAGATGAGGACACATATGACCCTCTCTGTCTCTCTCTACCTCTCTTCCTCCTCTGAACTGTCAGTGATCTTCCACCAAAGATCATGGTTCCTAATGGGCATCCTTCCCTCTCCTACTGCCACCTTCTCTCTGGGTTCCAGGGACCTCTCCCTCTCCTAATCTTTAGTCTTTCTTGCTGGTCCTGAAATGCTTCACGGTCCTTGTGGTATCTCTGCATCTGCCAACACTTTTGTAAATAACCCATTCATGAGACTCTCATCAATGACCCCTTTTGAGAGCGTCATCTGTTTCCTGCAGTGACCATGACCAGTACTGTGCATGATTGGCTTTTTTAGCTTTCATATCAATGCATCAAGCATATCATTCTTTTCCAAATGAAAAATAAATTACAAAGGAAAAGAATAAGCCAAACATAGGGTGCACAACTCTTCATAACTAATAAAATAATTTAGGCATTACCTCAAAGAAAATTAAAGAAAGATGTTTTCTTGTGTACATTATTTCATTGAGGCAATAGGAAAGGAATGTTAAGAAAAGCAAGAATGTTTGTCAAGTTCAGGGTATATGATAAACAGATTGCTGAATGTTGAAGTCACGTGAGTAATTCACAATGGATATGAACATGCATTTATAACAATTCTACTTTTAATGAAACACAAGAAACTGACAAGCTATGGAAATTAAAAACATACGTGTTCAATTATTTTATTCAGCCTTATTTAAAGAGAAAGGTTTCCTATAATCAAATGTATTGTACATTATTTTTTTAACATCTAAAATAATGTCTTCTGAATAAAAGTGGCCAGAGACATAATGGCTGAATTTTTAAGGGATTGGACTCTTTCTCTCTCCCAAATACGTTTAATTAGCTTTTCAAAATAAGCAGCTAATTGCCTGGATGTATGAAAGAGTAAGGGGTTCTCTGAATTAAAAAGCAACTGCTATTCTCTGGTGTACAGAAAAATAAACAGAACACAGGATCGAAGGACTCATAATTTAATCTTTGATTCTTTATATATCATCATCAACATCGGTCCATGTGTGTCCCTTTTTTTACTTTTTAAATTTCATTTTAAAAATAATAAAATGAATACCTATGTGTCCACTTTCCTAACCAAGAACAAGAATTTTACTGACCCGTCATGAATCATGCACACCTCCTCAACACGCCCCAGGTCTCAGGCCCTCTTCACCTGCTCTGCCTCAGTTTCTGCCCATGCCTGACCAAGTTACCCAGGCTACTCGGGTTCCCCTGTCTAGGGCTGATGAGCTCAGGATGTCCCCTTGACGGTCAACCATGCAGCCAGGCCGTCCACCTGCGCATCCAGGTTCCTAGCTCCTCCTGCCCTTTTTGGACTCAGACGGAAGGCCACACTGCATGGCATGGGCTCTGGCATCTCAAGCAGCCACCAAAGAGGCTAGGTGACACAATGTGAAAGTACAGGGACCTTAACTTCCCATGGGCAAACCTTGACCAATGGGAGACAGGAGATGGGAAGCACCCGGAAGATAATTTCCCCTTTCATCCTCTCTCTTTAATGCTTTCCAGAAAAGCCCCACTGAGTGGGACACAGTTGCCTAGAGACCCCTCGTGTCTCCTCATGGCTCATCTTGAAGTGGTGGACAATAAGGCTGGTCATCACTTTGTGTATTAGTTTGCTCAGGCTTCCCTAACAAAGTACCACAGATGAGGTGACTTACACAGCAGAAATTTATTTTCTCAAAGTTCTGGAGACCAAAAGTCTGAGCTCAAGGTATCAGCAGGGTTGGTTTTACTGAGATCTCTCTCCTGGGCTTGTAGATGGGCCATCTTCTCCCCACGCCTTCACACGGTCCTCCCTTGGTACACACACACACACACCTATGTCCAAATTTCCTCTTATAAGGGCACCAGTCATATTGAATTAGGGCCCATCCTAAAGTCCTCATTACTTCTTTAAGGATCCTATCTCCAAATATGGTTACATTCTGAGGTACTGGGGGTTAGGACTTCAATACACGAATTTGGGGGGGACATAATTCAGCCCATAACACTTTCTAGTGTCTCACAGCTTCTTTTGCCTCACTTCCCTTTTTTCTCACTCTAGTTGGGCTGGGTTTTTACCTTCCAAATAAAGCAGCAATAAATTTAACCTTGACTCCGGCAGGAATTAGGCTAACACAACAATCCATTCCGTACACCCTCCTGTGGGTATGCTCTCCCAGCCCCACCAGAGGTAGCCAACATCCTAAACTCAGGGTTTATCATTCCCTTTCTTTGCACTTTTCACTTATATGCTGTGTTTGAATAATATTTTCTCCAGTTTTACCCGTGTTAGAGTGTTATAGGGTGTTAACTAAATGTTGAAGTCTGGCACTTACTTTTTCCACTCAACATTACATTAAGAAAATTCATCTCTCTGATGTGAACAACTGTAATTCATTCATTTCCACTTGCTGCAGATTATTCCATTGTAAGAATAAACCACCATGTAAACATTGTTTTGTTGATGGACACTAGGTTGTGTTGTGCAAACAAAGGCAGATGGCCTAGCAGCACATATAACAGGCCTGCTGGGGACACTCAGAAAAAGCAGCAGCTGAACATTCAATGTTGTAGATTTCATGGAGGGCACTGGACAGAAATCTAACAAAGCCCAACCCCAGACTCCAGGAGAAGGTACCTAACCCTAGTGAGGCTTTTAAGCTCCATGTTTAAGGAAACACCAGACCCTCTGCTGGTGTCATCAGAAGTTGTGTTTGCGGCTGAGTGACACTACCAGCTAGCAACAGGACTTGCTTTGTTAGCATCCATGGCGGGGGGACAACTAGCTCTGCCCCCGCTGGTTGCAGTGGAAAATGGGATTCGATCAGACTTTATTGACCTAAATAATAGATCATTGCCAATTTCCATGCAGCCCTGCAGGAGCCCAATTCCTTTTCTGGGATTCCAGCTTGTAGATCAGTCTTTGACACATTAGCATTTACCTCTCAGGTGGTTATCATTTTATTCTCTAGAATATATACCCAGGAGTGAAATTGCTGGGTCATCTGGAATACGAGTATTCAATGCTAATTTAACCTCACAACAGCAATGCATGAGGTCTCACCTATCCTCCTATCACATCCCCCTAGTATTTTCTAGTTACTTCATTTTGGCCAATCAATTAGGTATAGAAGAATATCTCCCTGTGGTTTTGATTTGGATTTCCCTGATGACTAATGAGTATCCTTCCATATGCATATCGACCATTTGCATTTCCTTTTGTGAAATGCCTTTTGCCCATTTTTGCACTGGTTTGTCTTTCTCTAATCAATTTGTAAGAATTATTTATATATTCTTGATGCTAACCCTTAGGATTTGTTATCTTGTCTCAATTTGTAGCCTGTTTAATATTTTCTTTACCGTGTCTTTTGATGAACAGAAGTTCTTAAGTTTAATGTAGTTGAATTTATCAATTTTTTCTTTCATAGTTGGCCTTTTTATTGTCTTGTGTAAGAAATCCTTCCTAATTCCAATGTCACAAAAATACATAAACTTCAAAATGATGCATGGACCAAAGAATAAATCATAATGGAAATTAAAAATTAGTTGGAACTGAATGAGAATGAAAATTCTACATTCCAAATCTTGTGAAATATAGCAAAAGTAATGTTTTGAGAGAAATTTATACTTTTAAGTGTTGATATTAGAAAAGAAAAGTTGTATGCTGATGAGCTAAGTATCCAACTTAAGAAACATGGCAGAGCCCATTAGTCCTCACCAATAACCCTTTCCCAATCTCCCTGGCAGTTAAAGTGGCCATGATTGTCATTTCTAGGCCAAGTTGTTCAACTATGAAGATTTACTTCCCCATGTCCCACACCCCAACCTACCCCATGAATAATGCAGAGTAAGCTTGAAACCCCAGGTTGGAGAAACTACAAGATGGTCTGAGTCCCTGAGTCACCAGTTGGAGGAGGGCCATCAACGAGTGTTGCCCAACCTGGAACATCCACAGTAGACTTTGCATGAGGAAAATGTACGCTCGTAGTGTGTTAAGTCACTGCGATATTGGGAGTGTTACGTCATAAGCCTAAAACAAGAAGTGAAACAAACAGAATAAATCCAAAGGAAATAGAAGCAAGGAGAAAATAACAGAGCAAAAATTAATGAAATGGAAAACAAAGCAGCAGCAGAAAGTCTCCACAAAGGGACAGCTAGCTGTTCTTTCCCGAACCTTAGAAAAGCCATCTGCTAACTGCCCAACTCTGTTCATAGTCTCCTCACCAAATGTATTTCCACCAGCACATGCTGCTCAAAAGAAGAACACACTGAAAGCCTATGTATATGAAGCTGCATGGGCTGGATTATTTGTTGCTTATTCCTCCAACTGCCAAATAAATGTACTGGATTTTCTCCCACTGCAGGAACCAAAGGGTGGGAAATGCACAGAGCATAGACAGCAAATCAGTAACTGTGGTTTGAAGGGCATCAAGAAAACACAAATGCAAAAGAGCAGAGCAAGAGGTCAAAAGTCAGAGAGCAAAGGTGAAAAAGGGCAAGAGGAAGAAGGCAGGCGGGGCAGGGGAGCAGGGTTTCCTATGGTGCTGAGGATGAGTGCTCCTCACGCAAGGAGAAAAGACAAAAGCAGAGTATGGTCATTTGGGTGCACCAACTGTTTTCCACTGCCAGGAACAGAATTCAATCCCATCTTTCATGTAATAAGGGTGGCCCACATTTTCAGTTAATTCTACAAGAGTGCTTTTGATAAAAGCACCCAGATGTATTCGGGGAAAGCAGCTATAAGAAGGTCCAGTCATCATTAATGCAATTTGCAAAGGAGTTTCTTTATTTAATTATTTGATATTTCTTCCTTTTAATCTGTTTTTCTTTATTGAAGTGCATCATAGTTGAACATCTCCTGCTACTTGTCATCCTTTTGGAGTGCAGGGTTCCTAGGGGAGCAGAATGTCTGCTGGTTTTCGTACATCAACAAAATAGCCTCCCACAGACTCGAGTGAGCCCAATGTAGCAAGGAGCAAAGGACAACATTATTTTAGAACTAGACTTTCATGTCTCAGATGGCATCAGCAGCGCAGCCCGTTGTCTCTAAAACACAGCAACAATATTCTCAGTAGTTCCATCACCCGACCCCCTGGGATGAAGGTTCTTAGCAATATTTCATGGTCTAGTCAACAGCCTTAGTATTTATACACTTGGTTTTCTCAGGTCCAAATCTCCTTCAACCAAACGTCATACAACTGGAATGGTTTTCCCTCTCGCCTAAATTTATAGGAACATTCTTTTGCCCCTATTCCCTACTACTAATTTTTCTATGCCTCATTTGAAACTGCCTGCATGAGTCTTAAATGAGTCCTCTGTAGACTTCTAAAGGGCTTACATTCCCAGCAGTCACTGTAATCCTGGAACCAAAGCAGCTGTTGTCGATGGCCAAAGTTTATTCTTCCTATAAATATGATTGAGTTCTGACACCTGGTATAATGTTTTCTTTAGAATGAGAGCCAATGTAATGAAATTCTATACATAGTAGTCTGCAAAAAAACCCTTAATATAAAATCTTTTTTTCACACAAAACTTTAATAATTTTTTCTAATTGTTTTCTGACTACACAGTCATTAATTTTACCATCCAGTTAGTTCAATAATATTTTCTCTACCTACCATGTGAGTTATATATTCCCTGCTTTAGAAAGGCTCATATTCTAAGCTACAGAGCCAAACATCTAACTAACAGGATGAGTCAAGACCATAGAAAAACAGGAGAGACCAATTAATTCTGTCCAGAAGAGGGTCAAGGAGAGCCTGGATGACCTTGGGACTCACTTCGGTGACCAGACCTGGAAGGATGGGTCCATCCTCAGGATTTAAGAATCCAGAACTAAGAGCTAAGTCAGGATTTAAGGAAGAGCGTGAGCTAAAATTAACTAGGTGCTAATTAAAACTAATACACAAACCAAATCTTACACCCTCACATTTGTATTTTATGTTGTCTATAGAGTATAATTCAATTAATATCACTGAATATCCTCTCTGGGGGCCTTGGTAGCATTCCTTCATTGAGAGAAATCTGAAAAAAATCAGCACTTCCAAGTAAAATACAAACAAGATTAGCTTAAACGTTCCTCCATTTATTTAAATGCCCTAAGAGCAAAAGGAGAAGCAAACCTTGAAAGGTTTGGTTTAATTCTTTTCTTCTCCAAAAATCAGGTTCTAGGTTTTTTTGTTTGCTTTGGTTTTTGTAATTGCTCATCTGGTCTCAATGCCCATGGTCTACCCTTGGCATTGCCACAAGCACAAACAGGACAAAATGCCAAGTTAGTCAATCCACTGTGACGGTCTTCCCTTTTTCCTAGGAATTGAACAAATTATTTCCTAGGAAATGAACAGATGAGTAGACCAAATTTGAGGGTCATCATTACATGTTCAGCGTAGTCAGGGGTGAGAGATCCAGGGAGGCAGACAATTAGTACAAAATGCAACCATGACACAGGGCACAGAACAGAACTGAGTTTTGCCAGAAGGAGAAATGAAGGAAAAAATATGACTCTGTCCTTGGGGCATCTGCAATGTACTACGCTGAATTTTATGGACTGCTGATGATGTAGGTTTTTATTTTAATATGGCCGACTAACCACACATTCATATAGTTCTGCCTATAGAGGAAGAAGGTAAACACAGGAGCTCAAGCAGTGATGGGTCCAGGAAGTTCACTGTAAAAAGTGTAGCCACAGTCCCACCACCATCGGACGGCACAGATAAATAAATCTCAACTCACGGGCAATCAGAAACGGACTCTATTCACCAAAGTCTTTCCAGAAACAACATTCATGACTACTGTGTCTGTATTAGCCAAGCATCTGTTGGTCTGTGCTCAGGCTGGCTGATATGCTGCACGTGCGCAGATGGTTGGAAGTCACGCACAACGCAATAAACCAAGTGAAAGCCAAGACTAACAATCATTTTCCAGTTCCCTTTGTCCCTCTCGTAGTTTCTCTTTCCCAATTTCTCCCTGGACCTAGCAAAGCATTAGTTAGGGGAAGCATCTGAGGACAACCTTCTTCAGCTTCCGCAAAGGCAACACAATCTATTAGTTTTACAATTATGGAAGAGTTCCTTTTCATGAGAATTTTCAAAATAGGTACCACTCTCCATGTTTCCTTTTTTCCTAACTATATGACACACAGAAATAAGTTCGGGGGTACCACTTCAAGCCGGGGACAGGAGGCAGAAGTCACTCAGCCAAATAGGAGATGGGGAAGATGCTCAGATTTCCTTTGTCTTCATACATCATTTTGTTGAAGAAAGTTGAGGGGATTAAAGAGAGAAGACATGCTGATGACAAATCAAGCCAATGTTAAAATAATGCTCTATTATTCTGAGTGTGTCCAATCATAGACAGACTTTTATCATTTCTTGAGTTCTGACTCAGCCAGAACTTCTGAGTAATGGAGATGTGTGCCAGTAAAAACCACATTTTCAGGCCACAGACTACACAGCAGTCTTCTGACAGTGTGACAATGGTATTATTTTGCTGGTTATGGACAAAAGAATGAGCAATTCTCTGCTGACTGGCTCCGAAGGTCTTATTTACTAGAGGTTAAGATGGTGTAAACACTACTAGAGTATTTCAACGAGAGTCAACATCTATGAAGTGCTGTGTGCTAGACCATACTAAGGGCCTTACAAACATTATCACCTTTAATCCCCATAAGCCTAGGAAGTAGCTTCTATTATTATCCTCATTTCATAGATAACTGGGAAAGAGTGAGATAAGTAACTTGCTTCAAGTCACAGAGCTTAGAAGCAGTAAAGAGGGACAGCTGGATTATGACTTCAAAAGCTGAGCCCCCAACTGGTTCTGAATACTCGATATCAATTTCCAGAAGTCAAAGACTTCTAAATTAGTACTAATTCCTGAAATCTCTCCACTCTTATCTTGGCACAGCCTCAGTTGGAATGACAGACAAGTATCTATGAGAAAGAAAACGACGCAACACCACAACATTAAAAGGACAATTTCTTACTTCAGAGACAATATTCCTTTCTGTTAAATTTCATCTTTAAAGCTCTTTCATATTTCTTTAAAATAATCAAAATGTTCAGACCAAGATATGTCCGAATGGTGAAGGAATAGCTCAAAATGCCGTCTCATCACCCTAACAATAAAGTGAAATGGTAAATCTCTTTTAATGGGTCTAGTCAGTGGAAGAACAAAGAAAATGGAGTTTTTTCCTGATGTGTTTCTCTCTTTTTAGTCATTCCTTCACAAGCATTTGAGCACTTACAATACGCCGAGCAAGGGCAAAGAAAACGATGAGAACATCCCTATCTCCGGATCCCTGGATTCCAGAAGCAATGTACCCCTTCTTTTTTAAAAAAATACCTTTGAGGTTTATCTCTTAATTTTCTCCTACAACTTCAGTTTCCAAACTTTTCGAAGAAACAAGAAGCTCGGTAAAGGAGAAGGAATGTAATATTTGGCTGCAAGCGTGACATGCCTGCTCAGACTGTGAACTGTCTTTCTCAGAGCTGTGACTCCAGCATGGTTGGTGGGATCCAGAGAGAAAGTAGGATTAAACCCCACCTCCTTCAGTTGGAGCTCATGTTTTAAATCTGAGGTCCATTGTAAATTGACAGCACATGAACAGCTGATCAACTCAGAAGATAAGCTTCATAAATGTTGCCACAGAATTACAGAATATGCTTAGGGATGATCAGGTTACAACCAGAATCTTGTCCTTAATAACCCACCATCATGCGCATTTCCACGTAAGCAGAGAGGAGTAAGTGCCCCAGAGGTTCTGAAAGGCTGTGTGTGCCAGCCTCTTGGCTGAGTGACATTATTCTGTTGATTATGGACAAAATCTCTCTCCTCTTTCCAAATCAGTAAGCCATAGGCCATTATCCTAGAAAGATTTTTGTAGTAGGAAAAAATTATCTTCTATAAACACACACACACAAACTGGGTTTGGGATAGACCTCACATCCCTAAAACCAGAGAAAAACATGGTCTTCTAGCAAATCTGAATTTGACGTAATCTTTTTTTTTTTAACTTTTGTCAAACCAGCATACTTCTAGCAATAATTCTGGCCCCAAATAAAACCCCTAAGGCAAAACTTAGCAGTTGAGACATTTCCAGAAAATAAGGTAAATTTTACAAGAAGATTCATATTTTTTCTAATCCCATACCCTACAGGTCATAAAATCTACTTTTTAATCCCTTTGGGTATCACCAAACATGTACTATGGTCCTGCTAGGCTTGCTCCATCATGCAAGGCCTTCCACATATTTGAAGAAACATGAGACAGGTCAACTTTTGTGTACTCTTTAAGCTGGTTTTTAATCAACAGACTTTTAAATGCTCACCTTCCAGGAGATTAGCATGAATGTATTAAAAAAACACAAAAGCAGAGTAACTCCAAAAATGAGTAAAATCAAATGTCATTGGCCAAGCCAAAAAGCGGCCATACCAAAAGTAGTTTATTCTTTTTCAAGATGTCCACCTTCCAGATAATCTCCAAGGAAGTAGCTTGCCGTGGTCTCATCCCAAAGGAAAGGATGCTGTGATTGCATTCACAAGCTTGGGAGCAAACTGTGAACCACTTGTCTGTAACGACCAATCACAGATACACGGAAACATCCAAATTAGGCCGACATGGCCATCCTATTGATGCCCTTGGTGGCCAAAAAAAAGCAACAGGATGTTTATCC
The DNA here is from genome assembly GCF_021613505.1 of Equus quagga. Lineage (NCBI taxonomy): Eukaryota > Metazoa > Chordata > Mammalia > Perissodactyla > Equidae > Equus > Equus quagga. Next base: position 13,002,291 of record NC_060274.1, on the reverse strand, counting down.
TTTGCTGGTAATATTCAAGTGTCAAACAGAGAGATTTACTTACTCAAACTCTATAGGGGATGAAAAGTGATGTGTAAATAAATACCTCTTAGGGTTTTCTGAGGGTCAACAAACTGAAACTTGAGGATATTCATGGTCTTTGGGCCAGATGGCAACACCGGCTTGGCTCTTAGGGGGAAAAAACAAAAACAAACCCCACAAAACAAATATTAAAACTTCAGGTTTGGGGAGGAGAGAACTAAGGAGAGAGAAGCAGAGACAGAAAATGGACGGATACACAACATGAAGACTGAAACACCACTCAGGGATGCAACAGGTTTCTTTTAAATCACTTGTTCTCAGAGGGATGGTACTGCCCCCTAGAGGCAGTTTTGGAAATGTGCGGGCTTACGAAGTGCCAGCAATGGGGAGGGTGCATGTAACAGGCGGAGGAGTTTGGATGCTACACAAGCCCTACGAGTTCGACCCCTCTCAGCTAAGAACTGACCCCGCTCAGCACAACTTTCAGTTGCCCCACCAAATGTTCATGGAGATGGAAACCCACTTTAGAATTATCTGAGGCTATAATTTTATTTTACATATAAACACACAGGGAATTTTTAGCCCGGTTTTAATATACATTGGCTTTTTCAGGAACGCAGTTATTCTATAAATCGAAGGAAGCCTGTACAGTAAAGTGATTATGAGCAAGGATGCCAAAGCTAGATTGTTTCGATTTTAATCCCAGCTCTGCCAGCATCAGCTGCGAATACTTGGAAACTTCCTCATGTAAAATGGGAATGACAGTGGCATCCACCTCATAAAGTTGTTAGGTGAGTATTTAGAACAATGCCAGGCATCCAGCAAGCATTGTATGTGTGTCGCTGTTGGAGACCTCTGCTTGGTCTGGAACACTGGCCACATTTTAGAAAAGCATATTGCCAACATCAATCCTGCTCCTGGTGTTGAGTTGCCAATATGGCCGGACCGCCCTGGTCTGCACTTGCAGCTGCCACATACCTGGTGATGTTATATACAGACGCAAGTATGTGCCGTGTTATTTCATTGCATCTTGTAATATAATCATCCTAGAGGATTTACATATTAAAACAGTTATTTCATTATGAAATATTTGTATTTGTTTATATTCCACTTAGGACATTATATTGATGTGTACGTATAGAGGTCAGTTATATTACCCGTTAATTTCATTTGGGAACAGTAAATGGGGGTGATGCTTTTATGTGTGAAGGTAGTTTTTATCATCCATGACTTTCATTTAATAATTGTAGTGATGTTATAGAATATTTTTTATAAAAAGTGGTGTGTGTTGAGTTGGGTCTGGTAGGGTTAAAAAAGAACCACTGTTTTAAAGTATCGAATCAAAAAGCGTCATTCTGCATCTTCGTACGTTAACAGATGTCCACCATTAAACCTGGATTGCTCTTGAGACAAGCAGTTTCCATTAATTTCTAAGAAATTAGTATGAAAGTACTGTTTATATATCTCAACAGGAGAAATATATACGAACTTTTTTTAGCAGCAATCTCTCTCTCAAACACAATTCAGGAGAAAACTCCAAATAAAAATAAAAATGAAGCTGGGGAGGGGCTGGCCCCGTGGCCGAGTGGTTAAGTTCGCGCGCTCCGCTGCAGGCGGCCCAGTGTTTCGTCGGTTCGAATCCTGGGCGCGGACATGGCACTGCTCGTCAGACCACGCTGAGGCAGCGTCCCACATGCCACAACTAGAGGAACCCACAACGAAGAATACACAACTACGTACCGGGGGGCTTTGGGGAGAAAAAGGAAAAAATAAAATCTTTAAAAAAAAAAAAATGAAGCTGGGGAGGCTGACTGAAGAGAGAGGACTCAGAAATCTCTCTGGTCTTCTTTTAGGGCTTCAGGGAACAGAGTCTAAAAAACACTCATCTAATACAGTAATTTAAGCTGGGCACTGCCTATAGTTAGGACTGGCTGCTGAAAATTCATTTTGAGGACGCTCATTTGATCACAAGTGGCATTTTCTCCATAGAAAAGGGGCTAACCTTCAGCTAAGACCTCCAAAGCTGTTTAACTCATTATTCAGCTGAACTGCAGCCCTCAGAGTCCCCCCGCCCCCCAGCCAGGGAGTGAGAGGAAGTGTTGCCACCCCATTTTCTGGGCATAAAGCCAGCTCACACTAACAGTAAAATGGGCCTGGCTGGCGCGCCTCCTTTTCCATAGCCCCCTCCCAGTCACCAGGACCCTATTACCAGAGCTCCCCGCCCCCACGCTCTGCCCTTATGTTGTGTCCTTCAGCACCCAATGAATCACACTTTCCCACCCTCTCTACCCATTTGCCAAACTCCTTTCCGTCCCCCACGAAACACCCACGTCTTCTCTGCAGTTCCTTAGAGACTGAAAGGAACCCATACATGAGGGTTCCTAGTTCCTTTAAGCCCAGCAGAGGCATCTGAAAGGGCAGATGTGTGCTAACTCTAGGGAATCTCCAATTCATTGAATTTCAAGTCAGTTTAGCAAAGTAAACAATCCCGGGGGGAGGGGGAGGATATTTTTGAGTAGGGGACACCAGCTCTGCCTAGGAATACACCTCAGAAAATTCCCCGAATGTAATTTTACTTTCCACGCACTTCCTCAATGTCCCTGTTTCTAATCCATAAAATCCCAAAATGTTTGGGAGGGTTTATTTTTGCTTTTATTTTTTTTGGTGAAGAAGATTGCCCCTGAGCTCACATCTGTGCCAATCTTCCTCTATTTTGTATATGGGACACCACCGAAGCATGGTTTGATGAGCAGTGTGTGTGTTCGTACCTGGGATCTGAACCTGTGAACCCTGGGCCACGGAAGCAGAGCACATGAATTAACCACTGCGCCACCTGACACACCCCTATTTTGCTTTTTAATTAAGTGGCCCATGGTGGCCACTTGTGAATCTGAAAACACTTTGAACACTCTTTTTCATTAGCTTTGTCAGTGACGCAAAACAGAAATATTTCAATTACATGTGACTAGGAGTAAGAAAAATATACAACTATATTTAAAACACTTAAATTAACAAGATAGCACTTTTCCATTCTAACAAAATATCATACATTCAGTTTAAACAGGAGTTAATATCCAGACACGCTTATCCAAAATAGCTGATGCTAGTTGAAAATTAGTGACCATGAGACTTTCCGAGAAATTTCTAATTAGCAAAATGTGTACAATTTTAAAGAACTGTCCATTCTTTTCTGGAAGATAGACATTGAACAGGTCAAAATGCAAAACTGATGTATCTCTCACAAACCTAAGTATTGTTGCTTCATCTTTCTGAATGATACTTTGGCTGTCAGCAAATCTTATAAATCTTTCTTTCTCCTTAAAGATAATAATATATAACGATAACAACGACACCCCTCACAAATAACCATAAACTTCTTGGTGTGTAACAAGCCCTATCTAAATGTGTCCCTGTGTTTCTGTATTAACTGACCTATACTGAGAGATCATTATGAAAAGGGGATTAACCAAGTGTAACAGGCCTACACGTAAACCTTTGCTTTGAAAGAATATCAGACACTTGCCACATCTTACTTCAAAGTCAAAGCTGCTACACTTACAAATACGGTATATAGCTTGAAAAATCAAAACAAAAAATGTTTTCTCCACTAGCTTTTTCAGGTGAAGAAGTTGGACCACAAACCAACACATCTGTGTGACAATGGCCACCAATTTTAGTCCCACTCCCAAAAACAAACAATGCCCCAGTTCCTTCTAATGACCAAAACATTCCTGGCGAGGCTCCAGTTTACAGAGTGAGTGTGTCTCTGTGTTCCGACCCTAAGGAAGCAAGAAAAGCAGACTCTACCCATTTCTCTCCTCCTGTCTCCACAAACCAGCATCTCAGATCCTCTGGATTTGTTCCCATTCATTTACTTCAAAATTCCAAGAAAGGCAGTAAGCAACTTTCAAAACAAAAAATGAAATCGTATAAGGTCGCTACATAATACTGTGGGTGAAATCAGAGCAGGTCGTCAGCTGAAGGAGCAAGGCACTTGGTAGCAGGAGCCACTGAGGAGTCCAGGAAGGGCCGGGCTCAGTGAGTCAACAGTTTCAGGCGAGTAAACCAGCTGACCAGCAGGGACGGCTCTGTAGAAGAGGACTTGGCTGCGGAGGAGCCGGCTTTCTTTTTGGTCCCTTCCTCCTGGAATGGAATCGTGGCGCTGCTATGGAGATCTGAACTGATGTAGCACCTGCTCCCTCGGATGTAGTCTGCGCCTCGGACCAGCTGCCTCTCCGGCGTGGGTCTTGAGAAACGGTAGGGAGGAGAGGCGCTTTCTTCGATGATCGGAGGGATCCGCTCATTGCTGAAATACCGGCAAAGGGCGTCCTCACCTGTTTGCAGACAAAGCCCACGAGTGCATTAAAATAACCCGTCCACTGCCCACTGCTGTTCAGCGGCCCGCAGCCTGCTCAGACTTCTGACGCCCTCTGAAAGTGGGTAACACACCCTGCCCTCCTCCCTGGGAGGGGCTACAGGGCCTCGAAGATGGCCAGGCCCACCCCACTGGTGTTAGAAAGCAGAAATGGTAGAGGTTCATCATACTTCAGGTTGCTTTCACACCTAAGAGGTAACGAAGGGCAGAACAGATTCACAGCATGCTGGCGCTTCCTTAGCAGTGTCAGAATTTTCATAATTTCACTTGAAATCAAAAGACAAAGAGAGAAAGCCACATAATTCTATCACTCCTTCCCCATCTGTCCATGATCTATGCAGGCAGCATGTCAAACATACTTCTAGAACAGTGGTCCTTATCCTGGAGCATCCCTAAGGAGCATTTAAAAAGGTGGGGGCACCTTTAAGTGTCATCCTGAATGAAAGCCAGGCTCTATTCACCTTTAATGGATGAGGTTCAAAGATTTTAGTGCTCTGCAATGCTCGGGACGTTTCCAAACAAGGAAGAATGACCCCACCCTAAACGTCAGTAGATTCTTTGGGATGAGGGGGGTGCTGTTTAAGAAACAGAATAGAAATTTAAAATGCAGGGCACTTTGGCAACACATAACATTCTTTTGATTCAGAAATTCCACTCCTAAAAATGCGTGAAGATCTACATACAAGGATGCTTTCTGGAGCACTATTTATAATTGGGGAGGGGGGGACAGAAAATAAATGTCCAACAACATAGCAGACTGAATCAATAGATGCTATCGTCATTAAGATGGATGACTAACGCAGCTATTTAAAAAAAAATGTTCCAGATAACATTCACCTTACATAGTATTATTGAACATCTATTTCTTCCATTTTGCACATTTTTTCCAAGTGTCTAATAAGTAAATATAGCAATAACTGGAAGATACACAAAAATTCAGAGTAATTATTTCTAGGTTGGGGAAGCAGATTACAGTTGAGTCTTATTTTCTTGTACTTTCTAGATGTTTTTAAACTACTTGTTTCGCTTTTGTAATCAAATTGAAAAAGTTACTTTTAAAAAGTTCTCATTGTCAAAACGCGACATATCATACAAGTCTGTATATGAAACATCCAGAATAGGCAAATCCACAGAGACAGAAAGTAGATTAGTGGCTGCCAGGGACCGAAGGAGGAGGGAATGTGGACTGACAGCTAATGGGTCTGGGGTTTCTTTTTTTTTTTTTTTAAAGCTGAGTATTTTTTTTTAAGATTTTTTTATTTTTTCCCTTAAGCCCCCCGGTACATAGTTGTGTATTCTTTGTTGTGGGTTCTTCTAGTTGTGGCATGTGGGACGCTGCCTCAGCGTGGTCTGATGAGCAGTGCCATGTCCGCGCCCAGGATTCGAACTAACGAAACACTTGGCCGCCTGCAGCGCAGCGCGCGAACTTAACCACTCGGCCACGGGGCCAGCCCCTGGGGTTTCTTTTTGATGTGATAAAATGTTCTGGAATTAGATAGTGGTGATGGATGCACAACTCTATGAATGTACCAGAAACCACTAAACTGTACACTTTAAAGGATGAGCATTTATGGTATGTGAGTTATACCTCAATAAAGCTGTTTTTTTTTAAGTGCCCATTGTGAGGAAACCTTTCATTCTAAAATGACCACAGAAGAAAAATGTGGAAGGTGAGATAGGGCATCCAGTATTTTCTTCATATCTCGATTTCACGTTCCTTACCCCCACCCCCAACTCTTAACATATGAAGGAAATAAAAGGCTACATGGACGCTCAAAAGGCTAAAAGAATGGCAATGAAGACACTGACATTTCTAAATCTAAACAAAGGACAGCCCTGCCACCTGCTGACTGCTCCAGAAATTTTCACATGTCAACTAAGGGTATCTTGGACCTTAGCCAGGTGTCCTCTTCCTTTTCCTCATTGGCATAATCCAGGTGGTAGGGGTGTTTGGATGACAAACTTGACCCAGTCCCGGGGAGATGGCAGGGGTTGATTGCTTTGGAAGTTGGGCCTCCAAAATTTATTTCTTCTTCCTTTTACTACCTAAGGTCTCCTGTACTCTAACTTTCTCTGTTTTAGCACTGCAAAAGCAATGTTATATTGTCCTGCCAGCATCGATAATCAAATATGATCTGGCAAAAAATAAGAATATTTATAAACATTTCCCTCAAGACGAGGGTAATAACTACTAACTTTAATAGCAAAGTGAATTAAATACAAATTTCTTTTCCCATAGCAATTACTCTCTAACACAAGAAGGATATGGGACCAAAACAATCCATGTCTGTTCATCAAAAATCAGACTCCAATAATAATAGTCAGAAAATTTAGGAGGAGATTGAATAATGTATCTCTACTTGTTTAGAAATTGGACCATCAGTGTCTACAGCCTTTTAAAAACACACAATACTAATGAGGACATTTATGATCACTAACTAGGACTATATAATTCTGCTATTCTAGAAATAGGGGGGACCTTAGAGATCTTCAGCATTCCTGACTTTATAAATGAGAAGATGGGACTCAGACAGACTGAGGCCTCTATCCAGTTATTGCAATACATTTAGGAATAGGGCTGAAAGTAAGGCCTGGGTCTTTTGACTCCCTATTTGGAGCTATTTGCTTAAGTTAATCTCACCTTTCCTCCCATGACCTCGAGGTCTTGCAAAAGGGTCCACAATCCCCATCCAGCTCCCATCCGCAGGCATGGACAGAGGCCGGGGCTTGCCTTCAGAGAGAGGGGAAGGAAAGCGACAAGTCGACAGGGATTTTGGACATTAGCGAATCCTCCCCTTTAGTTATAACTTAGGAAACCCTCCCCCTTCTGCCACCACCAATATGACAATCCCTTAAGCATAAGCAAGAACATATTTTAAAACCAGGAAAGTATTTTAAGGCATCGTCTTTCCAAAGCAAGCAATGAGGGCAGGGGCGTTCTGAACTTGTGTCTGCGGGTATACAGAGCAGAGCAACTCCAAGTTAGAACCCAGGCACTGAAAGTTAAAACTGTAACATGATCTCACCCCGCTGGGCTTTGATGCCAGGCAGAGTGATGACTCAACAAGGCTGTGCTTCAGAGACGCAGAAAGGTCTCATACTTAGAATTTCATTGAGGTTTATGTTTTCCTCGGATTACCCGTAAAGTATGCCAAATTCATCCAACAGTTCCAAAAAAGTTAGGGGGTGGGGAAGAGAAGAAAAAGCCAACGGCAGAACAAAACAAATACTCGGAAACGTACCATAAGATGGTGTTTTCTCTCTCATTTTTGTGGGCAGAACATTGCTTTCCACCGAATACCCAGGCAACTGATCCGAGTCAGCGATGGTAAATCTGCGTCTTCGGCTTTCCTGGTCCAAGAAGGAATTGGGGGACTCTGAACCCTTAGGACCCGGCAACGGCTGTTTACACTTACTGAATCCTCCATAAAGAAAACTTCCGTTCTCATCCCTGGAAGATGATGGGTGATAATTAAGTTGTTCTCAAAGCTCCTCTCATCTGAGGAAGCAGAGACTTACTGCCTCCTGCACACATGAGAAAATTTAAATCCTCCTCTTTCACGGGAGGAAAAAGCATGACTTTTTCAATCCCAGTTGCCCCTCAAATACATAGAGATCCTGTTAAATGAGAATAGATGCCATGATCCTATGAAATAAGAGAAAATGAAATTTTTTTTATAGAGGTCTAAATGGTACAAATATACTTTTGAAAAGATAGCTCTATTTTCCCTGTACCTCTGTCCCATAATTGAATCTCCTATTTACTACAGGAATTACAAGGTAAGGTATGTTCCCTCGAACCATTTTTCTCATGCCAAGAGTAATGTCATTGCAAAGATCCAGCCAAGAAGACACCTGACGTGTAATGGAGTTGTTAGATTTGAAAGTTACATCAAAAAATACAAAGGGGCCTTTATAGTACCCCACGGAGAGTGTCTGATTTCTGAACTAAGTATGGAAACCAGCCAAAGTCGGATCACTGAGTCCAACTTAACTCTACCTAAATGTCAGCTCACAATACAACTTAATTTTAGTTGAGTCCAAGTTACTGGCTGGTTAAATTTTTTGCATTTAGTAAATTCCATTAGGTAATCACTGCAAAAACTACAGAATCAACTGAGTCCAAAAATAATCTAATCACCCTTGTCTACTGGTATTCCCAGTAAGCCTGCTGTCTGCACACCCCTTGGCCCCATGAATCTGTCTCCTACATTTTAAGTCTGGCATATAACTTCCCAGTTCACAAAGTTTTCATGACTCCCAACTTTTTCTCTGTAACCATTTTCAGTTTTGTTCCTCAGAAAATATTCATAGAGATGAGACTGGTGGTTACCAGAGGGGAAGGGGGGTGCAGGGAGGGCCAAGCACTAAAAGGGCACGTGTGCATGGTGATGGATGGTAATTAGTCTTTGGGTGGTGAACACGATGTAGTCTACACGGAAATCAAAATATAATGATGTTCACCCGAAATTTATATAATATTAGAAACCAATGTTACCTCAAGCAAAAAATGATGGGTGTGTACCGTCATTAGTGATGGGTGTGGACGTGTGTGCGCATGTGTCTCCCCTAAGAAGATTAAAAGCCTCAGGTCCCCTACTCCCTCACTGTGTACACATCCTTTTTCTTACCACTGCACCTGTGACCCCTCACTCAGACCCACACAAGAATATTCAGGGTTCAGGAGTTGGGAGGGTCCTCCCTACAATGTCTGATAGAATAATCCAGACACTGGTCATCAGTGAAACTCGTATTGTTCATGTGTAGGGGCAACAACTCCCTGTAGCTTTAGACAAACTTAGGACCCCGTGGCCACAGGACTCTGGTCTGTGAATACAAGGAAGAGTCTTGTCCGCCAACCAGAAGGCCTCTGAGCTCCTAAGGCAACTGCTCTACCTGCCGCAATCAGTTCTGGGCAAACCAAGACTCAAGGGAGAGGAAAATGACTGTAATTCTTCCTTGTGCCCAGGGGAGAAACACAACAGAAGCAAACAGCTCAGCTTAGCACAAAAACAAACAAATAAAAAACTCCAAAGTAAAACATCACAGTAAGTTCAGCTCAGACTTTGTCTTATGAAATATTATAACATAATTACATATTTCTCAGTTTATTCCTGAACGGCTGACCAAGACATTGGCCATTCTCTTGGGGCAAGAACCATGTCTGTTTTATGTAAGGTGGTAACTCAGGCCCGATGCTCAATAAGTATGTTGAATAAATGAGTGAGATTCTCTAGTTTTACCAGCATATGTAAATATGTAAATTGATATAAATAAGCCTTTATTTCAGACCTAAATTATCCCCTAGAGAACATCTAATATGTCCATCTTATTGCACCATATAACGTTTAAGCAAGCCATTAAGAAAGCAATGATCTTTAAGACTTTACAAGAGACACACACACATGCAAATATAGTGTCCACACCCACATTCACATATTTTTTTAAGTTCTGTGAAGAACACATCTCTCTCAGCAAAATAAAGCTGTACCTTTAACCTCACAGAAATAGTTATTATCTTCCTTCCCAAAGATGAATTTGCCATGTCACTAATAAAACTTCAGCTTCAGGGACCCCCAAACAGCCCCTTGAGAGGCCCGAGGAGGAGTCCAAACCATGCATGCCAAGAGCACATGCCTTCATAAACGGCCCTCCCCCACCAAACTGTGCAGCCTCAAGACCCATTGAACCTACACTTTTCCCTAAAGGATCACATTCTTCCACCCAGTTTTATTGAGATATAATTGACATATAACACTGTATTAATTTTAGGTGTAAAACATAATGCCTTATGTATGTCCACTCAGCCCTCTGTATCCATCGTCCTAAGCCATTTGACACAAGGACTTGAGCATCCGTGGATTTGGTTATGGAGGGGGTTCCTGGACCCAATCCCCTGCAGATGCTGAGGGACTGTATGGAGAAATGATCACCACGGTAAGTGTAGTTAACACCCATCACCACAGATAGTTAGAAATTCTTTCCTCCCCCGTAGTGAGAACATTTAAGATCTACACTCTTAGCAACTGTCAAAATATACAATATAGTATTGCTAACAGTAGTCACCATGCTGTACGTTACACCCCAAGACTTATTTTTTAACTGGAATTTTGTATCTTTTGACCACCTTCAACCTTTCCCCCCAACTGCCACCCCAGGATCACACTTCTTAACAGAAATTTCAAGACTCAGCCCTGTCACACTGGAGTTTAGCGACCTGTCCTCTCAAGATCCTCGTGGTCTTCACACCGCCACTTAGAATCTCCATGCTCAGGAGACGTGCACATCACGGAAAGGACAAGGACGTACCGGGGAGAGTAGGGAACGGCCGGTGGAGGAGGAATATAAAGATCCAGGATGGCTGGCTTCTCCTTCTTCAGCGAGGTATCCATAGTGCTTTCAGGGGACTGGGTTGTCGTGGGTGGAGGTGAGGTCTGAAATAGGCAAAAGGGTGAAGGTTGAATTGAAGATTATTCTTCGTACACGCTTCCTCCTCCCCAAAACCAACACCGGCCCCTGTGGAAACAGGGAATGAGGTCATTCACGTGTTTACAGCTACGAGCCACAATCAACTGCATTCTTCTTTGAGACATTCAGAATTCCCTGGGAGTTCTGAAAGACTAGATGCACAGTGGGAAGCAGAGGCTCGGGAGCCAGCTGCCCGGGTTAGAATTCTAGCTCTAAGACAATCACTTAAACACCTGTGCCTCAGTTTCCTCCTCTGAAAAACAGCCACACTGACACTACCTCTTGCATAGGGTTGCAGTGAGGATTAAATGAGTTCATTCATACAAATCACTAACAATGCTTCCACTGACTAGGAGTGTGGGCTCAGACTGTCTGGGTGCCACCCTGGTGCTACCTCTTATTAGCTGTGTATCCCTGGGCAAATTACTTAACTTCTCTGTGTCTCATCTATAAAATGGGAACAAATGGGGACAAGAATAGTACCCACACAGGGTAGCTGTGAGAATTAAGTGATATAATACATGTAACTGGCTTAGCACATTGCTTGTCACACAGTAAGTGCGCAACCCTTGTGCTGTTTAATTTAGTATGATAGACATACACACAGACATATGAGTTAAATTTTAAATCCACACAGCTTCACTTTAATTATGTCATTGGTCTCCAAGAACCTGTTTTTTAAAATCTTGTGTAAGAACTTCAATCTTCTCTCTTTTACAGTCTAACAACAACGGTCAGTGTTTTCTGGTTGGGACAGGAACAGCAAGGAAATCGGAGTCAAGGCACGAAGATGCTCGGTGAAATGGAGGCACCACATGAGAACTGTGCTCGGGCCTGGATGGACATAGAAAGGTACCTCAAACCCTATCTAGCCCAGACGGTGATGCAAGACCCTTAAGGCTCCCCGAAGTAAGACTGTGAACGAGATCTAAGGACTCAAAGGACTGGGATAGCCAGTGTTCACAGTGACAGCCCCGTTTCTGGGGGAGACCCCAAGGCACAGAGAAACATAATCCCCATATCCTGGATGTTGGCCACTATCGTACAGTCTGTCAACTCTAGTCAATACGTAATTGATGAACATCTCAATCTGCCAATCTTAGACGGTGTCTGAAGCACGGGGCCAGGATCCAGGCCCTCGACAAGTAGAAGCCAAAGTGAATTGAAACATTTACACAGAACAGGAATTCTCCAAAAGCAACACTGATGACTACTTCTGCACCAATAATCCTCATTTACCAGGACTGTGGCCTAAAAACAGAACGTGGAACACCTTTTTGTGACAGGACAACTCTAATGATGTTGACAAGAATTAAAGGAGAGGTGGGCACCCAGGCACAAAGGACCCTGAAGAATGAGACACAGAGCAACGCCCAGGTAGGGAGCTGAGAACGTCTGCGGAGTACTGGTCGACCAGAGTTTATATTCTGAAAATATCCCGACGCATCGCGAGAACAGTTGGTAGCTAAACTGTAAAACGACCTCTGCATTTTGATGGTGGTTCTCTCCCTGGGTCAGAAGCAAAGTTCGGTGTCTCATCTCTCACCATCACCTCTTGCCCAAACTTCAGTTAGTGGAACTCGGCAGGAAGGCAGACAAAACTGGAAAAGACGAACTTGTGTCCCTTCCTGAGTTTCCAGGGGTCAAGGCACTAACTCTAGCCTGTGCTTTGAAATAATTTTCACTTACCTTCTGAACACATCTACTTGAATTTTCCTCTATCACTTCAAACTCACTGATGCCTAAAAGACCCATCATCTCTGTCTTCCAGGCGGCTCTTTCCTGATGTTCTAATTTCTGTCACCGATATCATGACTCATGTTCACAGTCACATTTCACACCTGCTTGGCTTGCCTTCCTCATCCCTTAGCACAAAGGCTTTCTAACAGTCAACACTAATAATCAGGAGGGAGGTTTAGAGGATTAAATACCATGTCTAACATCTCCTAGCTAATAAATGGCAAAGCTGGGATTGGAACTCCAGGGGTTCAACTCCAGACACCCCCTCCTAACCACTATGTGCTGTTTTGTGAGTCTTTTTGATGCTTCTTCCAAATGGCCTCTTGCATTAATATTTCACTGGAATCGCCCCTGTCACCAGCCTCACCCAAAAGAACCTCATCACCCATCATCTAGACGTGCAGCAGCTCCCACCTGGTATGTCTTGTGTCTAGACAGTGTCATGGGCTGAACTGTGACCCCCTCAAAACTCCCATGTTGAAGTCCTAACCTCCAGGACCTCGGGACGTGACTGTATTTGGTTGACTGAGTTAAGCTGAAATGAGGTCATTAGCGGTGGCCCTAATTCAGTATGACTGGTGTCCCTATAAGAAGAGGCGATTAGGACACACACACACAGGGGAAGGACCATGTCGGACAGAGGGAAAAGGTGGCGGTCTACGAGCCAAGGAGAGAGGCCTCAGAAGAAGCCAATCCTGCTGATATCTTGATCTTAGACTTCGAGCCTCCAGAACTGTGAGAAAATAAACTTTTGTTTTAGGCCCCCAGCCTGTGGGACTTTGTTATGGCAGCCCTAGCAAACTAATGCAGATATTAATGTAAAAAACCACCACCAACATGGCACCTGTAGGACGAAGGCCATGCTCCTTAGCCGGGCACTCTGTGCCATCTCAGCCCAGAAGCCCAGCTTTCTGTCCTGCCCTCTGCCCCAGGGAGAGATCTACTCACTCCTACAGTGGGCTACGGTGCCTACTCAGGGCCCCTCTGCCCGCCAGCGAACCCGCTACCACGAGTGTCACTTACTGAAAGCTCACAGCTGCCTCCTTCTCCGTTCAGCCCTCAGCTGACAGCTGCCTCTCCCGAGGACAGCTAGTGGAGCCCATCACTGTGTGGTCACACCTGTATAACATGCCAAGCCTACACTTACCTAAGACAGCACCTTGCTGGCTTCCCTTCCTTATTCTGCTTCCCTCCCTCCCTTACAAGTTTTACCTGAAGCACGTGCCCTCAAAAATCACTTTCACAAAAATCTCTGTCACAGATTCTGCTTAGGAAACCTTGTCTAAGACACCACCCTTTGCTGATGGCAGCATACCCACAGTTTGCAGGTGTGTGTCTTAAGCATTCTTGGGCCTGGTGCCGTGGCCCGGTGGTTAAAGTTCCACGCACTCTGCTTTGGCAGCGGGAGTTTGCAGGTTCAGATCCCAGGTGCAGACCTACTCCACTCACCAGCCACACTGTGGAGGTGTCCCACATATAAAAAAATAGAGGAGGATTGGCACGGATGTTAGCTCACGGCAACTCTTCCTCAGGAAGAAAAAAGGATAGCATTCTTGAGGCTGGCCCAGTGGTGTAGTGGTTGAGTTCTGTGTGCTCTGCTTTGGCAGCCCTGGTTCATGAGTTTGGATCCCAACCGTAGACCTACCCCACTCATCAAGCCATGCTGTGGTGGCATCCGACATACAAAACAGAGGAAGATTGGCACAGATGTTAGCTCAGTGCCAACCTTCCTCACCAAAAAGAGAGAATACCATTCATCTCCATGACATGGCCTCCCATCTGTCAAATCCCACCTAGCCTTCCAGGTTCCAAAGTGCTCCCACCTCCTCGAGAAGAGGTCCCTTCACCTACCCAGTCCATACCCATCTCCCCTTCTTCAGAACCATACATTTATCCCATGTACCAAGTAGCTGGCAGAGCCAGCACGCAGCAGATACTCCAACTATTGATGATGAATTAAGATCTCTCGATGTTAAGTAACACATTCTGAGAATTCCCCCAAAATTTACAAGTACACCTTATACTGAGTGACGCAAGTATAAGCAGCTGGGGGTCAATGGATATGCTCGGTTATTATTTCGGAAGTGATTTTAATTATTTGTCCCCCCTCCTTGCTCCACGCTCCACAACCTATTATTTATTTTTAACACTCTCCCCTATTAATGTACTCATGTAGGCATATTTCCAGTGTTCTATGTATCATGAAATGTCCAAATTGATAGCTTGAGACTCCTACTGTTCCTTCTACTTGAGGATGCACAATAAAATCAGTTACATATAAATTGCAAGACAGTTACATATAAATTGTAATCTCAGTCTTATAAAAGGGCATTAAAACGTCATTGCTTTTCATTTACAGTTTATGAAATAAACACTTAGGACCCACGGCATAACGAGGGGGGTTGGCCAGGGAGCATGGTCCACCCAGGTGTAGGCAATAAAGGAGTGTATTGTTGGAGAGAATTTAAATAATAAAATTCACTAAAAGTCGGTCTGCTTTGTATTATCACCCAAGACTGCCAATTCTAAACAAGGGAGTGATACAGCTCTCTGCTGGGTATTTCACTCCCACAGTCCCTACCCCTGCTGCGGTAAACCTCTGCTAAGGACTCAACCCCATGTCCCAGGTGCTCTAAGGTGAGCATTCAAACTGTACACATTTATCTAACTGTGCTTTGGAAAAGAGAGAGAAGAAAGACTAGAATGAATTTGCTGCAATGCTCATGACAGCCATTAGCCATACTTAACTCCTGAACATCTGAAACGTGGCTAGTGAGACTGGGGAACTGAACTTTTCATTTCAACTATTTAAATATTCACAAGTGGCTAGTGGCTCCCAAACTATTCAGTGCAAATCTAGAATGTATATTTTCCTATAAGTAGGATTCTGGGATAATTAGGCATATACAAACAAACTCCTGAAATCAATCACCTTCAAATTTTAATCTTGCTTTTTGGAGACATATCAGAAATTTGACATTGTTCAGGAGCGGAGAGGCCAGATGAAAGTTTGCAACTGATAAGATACCTGGACAAGAGGCGGCTTCCACCGCAGGTTTTTCAGGGGAGCAGGAGTAAAGTTGAAAGTACCCGTGGGGCGCTTCTTCAGCAGTAACACAACTCCTGAAGGATTCTCTCTCAATTTTCTCACCAGATTTTTTAGCTGCCATCCCACCTTCAAAGAAAGAAAAAGAGGAGAGGAGAGTCGCTCATGAATGAAGAAAAATGGGACCTATGAATTTCTCTCAAGGAAATCAGCTGTGAGCACAAAGGTAGGTACAAATAGGCAGATACAAATATGTTCATCTTAGCACTACTTAAAATTATGGAAAACTGGATATAAACTGCAAATTTAGAAAATTCAAGCAAAATGGCTTTGGATTTAGCTAAAAGTTCTAGAGGGAAATAGTCACTTTTAAGTCTCAACGAACAAACTCACCACAGTTTGCTGATTGACCTGAATGACTTCATCCCCAGCGTGAATCTTCTGAGATCTGTCTGCAGGAGACTATTAGAAATAAACAGAGATCTGCTTTAATTTTTAAACCTTCTACTTCTTGCTGCTTCTATTTCTTCTTCCTTCTTTCTTCTGTAGACAACGAGTAATGGAAATACAATTTTCTCAAGAAATATCACACAGTATACTTGAGTTCCCTGAGATACAGTCTTTAGAACGTGGCACATGAATACTTGCGTTATCTATTTTATTAGTGGCCTGTTATGATAGATAATCTGTCAGAACAGCTGGGTTCACCTAACCTATCAGGAAGAGGGGGACACACTGTCGACATGATGAGCTGATGAAAGCCACTGGTTCACCTGAAAAATACCTTACAGATATCCCTATCAAAACTAATCTTGTCAAAGTTGACCCACTGTTTAACATGTAAAGATCATCATGGCAACTCTGTCACCCCATTTCCTTTTAAGTAATTATTAAAACTAAATCTTATTTTTACTCAACTTCGTTTTATATGTTATCACAATGCTATTAAAATAGAAAGATGGTGGGCCGGCCCAGTGGCACAGCAGTTAAGTTCTAACCGTCCGCTTCAGTGGCCCGGGGTTCGCCAGTTCGGATCCCAGGTGTGGACCTACACATCTCTTGGCAAGCCATGCTGTGGCAGGCATCCCACATATAAAGCAGAGGAAGATGGGCATGGATGTTAGCTCAGGGCCAGTCTTCCTCAGCCAAAAGAGGAGGATTGGTGGCAGATGTTAGCTCAGGACTAATCTTCCTCAAAAATAAATAAATAAATAAAAATAAAATAAAACAGAAATCTGGTGACAAGAGAAAATGTAATTCTTTACAGAAAACGAAATTTTTTTTCATTTTCAGGTTGCATTCAAAATGAATGTGTTTTCAGTATGAGATGAAGTCCATATTTTGCTTCCCCTCAATAATACTTTGCTATAAATTTGTAAATACATACACATATACATGTTCACATATGTGTATATATCAATATATAGATGTAATTTATTTGTCAAATATTTTGCCCATAGTATTCTTACTGATTTAATCAAACTAGAACTCTTAAAGTTTAAGACATTTCAAAGGAGCAAAAGAGAAGGAAAGAATAAACCTTTGATTTCAAATTATAATCAAACGTTACCTAGGCCAGAGTGTTTTATTTGATAACTTATGTAACTGGCTGAATCTTGAAACAGATTACAACTATCCTTAAAAAAAATAGCACCTTTGAACACGGTAAGGAGGCAGCCATAAAACCCAAGACACACCTGCTGAATTTTCTCCCTCAGCTCTTGTGAGAGGTTCAACAAGAAATGAGGAGCGGCATTAAACTGCAGAAACATTCCATTTGGTTTATCTAGGTCCGACGCAAGGCATAGGTGACTGTGACAGTTATTTTAAAAAACATTTAGCCTGTCACCCTAACAACCAGCAGCGCCTCACCTCAGAGACTAGCATCCTGGGTACCACAGGGAGATGGCCTACCTCAAATCTCTTCCTCTCGAGGCACTTAAAAAAAAATGTATCAATGCTTCTCTTTGCCGTGGCATCAGATGCTTAACCCATAGTTACAGACCAATTTTGGTAAGTCTGATCATAATCAGTCTAGCCCAGTTAATCTTCCTCGGCTAGGGATTCATTTAAAGTAAGCTTCACTTTATAAATGATGGCCCTGAGGCCAAGAAGTCCCTAATTATAGATGTGGAATCTTAAAAACCAAGCCCCAGTGACCTCAATTGACTTGCCTTCCTAAGGATCCTCATGCATTCATTTCTCAAATGTCCTACCAAGTGATTAAGAGCTGAGCTTGGCAGAACACGGGTAAAGAGAGAGCTTGATACCAAAATTCTCCCTAGGGCAGTAGATCTCGCCTATCTTCACCACGAGCTGGACTACTGAAAAATGATGCTTGTTCTGGTTTGCTGCACAAGGGTGATGACCTGAAGAAGAATGCATCTATTCTTCGGAGGCTAATCTCATTCTCCCTCATCTTGGGGGTGGGAAACAGGAGTATGGATGGGATCCTGTCAAGAATCCTTTCAAGGTCTTAAACAACATCAAAAAAGAAGTCAGACAGAGAATCACTAGATACTGTTAGTCTGACCCTGGAATGATCCTGGCTTCTCAGATAACCTCCCAAAAAAATGGGCCAGAGGCCAGAGGTGGTCTACTGGCATTGTTTCAGCCTGGAGTGCAAGATAGAGGCATATGGAGACAATTCCCTTGAGAACGCCATGGGTGATTTCCATCTACTACCACCCTCCATACCAGTCTTCCATGAAAACTTTGTGACTCTGAAGTCATAATGACCTTAGGTGATAGCTGGAAAGCTGTCCTGGATCTGGCACTTTCTACTGCCATTTAAGTGTCAAATATCCAGGTTAAGCCTCTCAGAAGTGGGCTCTTACCCAACTTCCCACCCTCATGTACAAGACTTAGCAAGTGTTTAGCATATTCCAGGTACTCAGTGAACACAAGCTGAATGACTGAAAGAATGAATGACATTTTCAAATGGATTACCAGATGGAATAAGACAAGTTTTCCTTTTTTGATCTTTAACAAAATGGAAACCAACTCTCTCTGGGATGACGTCTGTACGGTCCTGTATGGGAGCACTGGGATTGACTATATCCAGGTAAACCTTGAATCCCTGACCCTTTCTTATGCTTCTGGCAGAAATTCTAGGAAATGTATCATTATATTAGATATTTCATTTGCTTCCAAAACAGCTTGTTGAGTCTCTCACTCAACACATCCTTAAAAACAAAAGGGGGGGTGGTGAAGAAGAGAAATCTGTGTGCCTTCTGGTAGTAATATTATAGTGTTCTACACGTTTATCCAAGATTGGAGAAGACCAAAGTCTGGAACCACAGAGGTTTGGCTGTTAAACAACGCCATCACCAAAGCACTTGATGGAAAACTTCAACTCCTTAAAGACTGAAATGACATTCGCCGTCCTTCTGAACCCATCCAACTCCAAAACGATGCACTCTGTGGGACACAAGTATGTTCCTGACACGGTTCAGTTGAAATACACGAAGTCTCTGACAAGGATAAGGGATGAACCGTGTAATGCGTTACGCCTTTTTTCTTTTGCACCATCTCCAGCCTCAAAGCAGAACTTCCTGTGTTGTTACTGCCTATCAAGTGACACAGTATAAAAATTCCCAGTGGTTCTCAGTATATTCTCGCTGTAATTCAGCAAAGAACGCATAAAGACACTACCATCTTCCACTCATTCGTCTGCCAGAACCACTCAATTTATTTATAATTCATTGACTGCCTTAAGCAATGTCATTTTTTTCTTACTACAAAAATCAAGTGTGTCACAAACCCTCATCAACGATCATGCCATTTTATTTTATCAAAAGACCTAGCAGCTGAAGCTCAAAATTCAACCCGTATTTCCACCAGATTAGAAAAGTAGTTACCAAATTTCTTCTGTTTTCAGGAATTATTTCCTCTTGTCTTAGTTGATTAAATAGATAATTCCACATACACGTGCTTCTTTTACACAGATCCAAGAAGCTGTTTGAACATTTTTAGCTTCATATCAATGTCATTCAAAAGCTAGCCATATCGTAGGTTGCAAAAAGAAAGCATCCAATTGGCGCTACTTTTTACAAATTCAAAACACTTTGAGGGGCTAAAGAAAAACCTTTCATGTGGCAAAATTTCCAAAGGGGAGAGAACAGTGTACAAAGTCTCTTACAGTAGAAAAAGCCCTGATTTTTCTATTCAAAGGATTAGGGGAAAAAACTAAATTTTAATATCATGCCAAATACTATGAAATACAATTCCATAAAAAGAGTCTATGTCATGCAAAAATGCCGAAATAGTTGCTTTGGTAACACATGTAAATTCCATTAAACAAACAAACCAAAAACACTCTGTTTTACACATATGGCTACCAATTCCAGTTCTTCTAAGAACGATTCTCAACAACAAAGAGATCATTATTTTTGTATTTATGGGTTAACACTCCCAGGATGTGAAAGGAATAATTAACACAGGGGCGGGGGTTAAAACTGGTCAAGGTGTTTGAATGAGAGCAATAAAGGACAATTTAAATAAGAAATTGACAACAGCTGGTGATAAGCTGTGTGCTAGCAAAAGAAATAAACAAAACAGGCACCCATGCTCTCATTACAGATAATAAAACAGCACGCACATATTTAAATGAAAACTAGAGAGATTCTGTGTGGAACTGGTTGAAACATACAACAGCTTTTAACAGACATGCACTTACGTTTTCTGTGGTTCCCGTAATCACGTGCAATCCATCGTAGGTCGATTTGATGTACATGCCCTAGAGGGAGTCACAAACCTATTAACTCATTACTCCAACATTTAGAAATATAGCTGCAAGTGAGACTTGAACTTATAAAACATTAAAGGCAGTCCTGTCAGAACAATACTCATTTTTAAGCCTCCTAAAAGATTGTGAAACAAGATCCAAAGAGCGGTGAAGGGAAACTAAAGTCGAAATACTAGTGAAAGAAATCAGAAAGGGGATCTCTTTGATATTATAATTTGTGTATCAGGCGCACAGAATTTTGCCATCACTCCAGGGACTCAGAAGGCATCTTCTCAGACCTGCTGAATCAATGAGGCATTTCAAACAAGGACTGTTCGCTCCTGACCGTCTCTTTGTCTAGTGACACAACGTATCCAGTTAAATTTGGTATTAACAATCATTGCAGGGTGACTTAGGCAAGCCGCTAACAACCCAGACCAGGACGAGTGAGCGAAGACTGCAAAGTAACACAACATCGGAAGTCAATTAGAAACACACATCCCTTAATTTTAAGGGAAGCATAAAAATAAATACGCTCCTTCCTAAAAACCCTGATAGGTAAACTCAGCGGTAAATGCCGTATCGTCGAGGAAACATTTCTGCAGTTTGACACATCAAGCATAAAAAATTTCTATTAAACTTTTATTAGATGGAGGAAGAGCGGAAAAAGTAGATTGGCCAAGGAGGAGTTGCTCACCCTGGTATCTGTATTGCAATAACACAGCTCCTCCTCAGAAATCACTTTGACTCGGACCTTGCTCTGCTCAGCAACCTGTCCCACTCTGTAATGAGAATCTCCTCAAATACGAACACCTTCCAGGTTCTCCACATTCCTCTCCTCTCCTGTTACTTTCATTCGCAGAGAAAGCAGCTTCTCCTACACACAGTACTAATCCTCTTCCCAGAGCATCAGCTTGTACAACTTTACCATCTGAAAGGACAACTCCATTTCTGCCCACTTGGAGCATTTCTCCACGTCAATACTTGACTGTAAACTCACCTCCGGGAAGTCTTCCTGTCGAATCTATTACAACCCATCATTTACTCTGACACCCGAGCAGTCTTACTATCATATTTCTTACTTAGAAACCCACTTAACTAAGAATGTGGGTTTGTCGATATTTGGCCGATTTTTGCTTTCCTATCTGAGAGAAGTGACAGCCTTGATATCTCCCCATTGCCACCTACACACTAGGCACCCGTCCCCCACCTCCTCGTCCTCATCATCATCTACACCAGCAACAGCAGCTGCAGCCACCAATTTCTGCATAGGTCCTATCCACCCAGCACCCGGTGCTCAACATTCGTCATCTAATTTAACACTTTCAGCAACCCTGTGAGGCAGTTAGTATTATGATTAACCTTTGACAGATGAGGAAACTGACACGCAAAGTCACTTGTTAGCCGGATCTAAACCCAGGTCTCTGACTCAAAGTCTCTAAGCTCATCCATCAGCCTCACCGTTCCTTCACTTAAATTTCAGCAAACTAATGACATTGGATGCAGGCTAGGTCCTGGGAGAGCTGGGTATCTACGTACTGGTCTAGGTAGCCAGGTATCTACCTGTATGCATTCTCAGACCCTGCTACTATAGAGCTCATATATTACTGATGAAATATTTCTGAACATTTTTTTTTTGAGGAAGAGTAGCCCTGAGCTAACATCTGCTGCCAATCCTCTTTTTGCTGAGGAAGACTGTCCCTGAGCTAACATCCGTGCTCATCTTCCTCTCCTTTAGATGTGGGATGCCTGCCACAGCATGGCTTGATAAGCAGTGCATAGGTCCATGCCAGGGATCCGAACCAGGGAACCCCGGGCCGCCGAACATGGAGCACACAACCTTAACCGCTGCGCCACTGGGCTGGCCCCTCTGAACTATTTTTCAAGGACCATATCTTTCAACCAGCCTCTTCTCACATTCGTCCTAAGTGCCAATAGAGACTAGCAGAGACAATGTTTCCTACCCAGGGACTATCCTTCCTTTGTCCAAATGTTTTATATCTCCTTACATTGCTAAGCCCTAAAAATAAAACTGTTAAGACAATTCCTTCAGAATATGAGTATAGTTTTAAAATTGTTTATTTTTATACTTTGAAAACATAGAACATATCAACAGTTCAAGATGGCACATTCCTAACTACATAATGGAAGACAGTCTAGTTTCATCTACCATTTAAAACGATAATGAAAGCAATAAGGAATTATTAAAAAAAAAAAAAAAAAAGGCAATGTGGGGCTGGCCTGGTGGCACAGTGGTTAAGTTTGCCCACTCCACTTAAGTGGCCTGGAGTTCACCAGTTCGGAGCCCAGGTGTGGACCTAGGCACCACTGCTCAAGCCATGCTGTGGCAGGCACCCCACATATGAAGCAGAGGAAGATGGGCACAGATGTTAGCTCGGGGCCAGGCTTCCTCAGCAAAAAGAGGAGGGTTGGCAGCAGATGTTAGCTCAGGGCTAATCTCCCCCCATGTCCCTCCCAAAAAATGACAATGTGTTGTTATTTGAAAATAAAAGAAGTGTTGTTAGAATTTTCTTACCAGGCCCTCCCCAGGTTTAATGTTGGGTAAGTGAACTTCTTCCAGACACGCACACTGGCTCATAACAGGATCCGTGGTAGATCGGATTGTTTTATCACAGATGCCATTCAAAACCTTGACCTAGAATTGGAGAGGCAAATAGTCAGGAAAGGGTCAATCATTAACCAAGTTTCTCTCAAGCTGAATTTTAAAGAAACGCACTTCACCTATGATCTTTAGCTCTGGTTGGCAATCGTTTTGATAATACTGCTCAGTGAATGCATGGCATTTGGACTCCGTATTTGCAATCTGTGAAAACGGTGCCAGTATTTCAGCTTTGTTTAAAAATGCCGCTTTCATATTAACTTCTTTACAACCCCTGAAGAGCCCAGGCTGGGCAGAACCCCCTTTTGGCAGTTAAGGAGAATGATCCATTCCCAGCCATTTGTATGCTTTTTTAGCGATCACTCACATTCTCTGCATACCAAATATTGACAAGGTAAAAAAAATATTTTTTTCCTGCACCATTTTTTAAAATATATTTTATTTTTCAAAGCAGTTTTAGTTTTACAGAAAAACTGAGCCAAAAGTGCAGAGTTCTTATATACTTCCTCTCCCACTTCAGCACAGTTTCCAATACAGTTATATTACTATAACACAGTTAATAATAACATGATATTATTTTTTTTTGAGGAAGATTAGCCCTGAGCTAACATCTGCTGCCAATCCTCTTTTTGCTGAGGAAGACTGGCCCTGAGCTAACATTCATGCCCACCTTCCTCTACTTTATATGTGGGATGCCTACCACAGCATGGCTTGACAAGCGGTGCCATGTCCGCACCCCGAATCCGAACCGGTGAACCCTAGGCTGTCGAAGCGGAACGTGCGCACTTAACCACTGCGCCACTGGACCGACCCCAACATGATATTATTAACATCTTGCATTAGTGTGGTACATTTGTTACAACTGGTGAACCAAGGTTGATACATTGTTATTAACGAAAGTCATTAGTTGATGTTGGGTTCACTCTCTGTGGTCTATTGTTCTACGGGTTTTGACAAATGCCTAATGTCATGTATCCACCATTACAGTATCATACCGAATAGTTTCACCACCTAAAAATCCACTGTGCTACACCTATTCATCTCTCCACCCTCCCCTCTCCCCCACTATGAACCCCTGGCAATCACTGTTATGGTTTTGCCTTTGCCAGAAGGTCAAATA
Source organism: Equus quagga (assembly GCF_021613505.1). Taxonomy (NCBI): domain Eukaryota; kingdom Metazoa; phylum Chordata; class Mammalia; order Perissodactyla; family Equidae; genus Equus; species Equus quagga. The sequence goes on along the minus strand of NC_060274.1, from coordinate 12,978,175 downwards.
ATTAGAATTATACAGTACATAGCCTTTTCAGACTGGCTTCTTCCACTTAGTAATATGCTTTTAAGGTTTCTCCATGGCTTGACAGTTCATTTCTTTTTAGTGCTGAATAAGATTCCACAGTCTGGATGTCTCAATTTGTTTCTCCAGTCATCTACTAAAGGATGCTTCCAAGTTTTGGCACTTATAAAGAAAGCTGCTATAACATTCTGTGCAGGTTTTTTTGGCTATAAGTTTTTAATTTATTTGGTTTTGCTGGATCGTAGAGTACGTTTAGTTTTGTGCCTTCCAAAGTGGCTGTACCATTCTACCTTTCCACCAGCAGCGAGAGTTCCTATTGCTCCACATCCTCACCAGCATTTGGTGGTGTCATGTTTTGGATTTTGTTATCATGTTATTGTATTAGGTGTGTAGTGGTATCTCATTGTTTTAATTTGCAATTCCCTAATGAAACGTTATGTTGAACATCTTTCCACATGCTTACTTGCCAGCTGTGTATCTTTTTTGGTGAGGTATCTGTTCAGATGGTTTGCCTGCTTTTTAATTGGGTTGTTTGTTTTCTTATTATTGAGTTTTAAGAGTTCTTTGTATATTTTGGAATACAAGTCCCTTATCTGATATGTGTTTTGAAAACAGTTTCTCCCAGTCTGTGGCTTGTCTTTTCATTCTCTTAACAGTGGATTTCAAGGAGCAGAGTTTCTAATTTTAATGAAGTCTACCTTATCAACTTTTCTTTCTTTTTTTTCCTAATTATTGGCATCTGAGCTAACAACTCTTGCCAACTTTTTTTTTTCTGCTTTTTCTCCCCAAATCCCCCCAGTACATAGTTGTACATTTTAGTTGTGGGTCCTTCTAGTTGTGGCATGTGGGATGCCGCCTCAGCGTGGCCTGATGAGCAGTGCCACATCCGCACCCAGGATCCGAACCAGCAAAACCCTGAGGCGCCGAAGAGGAGCGTGTGAACTTAATCGCTTGGCCACGGGGCCGGCCCCTCAACTTTTCTTTCATGGTTCGTGCTTTTGTCATTGTACTTAACAACTCATCGCCAAAGCCAAGGTCACCTAGATTTTCCCCTGTTACCTTCTAGGACTTCTATAGTTTGCATTTTACCTTTACGTCTACAGTCTTTCTGGCAATGGCTCATACTCTCTGAACACCGAACAGTGACAAGGTAAAATCTTGAGACATGAGGATCCCTGTTAAGTGGGCTCCATGTAAAAATCACAGTGGTTACGTGTGGTTACCTCTCCCAATCAGATTCATCTAACCTTTCAAAATTAAACAACTAAAGAAACCAGGAAATTCCAAAGAGTGATTTTCTTTTTCCAAGGGGGGACAATCCAAGAAGCGACACTTTTTACATTCCTCTAATTTGTTTAACCTCTCTATTTATGGAAAATATATTTATAGCAGTTTCATTGCTAAATTCCTCAACATCAGTAGGAGGAAGGCCTTATCAAAAGAGCACAGGCTGGCTTATGTCAAAAGGAGGAAGCGATGATGAATAGTTACCAAAACGCTCTTGAAACAGTCACAGCACACCCCCCGCCATCATAAGATTTTTGCCAAGAATTTTTTTTTAATCAAAATGGGCCTAAAATGAAATTTGCAGATCAGTTTAACCCTGATTAACAGGCTAGCTAGCAATTTAAGTACAACTGTACCCTGAGGAAATGTTCAGAGGAAAAAAAAAACCCCAGCAAAACAGAGACCCCAATATATCCAATTTAAGCACAGGAATTTTCATAACAGTTGGTCTTATCGTTAAACAACTTTATTTTTCCCTTTTCGTCTAAATTAATAGACTCCTATCCCAAATGCCAATATTTCAAAGTATATCCTAAAATAATGAGCCACAGTGCATTTACTTTAATTAATGTGATTCCCACTGTTTTGGGCAAAGGAATTTTACAATAACTTTTAGAATGTATACTTACTACAGTTAAAACTTTATCCTCCATTTCTGCTACAAGGCAATCCTAAGGAAGGAAAGAAGAAAATGACAACTGTAAGAGCTAAGAACTTTCAAAAACTGTCGGCTTAGCTCTCTACATATTTCCTGGAGCCCAAGATGGTGCCTGACACGCACCCTACCCTGTAGCCTGAGCAGGCATGCGTGGTCGGGAGGAGAGACTCGACTGGAGAGAGAGGGAAGAGCAGGAATGGGGCTGACATTCAGTGACTTCTAAGGCTCTGTTCAATCCTCGCCCAAGGAGGTTATCACCCAAAGAACCCATTTGACTGATTATTTAATCAGAAAACCTACAAAAATCATTGAACTGAAATATACCTACTGTCCAGACTGTGCAGAGAATAGTAAGTCAGAAGTCCAAGTCCAAGAAACCTGACAATGGCTGCCAAACGTGACCCCAGGCTCGGCTAGCATGGGGCCAACAAGCCAGGAGTCTTTTGCTCTGGGCCTGCCTATAAGAACAGCTTTCAAATAAGAGCTTGAGTAAACTTAGCCACAAAAGTTTATTTTAAGCACCACTGAGATTAAATCAGATATTTCAGTCCTTAATAGAGGAAAAAGGTTCAACAAAACATTCATTAACACACTGCCAAAAAAATGGTCTTGAGGTATGCTATTGATGACATTAAATAAAGGGCTGGAATGCAAAGCATTATTTACTCAGCTTAAGAACAAAAGACTTGGAACTGTATGAACCGGTTAGCTGATTATAGGAATCAGCATTGTCCCATCTAAAAGCAGCCAAACTGAAACCGCCATTGTGAAACTCTCACAGCTAACCTTCCAGAACTGTCTACAGCTGAGGATTTCAATCCACACAGCAGAGGGCATGCAGGAGAAAAGGGACACCAACTGGACTCTAGAGTTTATTCAGCACCATTAAGCATAATCCCAAAAGGGGACAGCCTATGGAAAATGCTAATTATTTCATGTACATGAAGGATATTAATCAACTACGCTGGGAGTGTCAGACAAAAATTTTCACCTCAATCAAAAAGCCATTTTAGGGTCCGGCCTGGTGGCGCAGTGGTTAAGTTCGCACGTTCCGCTTTGGCGGTCCAGGGTTCGCCAGTTCAGATCCTGGGTGTGGACCTACACACCGCTTGTCAAGCCACGCTATGGCAGGCGTCCCACATATAAGGTAGAGGAAGATGAGCACGGATGTTAGCTCAGGGCCAGTCTTCCTCAGCAAAAGAGGAAGATTGGTGGCAGATGTTAGCTCAGGGCTAATCTTCCTCAAAAAAAAAGTCTTTTTAGGTTATTTTTTACTACCACTGGGAGGGAGGGGTGGAAATGGCTACCAATTGCTATGCTATGTGAGTTTATAATCAGATTATCAGAGGCTTAAAAAAATTTTTCATTTTCTCTATTAGGTAAAAATGTGGGAAACAATAACAATTACTCTCCTGCTCCCAAAATTGACACTGACTCTCAGCAAAACAGAAGCCAAGTGACAAAACACTAAATGCATGTGTACTAAAATACAAAATATATATAATTTACATAAATATAAAAATATACTATGTAATGCTAAAATGCGTGAATCTGATATAAATTCAAACTGCAGGAGAAAATATGAATAATTACAGCTCAAAAATGTGCTTTTCTTCCTCCATCTTGTGCAAGGAACTAAATCATCAACTACCATAATGGCTCAGCCCCTCTTAACACCATTTGAAGGAGGGAATTATGAAATCAATGTCAACTTTAGCAAAACAGAACTTACATGGTCTCGTGCTAGAAATAAAACTAATAATTTGTGTTCGCGATTTTTCATTACAAACCCCACAACGATGTGAGCACTGTCACCCTCGGGAGAAAATCACCCACAGGCAGAGAGCTCCTCTCCATACGCCAGGGCCCAAGATTCAAGATGGATGTTTGACCTCATGGTTTCTGATACTTGAGTCCTTGACAGATCCAAGAAGCCACCAAGAAAATGGGCTCCTGATGGTGAAGGAGCCAATGCGCGAGGGGAGCTCTCCTTCCTCCTTGAATTGTTCAAGTCAGTGTGTGAAAGGGCTCACTTTTCACCTTCCGCCACTGTGAACGTGGGTTCCCACACCCATTCCTACTGGGAGGAAGCAGCTGCAGGCATGACTTCATGATATCTGGCATGAAGGCAACGGAATGGAAAAAAGAAGTGGAGGAACCAAGTCACCCCCCATCATGAGCCAGACAGTGGGGCTGGGCCTTGCCACATTCCCTGGTCACCTGGATTGGCAGACAGGCCAGCCTACCTGGCAGAGAGCCAGCCAAGGCAGCTATCAGGTGCCCCTTCCTTCCCTGGCTGTTCCTTATTCTACCTTCTTACCCACTGAGAAGACTTGGGTGACCCGTTTAACCTCTCCATGCTCCGTTTCCTACTCTGTAAAGCGGGGAGGCTGAAAACCTACCTCAGAGAACTGCTGAGAACCAAATGTGATAACACGTGTCAGCATGCAGCACACACCTGAGACACAGCCCACACTCATTAAATGGTCTCATGGCTTTCTCCTCCTCGGCCTTCATGGCTATCTTTCTTTCCGTTCAGTTTTCTTAGGCTTTACATTGCTCATGTCCCCCCATTTTTTTCCACAAGGGAACTCAGCACCCGCCACTGTCATTTCATCTCTCCCCATCGAGATTCCAGTTTTCACGTCATCACAACATTAGGAGGATACATTGACGATACAGCTCACAATCCCCTCCCACCTCAGTTTCCTTCACCTGAAATTCTAGTCTGAAAACTCAATGGAAGACTCATCCGTGGACCTGGTGTGCGACTAGCTGAACCATGCTCAAAAGAAGTGTGTGCTTTCCTTACAGGGGGGAAAAAAGCAGCAACCATTTATCCTTCAAATCAGGAGCCTGATACATTATCCTTAGAAGGAAGGATGCAGAGAAAGTGACAAGAAAGAGGAGGGGGAAATGGCAATAGGTGGGAAAGGAGAAAAAGGACAAGCATACATCTGTCTTCACAGACAGAGACACAAGAAATCAAGACTCAAGGAGAACATGTTCCTTCTCACTGGCAAGAAAGATACAACTTTCATTCTTTTCATTCCCCAGTTAAAAGGAATAAATGGAAAAGACAGGTTTCTTCTCAATGAGTTGACAGATCTTCTGCCAAGAAATTTAGAGGAAAACAGTACTTCACATAGTTGTAAGAGAGTGTGAAATCTCCTGGCTCATTCAGTCTTATTGCTGCCATTACTCGGCACATTGAAAAACGACATTCAACTCATTCATCAAGTTTGTTATTTCTAATTTGTGCACTCACAGATATTAGCACTTGCCAAAGCCCCTACATTCTCCAATTACTACAGAAAGCATATGTTCATCAAGAGTTAAAGATGTTTTTTCAATCCAAGTTCATAAAATGATATTCTCATATGTATTTATATGTTGCCAGTTTTAATCCTTAAAAATTGTTCAAATTTAAATAAACCAAAAAATACCCGACTATAAGAGGAACATATTTGGTAACTGCCTCTTCTTAAACCATCAAGCTTGGTTCCAGAAAACGAATACAGGGCAAGGTTTTTATATGTCCTATTATAGGTTACTCTTTTTTTTTTTTTTAAGGATTGGAACCTGGGCTAACAACTGTTGCCAATCTTTTTTTTTTCCTGCTTTATTTCCCTAACCCCCCCTGGTACATAGTTGTATATCTTAGTTGCAGGTCCCTCTAGTTGTGGGATGTGGGACGCCGCCTCAATGTGGCCTGACGAGTGGTGCCATGTCGGCGCCCAGGATCTGAACCCTGGGCCGCCGCAGCGGAGCGCGCAAGCTTAACTACTCGGCCACGGAGCCGGCCCCTAGGTTACTATTTCTTAAGTGGGCATAGTGCTTTATATATATCTCATTTAATCTTCATAACAATCTTTTGAGCTAGATATTATTTTTAAAACAGTTTATATTATTTCTCTATTTTTAATTTTACACGAATGCATAAATGTGGTCATACGTGCACTTTCTGTAAATTAAAAAAAAATTTTTTTTGGCTTGACATGTTCCCTCCCCACTTCTTTCCCTAAGATAGACTCAATTTTTCTTCCAAATTGCCCACTGTGCTTATCTATTGCCTTTTATACAGGTTTTTGGACACAGGTGTGTAATATAAACACACACACACACACATATATATATACAATTAAAAAATTGGGGGGGATCACTATTTTTCTTCACATTACACGTTTTCTTTCCTCAACAATAACTTGTAGAAATCCCACCAAATCATCTGGTGAGGTAAATATTAGTATTCCCATTTTACAGATGAGAAAAATTGAGGCTTATGGTTTTAAGTGACTTGTCCTACGTCCCAGGGCTAATTAACGGCAGAGGTAGGATTTGAACTTATGGCTGGCTGTCTCTGAAGCATACATTCAATGACCACCAAAGGGAAACCAAGAACAAAAAATAAACCACAAACAAACAAAAACAAGACCTCTTGTATCCCTTAAGTTGGGATTAAATTTTTCCTAAGAGACAAATTCTCTTTCGCTTCTTTGTCAAAAGCATTCTTTCATTTGTTTAAACGCACATTTAAAATATCACCATTAATCACATGCCAGGCGTCATGAGGCCCCAACTACCCAGGTCGAGCGACATGAGGGTGCTCAGTGGACACCTCTCCTGATGGAAGCAGGTCAGGTTCGGCACCTCCCACGGGGAGCCTTTCTTATCATCAGTTCATATCAACACCTCTATGACCACAAGAAGAAAAGCCACCTGAGACAATGCAATCAGCCCATTCTGTCCAGACAAGAACAGAATCAGGGTGGTCAGATTACTCAACGTCAACATCTCAACGTAGGTGACTCTAGCCAGCGTCTCAATCCTTCTGGCACTCCCTCCTTAGCACTTCTCCAACTTCATAGAACTTGAAATATAGTTTGCGTATTTATCTTTTAATTTTCTCATTCCCCCAGAGACTGTAAGTTCCACGAGGGATTCTTTTCATCCATTTATTTACTCTGGTATTCCCATTGTCTAGAAGAGCAGTAGACCCACATAGCAAGTGCTCAGTAAATATTTATTGAAGGAGCAGTCCAAACACCTACGAAGCCAACATCAACCTGCTTAGGCAAAGCAGCAGCATCTTGTGAAAACAACTGCTACCACCTCTGTTTTCAACTGCATCCCTTTCTCCTCCTCTCCCCCGCACTACAGCAGGGGCCGCCTCGATGAATCACTCAGTCTAGGACCCGTTAAATAAAACACAGATGCACCCAAGAGCAAAACTTCCCCATTTGCTAACTATGATGTTTAACTCTTACACTGTCATTTAATCGATCGCAAGTAAATTCTGTTAAAAATCAAAATAGGAGGCAGGATATTGTGGGAAGAGAGAAGCAGGAAAAAAAAAAAAAAAGAAAGCTCAAGGTATCAGAGAAATAAATGCCTTCTACCACCAACGCCAGGACTCCGTGGCTGTATGATTAATGTACCACAATTGGTACCAGACTCTTTTTGTCAAAATTATTTTACACATCATAAAAAAGAGCAGAAACGCAGAGTCCCATGAGATGCTCCATGCTCCTTTCTAAGAACATGGCCTCAAAAGCATATAATGAAGCCACACGTGCCTTAAGTTCAATGACGGCTCAGGACTGGACCACATACAGCTGCCACGTGCAAAGCCAACTTCACTCTTCAAGTTCCAGGAAGACACAAAGTACAAAGCTTTTCAGAATTACATCCATTATAGATGCAGTAATACGGTGGGGACCAAGGAAAGGATGTTCTTAACTTTTTGCCAACTCAGCAGTGGAAACAAATGTGGAATCACAGAATTTTAGAACCAAGCGAGATAGGAAAAAAGAACACGTTCTTCCTTACATTTTATAGCCTCAATTCAATTCAAAAATATTTTACAAGTCTTTGCTATGTGCCAGGTAATATGACAGCAAGTGACCTTAAGAGCTGATGGTCTAATAAGAAATATTTTTAAAAGTTCAGGTTACAGAAGCCAGGTGAGTTACAGACCGACTGATACAAATCTTCCTGGCTAAGGAAGATTAGGCAGATACTTAGATCTGGTAAGATACTTGCTAAGATACTTAGGTCTGGCCAATGAGCTGGGAGTGAAATGGACATGAGTCACTTCCAAACCAGGACATTTGTCAGTGTGAGAACCTCCTCTGCCACAGGCTCAAGCAACATGAGATACTGCTTGTTCTGCCAGTCTGCATCCTGAAGTGGGGAGAATTAAAGCAGATCCCTAAACTGACCCATTGGGATACAGATAATCAAGCAATAAAGTGCTGAGGTTTGTGGGTTATTTGTTACTACATCATAACTTAGCACATCCTGACTGGTAAAGCCAACCACAGAGGTCGAAATGAAAAGAAAACTAAGAAGCAGACACAGTAAGGTATTTAAAATAAAGAGGATAGTGAAATTTAGTTACTCTAGCATTTCTATTTAAAAAATTAAGTATTCTAACATTTTAGAGGAAGTACAGGACTCCTAGCTCAACTATTTTAAAACAAAAGAGGCCATCTTTGATGGAAAGCCCACTGGTCATTTTTCAGAAACCATCTACACAATACATCTGACTTAAAGCCTTTCATCTCTCCCCAATTCTGATGAGAAAAAAAAAAAAAAAAACAGAGAGAGAAAGAATGGTACTTCATGCCTGCCTGTAAACCCTTTGATGAAGTGGGAAAAGGGAGGAAAGAAGTTGAGAAAGCGACAACGATGTACTGACCTTCTGGACTGCAGTGGTCAGATCCAAACAAAGCTGAATGACTTTGTTCTTCGTTACTGAGAAGTCAGCGATCCCTGTAAATGGAGCCCTAGAAAGCAACAACAATTCTTAAAAAAGAAAAGTGGGGGCCGGGGGGAGGGAACCCACTGGGATCCCACACTGTGTGCTGACAAGCATGCCTACACAACAGGCTGGCTTAAATTATCCATTGTGTAACTGTTTCAGGTAACACACAGAATGGGAATCTGAACAGAAAAGAGACAGAGAAGTGCTAGATAAAAACATCACAAAATGAGCCAAGAGAATGAACATCCCTTCCGAAGTCAACTAACAGTCCTCATACCAATCAAATACTCATTAATGTTTCTGTTGTTGTTGTTTTGGTTTGGTTTTTTTTTTTGCTGAGGAAGATTTGCCCTGAGCTAACATCTGTCCCAGTCTTCCTCTATTTTGTATGTGGGTTACCGCCATAGCACAGCTGCTGATGAGTGGTGTAGGTCCATGCCAGGGGACCGAACCCAGGCCACTGAACCTGAGCACACCAAACTTAACCACTAGGCCACAGGGCCAACCCTCACTAATGTTTAACCTCAGCAAAACACAACTTTAGCACAGTTCCACTCTCTTCTAAGCGGAAGTTATTTTGTTCCTGCTATTTACCTTTTCAGGAACTTCCAGAGGGACCCTACAGACTACTACTGATCCAGAACTCCTGGAGAGATCCGGTGGAAAGACATGAAGGGAGCAATGGTCCATTTTCTTGGGACAAAGTACAGGCTATTGTATGCATCTCAGACCCTCCTTTTACAGCACAGTAAAGCACACCCATGACTCACCGGTCCAGCCAAGCTAACAAGGCCTTGGCAGCGCCTATGAGCTCCACCACAGAAGTCAGGAACTCATTGGGGGGCTTGTGGGAGGTGTTCCCATCATAAGCTGGACTCTTCCGCCGACTACTTATGTAATTCTGTAAGTTGTGGCAAGACGCACGCAGCTTCAGAACCAAGTTCTTCATGTTATCAGTTTCAAGGCCATAATTCTGTGGAAAATAAAATCAAAGGGAAAAACTCAAAACTGACAACAATGTTCAAACTCTCATAATAACTCAACAGCTCACTAAACAACTTGAATAACTCCTACAACAGCCACAAAACCCTACGTAATTTACAAGCAGTGCTGGTTTCACGCACTTGGGCCACACCAGCCTTTTCTCTGTTCCTCCCACAGCCTACTCTTACCTCAGGGACTTGGCTCCTGCTCATTCCTCTTCCTGAAATGTTCCTCCCTCAAATTGCTTTCTTACCACTTGCATCCCAGCCCAAATGTTGCATCCTCCTCAAGGCTTCTCAGACCATCTAGAGCAGCGTTTCACAACCTAGCCCCTACCAACATTTAAGCCGAATAATTCTTTGTTTGGGTTGTGGGGGAGGATTCCTCTACATGGCAGGATGTTGAGCTGGCCTCTACTCATAGGTATCAGTAGTACTCCCTCCCCAGTTGTGACAACCAAAAATGTCTCCAGACATTGCCAAGTGCCTCCTCAGGGCACTCTCTAGCACGTCACTTATCTGTCATCTCTCTGAGGCACCTTCTTTGCTGCTGTCTTCCCCACAGGGATGCAAGGTCTGTGAGCGTGCAGCTCTGAGCACATTGCTCACGACTCTATTTCCAGCACAGCAGACAATAAAGTAGTCATCGAATGGATGACTTTCCATCGGAGGAGAGTCGCTCACACGGAAACAGGGCAGCATAGACGAAACATCAATTTCCCTGTCATTTCCGTCTCGTGAGCTTCTAACCTGTGTTCTTTCTGAACAATGTTCAACCTACTTGGGTATTTTTAAAAAATCAATTTCACGTGACAATATTGTCCCAGACTCCCTTTCAGATAAAGAACAAATCTCAGGAAACAACGCATAAATCTGAGCTAACTTGGGGGCTCAGGGATGAAATTTCTATATTCAATGGCACTACATGTGCCTAAATTGGTGTTTCATCATTTTAACAAAAAGTGAAAATATTTCTGGGGTATATACAACTGTATCAACAGCATCCGAAAGCAAGAATGGGGTACCATTTAAAACTTGGGAATAATACAAAATGGCTGACAGGATGGAACACTTACTCCATGCCAGGAACTGGACCAGGTGTTTGACAAGTTTTATCTCAGGTAAACGCAGCATGTGGAGGTGGAAATATTCTCTCTATTTTACAGGTGAGGAAACTGAGGCACAGAGACATTTAAATAAATTCCCTAAAATTACACTACTCATCAGTAGTAGGGGTAGGATTCTAAGTGCTAGAAAAAGAAAAGAAAAAAAGAAAAGCGGCCAGTGATGCTGGATCTAGCACAAACGAACAAGTGGGTCTTAATTCCCCTCAATTCTATCCTGATGTACTCCACCCTCTCTGAAGTGTGAGAAATTTCTTCCAGCTGGTTTCAGCCATTGGGACCTCACTGTCCTGAGAGCCAGGGCACCTGGCCTGTCCCTTAGCCCCCTCCTCGTACAGCCTCACCTCCAATGCCCTAGGGAAGGATAAGCTATGTCTCTAAATCAAGATATGTAAAGCATAAATATACCACGTAGTTTGCGAGAACTTTTTTTTTGGCAAGATGAAAAACAGTAAGTTGGTGAACATGATGTGATCTATACAAAATTTGAAATATATTATGACGTACATCCAAAAATAAACAAATAAATGAAGGGAAAAAAAGAAAAACGGTAAGTAATAACAATCTTAATGACTCTTCTTTTAATGAAAACAATTCTAACTTTAACTAGATTTTATTTGAAGTTTAAATTTATGTTGCTTCCTAGTCAAATAAAAAATATTTTAAAAAATTTGGATAGAAATTTTAAAAAGAGTTAACTATAAATATAAAAAAACTTCCCAGAGCCATTAAGTGAAAATCATCTTTTGCAAGCTTTAAAAAAAAACACTAAATTTCATAATAAAAATGAGTGTTCTGTATTAACAGTAATGTTCTATTTAAACCTTATATTCATTCACTTATTTTCTCACTGTTATTTTCTAGAGACTAACACATGATATCGTCCTTCAACAGAGAAGACAAAAATGGAAAGATGGATCTTCATCATGGCTTTTTAAAGTCAAAGAATCAAAGACTCACAAAAGAATGGATAAAGCACCACATGACACAGCTTGTTTAGAAGGACTATGATTAAAGAGAAATGTCCCCTTATTCAGTCAATTACTCAGCCTGCCAACTTACATCAAGTGTTTTGAACTAAAAGCAGGAAAGTCAGCTTTCTATAGTCAATGTCACCATAAATTACTTGGAACTTTTATTACCATACACAACATTTACTTCTTGAGCTCAAGGAGAATTAAATGCATTTTAGTGTTGCAAAAAGTTTTAAACTTCAGTCTTCTACAAACCTACCACTTTTAACATTAAAATAAAGGATGAGTATAGCTTCTTATTAACTGGTTCTTTTCATTTTCATCCAATTTGCTGATTCTTTCTTCTTTTTCCCCCAAAACAAATCATGGGGCCGGAAGGATGGATGGATGGACTATAACAAAGTATAATTTTTCAAAGAAGGAGGGAGCAAAGTAAGGAAGGAAAATTCCTTCCCCTTCCACCCCATTCCACAATAAGAAGAGAACAAGAAACTGATTATATTAGCTCAAAAGAACCTCTACTGTAGAAACATAATCAGGAAAGGATTATTGAATTAAGTGCCCCACAGTGAAAGACAGAAAATGAATAATTTCCCAGACCAGATTTGATTATTTTCACTAACCTTTTTCCCTCAAAACCTGTCTCCTTCAGAAATTGCTTTAAGATAAGGTGTCAAGAAGATAGAAACTAAATAAGAAACAAAATGAGTCTCTGAAAATCTACATACATACTAAAAACCTTCCACCAAGATCTCATTTCATTAAAAGTTAGCCTTTGGGGTCGCTTCCTGGTCTGGCTAGAGAAATGACAAACAAGACAGAAGAAAAGGAAAGAGGCAGATAGATTCTCATTCTTCTGCTGCCTTAAGATTGTACACATTTTAACTAAGGACAAATCTTAACTTCTCCTCTCCTTTCTTTTCCCATTCCTACTAGCTCTATTCATGACCTAACAAACTTAAGGAGCGTCACAGACACATAGTCAAAACCTTCCTATTGACTTGGGTCAATTGAGTTACAGCCTAAGAAATATACTTCACATTTTTCTTAAAAGTATTTAATAAGCTCAGAAGCAAAATCAAGTTAAAAACAAATTGCTAGCAAAGATTCCTCTTCCTGTATGATTTCTCCCCATAAAGAAGGATAACATTTTTTAATGATTTGCTATGGATGGGTAAATGATGAAAATGAATCTTCTTGGGGGTACACAGAAGTACTCTGGGCAGGTAGACACATCACAGGTATTTCATTTAAGGACACATTTAGGTGGCATCACTCCACACATGATTGATTCCAACCTTGTTCACTTTCTCAGCCTACTTTAACCTTAAAAACATACATATCCCTGCCTCAGTCTTCAGGAAACTAATACCTGCTTGATTTGGCAAAGAAAATGGGTTACGATTATACTTTATTACTCTCAACACCCTCTAGACCAACGCTATTCTATAGAACTTTCCGCAATGATGAAAATGTTCTCTATCTGCATTATCCAAATACAGTAGCCACTAGCCACATGTAGCCATTGAGACTTGAAATGTAGCTAAGTGCAACTGAGGAACTGAATTTTATTTCATTCTAATGTCCATTTAGTTACATGTGGCTAAAGCTATACTACTAGAAAGAACAGCTCTAGAGTCTGCCCCAGAGAAAGGGAAAAAAAATTGGGCTCAGACTCTGAATTCAATCCTGAGAGGTGGTCCTGGTTCTGCTTCATAATACAAGCCACTGTGCTAAGCCACTCCAGCCAGCCAAGATCAATGTTCCCCAAAGGCACTTCCTCTCCTTGCTCTCTAACCATGGCCAGCTATTTGGGGTCTGTCTGCTCACTGGTTTTCGAATCTTCAATAGCTCTTCCCGATTTTAGGTTCCTATCCATTCTATCTGCCCTTTTCTTTCCAAAACTTTCCAGTGGTTTTGTTTTTTCCTCTCCCTTTCCTTACTTCTAATTCTATTTGGTTCCTGTCCATCATAAAATGAACATCCACGAAACTAAGTTTACATCAAACCGTCTTTTATAACACCAGGGACAACTGCAAATACACATTAACTGTCCAGGGAATGGGCTGTTCAAGGCAAAAAATTATCATCAATTTATATACACGAAGATCTATATGGTACAAATGGATTAAATAGATAGTATAATTAATATATGCGTTGCAATAAGAATATTTTAAAAGGAGATTACAGCAAGACTAAAGGTACTTTAGTAAAACTCTAAAACCCTCCCCAACCCAGAAAAGGCACATTCATTTGAGAACTCTCCAGTGACCCTCCTGTCAAATGCATTCACCAGCACTCTACTTTACAAAACACGTCCAGAATGAGTCTGAGGTCAAAACTTTGTCTACAAAGGAAATTAGAAGGAAATTGTAGGAGATAAAACACAGCTTTAGGTTCTGGCATTTGTCCAGCTTTGTTCATTTTGGTCTAATATTCTAAGAGGTAGGGAAGGGGGAAAGCACAAGGAGGCAGCTGTTATGTGCATTATTGATGTGCACATGTGCTCTGGCCCATCCTTCCTCCTAGCCTCTCATATTGTGAATTTCAAAGGAATTTACCTGTCCTCAAAGTCCTACAACAAAGTGAAAGAGACAATTCAAAATAGCAGAAAAGACCAAAAAGTGATCTATCCAGAAAACATACTAAGAGTAAACTCAAATCTGTTTTACCGTACAAAAAACATACAGTTTTAATAATAAACAGGACTCTCAGACATCTTCTGGACAGCGCAAAACACTTACACATTAGCACACGGCCACATGTAGGGAAATGATGGGGAAAACAGACAGCCCGTTTCCCTGGAGGTCACAGAGTGAGGAGCGTGCAGCAGAGCCAGGATTAGAATGCAAAAATCCTGCCTCCCAGGCCAACACTCACACCACTTGGCCACAGCGTCTGCCTTGTGGCAGCTCATTTATCAACCACAAATAATTTCCCCATTACTTTCCTAAACAAGAGCAGCGCATCTCAGAGCAGAAGACAAGCCTCTGTCCATTTTAAGAAGAAGAATACGCACAATGCAGTAAGTGTTATATAATCAACGGAACGCAGACCAGCAATGGCAAAATAATTGGGAGCACATTCTTTCCCACCATTCTCACTGATGTAATTGTATATACCCCTGGCTCAGGTTCATAGCATTACTAAGCCAGCCTGAATGCTGCCAAGTTTGTCCAAATCCTGACAGTTAGGGAAACTGCATCCTTAGCATGGCACCAGGACAGACAGATGTGGATCCCACCCCGTGCTAACCTGTCTATAAACACAATGCCCTTACAGGTGTTATTAGCCCACTCCTAAAACAGCTCCCTCTGCAGCCATAGGTGCAATGTAAGCATCAGAACCTGGAAAAATTTAACTCATTCACATTCAAGCCAAAGCTCAGGCATCTACGAAACGTAACAAATTTACATTTTTCCCACCTAGCTACCATTTCATAGGTTGACTATTTCAAGCACAAACATCAGTTATTTAAATACTACAACTATCTATGAAACATAAAAGCGATTTTTATAGCAACAATAACAGATGTGAAAATCGGAACCCATTTCTCATTTCCGTTTAGAAGATGACATTTTCATTTAGGACTATCTCCATCTTTTTATTCTTTACAGAAGATAAGAAAATAAGACTAAGAGAGACTTCTTCTGTAAAGGGCAACACAGTAAATATTTTAGGCTTTGGGAACCACACTCTCCCTGTTACAACTACTCAGTTCTACCATTGTAGCACAACAGCAGACACTGACAACACATAAATGAATGAGCATGGCTGTGTCTCAATAAAACTTTATTTATAGAAATAGACGATGGGCCAGATTTAACTCATAGGCCACAGTCTGCCAACTCTTAATCTAGAAAATGATTTCTTTTTTTCCCTTCTTATACTATCTTCAGCTCATGCTTCACTTCAATGGATCATTTAAGAAAATGATGATACGTTAAATCACAAACAATGAAGATTTAAGAGAATAAGGTTCTAAAGAACGCCATCACAGTACAGATCACCTTATTCTGAACTAACCAGTGCACAGAGAAGGTCGACAGCCTCCAACACAAGTTCCTGGTGTCCAATTCGAGTGACACCCAGCTCCTCAAGATCCTGGTGGGAAATCTGCAGCAGCTGCTCTCCATTTATCTTCTCCCGTTCAAACTTGTGGACGTACTGCTGCAGGCAATCATCTAAACCTACCAAAAAAGCAAAGAAAGTCCATAATTGTTATTTTGTTTCTTTATTCGAAAAATTGCTCACATTTAAATCAACCTCAGGAATCCCCAACTACGCTCCACTACTTGATTGTCTATACAACGTGTATCCCACCTGAGGGACATCTTTCAAGTGCGTCCTCATCTTCTCACCTCAAACAGATTTTAAATGGGCAGTTTAAAATTTCCAAATAAATCCAGCAGAGTTTTATGACAGTTACTTTCCCATTCTCTTTCAACTACAAAAATAAACACTAACCCCTGCTGACTTGAAATGCTAGTTATCTGTACTAGACATGTTAGACTATTTGCTAAGCAACTCTTCCTTTGGGACACCATTCCTCTTCCAGCCCATGTGCTCCCAGTGGGCCTGCCAATCAAGATGCTTTGCCACAGTGGTTGGCCACAATACTCTATCCACCAGCCAACTATAGGTTCAAGAATGAGCATGTGACTCAGGCAGAACCTATCAAAATCTTCCCTGATATCTGATATTTGGACACAGGACGACACAGGCTCTTTCTTCCTTTCCAATCAGAAGTCATAAGGACACAACTTTGGGGATATTGATGGTCATTTTACTGATCAGTTTTCTGATCAGTTTTCTGAAAGTAAACTTCATTTGAGAGAGACAGAGAAAACGCCTCAATAATATCTTACATGCCCCTGCATCTAACAGTGTTTAAAGATATATCTACCCCTAGATTTTTTCACTTAAATTGGAATAAATTCCCTTTTTAGCTTAAGCTTGTTTGTGCTGAGTTTCTGTCCTTTGCAACCGAAAAAATCCTGATGAATACACAATCCAAAGGAGAAGGTATCAGCATGGTACCAGAGAAAGGCAATGTTAAATGGGTTAGCTTACGGGAATTTTTCCAGGTCAAATACTGCTGCAACAGGGTTGTATTTTAATGCTCTTATATATCATTAAAATAGGTAAGCCTAATAGAACTTGGGAATCTTTATTTCTGTATAGAGAATTCTCTGGTCAACTTGTTTTAATGGTTTTTACCGGAGTAAAATTTTACATTGAATCAGTTGATCTATTCAAGCCTAATAATAAAAGCCACCTTAGTGTTTTAAAAGACTAGATTTATACAAATTCAATCCCAACACAAAAGATGAAAACTCGATTTAACTGGAACAAAGTATGTAGAAGGTACCGTTGTCCCCTCTCCCTTCCACACCCACACCCACACCCTTCACCCCTCACATAGCAGGGTGCCTCTGCTATATGAGCACCCTGCACTAGGAAAAGTAGACACAAGTCCAGCACTGACCCTTGGCAATATTAAAGTTCGTGGATCTTAAAATCTCATGTGCTAAGCTAAACAACATCTCTGCTCCACAAACTTTCACCACTTGCTTCCTGATAAGATAGAGAAAGAGGAACAACATCCTGATAACCGTTTGGGGCTATCACATACAGGAAGAGGAGGTAAGAAAAAATTAATTTTATGGTAACCAGTTGGAACCAACCCATCCTCCCTGAGCTGACATCTGTCTCGCAGAGGAACTCTGTCACTTAGCAACCGAGGTTGGGGACACTGATATAAACCCAGCTCTGCTTTGATGGCCTTGAGCTGCAAGTGGCCTGCATAGCATGTGAGTTGGGCGGGCAGTTAAGGCCCCAGAAGTCAGCAGGTATTGAGGGGAATGCTCCGCCTGGGCAGCAGAGTCTCAGCACCCTGATACCCAGGGCCATCTGCAGAGGGGCAGTATCCAACTGTAGCAAGCAACAGTGACAAGGGCTAAGAGCCCAGGAGAGCCTCCGTACAACTCTAGTCCCATTTTATAGATGACTAAATTAGGGCTCGTGTGGCTGCACATGCCATCCACAGTCACATAGCTGGGAAGATGCCAAGAGAAGGATTTTTATAGCCATTTTCTTCAGCTTGATGAAGAAAAAAAGAACTTGAATTCAAATCAAGGTCTGTTTGCCTGCTGGTAAACAGAGAATTATAAAAATTCCTCTCCAACCGTCTTCCTAAATAAGCAGTAAGGTCTCATTACAAAACAATGATTAAAATAGAATCACACAATCTCTGAGCTACTTAGAAGGTACTTCAGATGTCAGCGAATCAAAAACTTGGGAAAGTAAGGACAAAAGATCAATTACTGTCAATTTTACCCTACGTCACTTTGCCAGTTCTAAGCCACATCACAACTAATATCCTACAATCTCACCTTCAGAATGTTCTCTCCCCTTGCCTACTTTCAAGCTTTAAAAAGAATTTTTTTTTTAATTTGTCTACAAGTTTAGGATAACTATATTATACATTTAAACCTTGCTGTGGCCGAATTGTGTCTCCCCAAGAGTCACATGCTGAAGTCCTAACCCCCAGGACCTCAGAACACGACTGTATTTGGACAGCATCTCTAAAGAGACAATAAGTTAAAATGAGGTCATGTTGGTGGGCCTGAATCCAATATGACTGGTGTCCTCATAAGAAGAGGAGATTAGGACACAGACATGCACAGAAGGAAGACCAAGCGAAGACACGGGGAGAACACGGTCACCTACAAGCCAAGGACAGAGGCCTCAGAACAAACCAATCCTGCCGACACTATGATCTCAGACTTCTGGCCTCCGGAACTACAAGAAACTAAATTTCTGTTGTTTCAGCCACCCTGTCTGTGGCACTTTGTTATGACAGCCCCAGCAAAGCAACACAAACCTAAGAGAATTTTATTTCATATTCATCCACACGTGATAAACACTTTCTTACATAAAATAAACAAGGCTCAATGACCAATAGGATTGAAAGTCAAGTCTACTGTGCCAAGTAAGTTCATTGCTCAAAACACAGCATGAGACTGAGAGACTTGCATTAGTTTTCAAGTGCAGAATAAATTAGCCCATTAAAATTAAAGTGAAGAAACCGTGCACAATGGATGTTCATCAAACTTCATCCCTGAATAATAAGTAGAAATAAAGATGAGGCTGGATATCTCTTTTAACTGACTGGGAAAAATTTCACTGAAGAAACAAGATTTCAGAAGTAGCTTTGGAGCATTAGGGAAATATTTTGGACACAGAGAAGAAGGTTGAGATAGGAGGTGTGAGGAGGGCTCTAGATGGGACAAAGGTTGCAAATGATCAGAGAATGAGAACTGAAGAATACAGAGCATTCCCTAAAAAGGCCAGAATCTTCTTGCGGATTCTGAGGGAATATAAATGATCTACCCTTAAATAATCAAAAGATCCCCAAGACACAGGGGAGTTATCAACTGAAAATATCACATTGTTACCTACCTAAAAATGGACGCTATAGTGGCTTAAAGACTGTCCCCTCAAGGGACACATATATTGAATATGCTAGGTTTTAAATAGTATTGCCCCCAGTTTTATTATTCCAATACGTTATGGCTTATTGTTCAGCTAGCCTATTGTTTAGAATACAATTAAACATTCATAAACAGCTAAATCAAACTATTATGTGGGCCCACAAAGGAGGAGAAAATCCCCAATTTCAAGTAAACTGGTTTCAGAATTTGCAATAAACCATACACTTTAACTTATTTGTCAAATGTACCTATTTGCTAGTTTCTTGCTTCAAGAAACTTAAAGAAAGTCTAGCAGACCAAGAGAAACACACAAGTAAATAAAATTAGATTAAACACATAATTCAATGTGAAAAGAATCATGAAGGAAAAGGAGAAGGAGCTGCCACAGAATGGAAGCCACAGTAAGAAACAGCCCAGGCTTCCTCGACTGTCACTAAATCTGGCTAGAAATAATCCTAAACTTTCAAAGAAATCTCAAATGCAAAAAGGAACGAAAGAAACATTTCATGATGTAAAGAAATACTATTTCAGGATTTATATCAACAAGTGATAGGCAGTGGCTAAGAGCCTGATTTCCAATCCCAATTCCACTTCCTGCTAACTAGGCACCTGGCAAGTTATTCACTTGACTCATTTGTAAAAACAGGGACAATAATATTCTCTACTACATAAATCGGTAATGAAAATTAACTGTTGATATTTATAAAGGGCTTAGAACACTATGAAGCCCATAATACTCTATATATTTTGTTAAATTTAAAAAGTGTGATTTGTTCAGGTCCTCAATTTCCTAAATGTTCTGCATAGAAGTTGCTAGAGAGAGACAGAAATTCCCTAATGCTTAGGTAGTCCCCTCTGGAACAGAGTAAATTGGAGATGAAACAAAATCTCAACAACCCATGTTATTACCTTCCCCAGAAAGCATTCCCAAATTTGGGAACTTGCCATAATCACTGATCCCACCTAAAAATGTTTTAGGACTTCTATCAGGCTATAAGCACCACGAAAGCAGAGGCTTCTCTGTTCACTGCCTGTTTCTCAGCATCTAGAACATTGCCAGTGCACAACCATATTTGTGAAATAAACAAATGAATGCATGAAGACAAAGAACTTCACATAAATACTAATGTCACACCAATGCACGAGTTACCTGATTTTATTTTCCCGTGCAAGTAACCAAAGATAACGGAACTCCTGATTGTGCTATCAGTTACAGGTATTTGCAGCAAGCTTCAATGTTTCAAGATTAAAGGAGGTCATTTCTACATTAAGAGAAATATTATAAACAAAATCAAACTCCAATCTTTGACAAGGTACTTGGCCTGTACTAAGAATCAGTTTTTATTAATTAATGAATCTCTCCCAAATGTGGAAAGGATTATGTGCATGAGGATTAAGAAGTAAGAGTAAATGCCCCCAGTACAAAAAAATCTAGAGCTATTCTCTTCTTTTCTCTAAGAGACAGAAATCAGATCATTGACTGGACCACCCTCTGTTCTGCCACGTGAGACCCACTGGAAGGATCTCAGATAGCTATGCTTTGAGCCCACAGGCTCGAGTCAGCAAAAGCTCTAATTCTACAAATAGAGTGAGCCCAGAGTTGTCCCTACAGCATTTCACATCAAGTACTTTTATCACAAAAGCATGTGGTAACGAGAGGGTGTTGGTTTGGTTTGGTTTTTATAAAGAAATGTTTTGATTCAGAAATTGGTTTAGCCACAGCTTGTAGACTCGCATCTCATCAGAACTTTTAAGGGCCACAAGTGACCAATGATGCAAACAGGATTTGGGTATACCATGTTCTTCGACTAGGAGAATCAATCAGATCACACAAATGCAATTTAACTCAACAAAATTTCTGCAGCAACCACCACGTGCAAGGCACTGTACTGAGGCGGGCCCTCCGCTATGAAGGAGCTGAGAACTTAGGCCAGTTCTTGATGGTGTGAACCAGAGGAAAGAAAGCACGTTTACACCTAATTACGATACTCCCAGAATTCCCGACACTTTTGAAAACACTGAACGGCAAAGACCTGACATCAGACCTCTTCAGCCTTCCCAACTTGCTAACACCTCTGATACCCAATATTATAACTTCTTACAAACACAGCACCTTGCTAAGAATAATAAAATCAGGTTTCAAACTGAAGCGCAACATGCTTTGGCTTCCAAAGGGGCATAACATGATGAATGGAGCAAAGCTGACATCAGAGCATGCCAAAATTCAGAAGCGTGGTAGGACCTCCAAGTGCCCTTTTGTGAAGTGAGCCACCCAATGATATCTTTTTAGGATGACTTTCTTTTGTCACCCTTATTTTGTTGAAGCCTGTAGGCCTTAATTTTAAAACGAGCTGAGGAAACTTGTGTAAGCATAGAAATCTGAATTGAGGCGATAGCACCATGTTTGAAACACAGGCTGTACTGACTTTCGGCTATAGAATTTTAAAGGACTGCGGAATTGCTTTTGCCTTATCAGACAGGCTCCTCCTGACTGACTGACCTTTCCTAATGAGTCAAAACTACAACCAGTGTCTCTAGGAGGCGGTGGGAGGGCAGGGCCACCTCTCAGGGGCAGCCTGAGACAAAAGGCGGACACCCAGCTGGGCCACTGCCTTTGCACCTGCTGAGGCCTCTGATGGAAGCACAGTTCCTCCCTCTAGACATGGAAGGACCTAATTTCCTCACACCCCATCCTTTCTCCCCTGTCAGAATATCCTGTATCCGCTCTGAGAGGAGAAACTGCATCATGACCTCCCTTCTTTGGCTCAGGAGCCACTGTCTTCCCCCACAGGTCTCAAGAGGGCAAGAGGAGCCTGAAAAGTGATATGAACTGCACACTAAGAAGCACATGCTAACGATCAAAAATGGCAGAATGGAGGGGCCAGCTCAGTGGCATAGTGGTTAAGTTCACATGCTCTGCTTCAGCAGCCGGGGCACAGATCTACATACCTCTCACCAAGCCATGCTGTGGTGGCATCCCACACAAACAAAACAGAGGAAGATTGGCACAGATTTTAGCTCAGGGCCAATCTTCCTCACCAAAAAAGAAGGCAGAATTGAAGTTTCTAACCAATGGGGATCATATGTAATGAGAACTACTTGAAATATGGTGTCACATCCCCTAATGTTAATGAAGAATCACACCTAAATATATATATTTTTAAAATATTTTTAAATCTTTATCTATTCCTTTGGAAATGCCCATTTCTCATGTTAGGTTTTATAATAAGCATGCAAGTCCAGCAGAATGTATATGTTACTTATAGATAAATGTCTACTTATTCTTGATGCCTGTCCACAAGTTATTTACTTACAGGAAAGCATGATCAAACATCTGGAGGCTACAGATCTGTACAATGATGCCTGCCAGATTCTGCTCTCTCATCAAAAACTCAACACATCCAGACTCGAACTCCTCATCTTTCCCATCAAGTCTGCCTCTCTCTCTCTCATTTTCCTTATTTTGGTCAACGACCCTGAGGCTTACAGAGTTGCCCAAGCCAGAACCTGGGAGTCGTCCCCTCCTCCTCCACATTCTTCAGTCCCAAGGACTTCAAGTCTCCAAGTCTTTGAGTTCTCTCCATTCTACCTGCTGAGTATTCCTTCACTAGGTCCCCGCCCTCCCATCTTACGGTCACAGCTGAACTGCTCTCTTGCCCAGGATTCTACAAGAATCTAGAAACTGGTTGCCATGTTCTGTCTCTTCTTCCTCTTTGCTTATCCTCCACTTCCATCTGAGCAAAACCACCCTCCACTTCACAGATCCAAGTCCGGGAGCCTAGCAGGGCATTCCAGGCCCTGTAGGGCCTGCCTCTTCCAAATTTCTCCACAGTCCCACTTTGCTCTAACATTCATCCTTCTGAGAGGACATAGAAAAAGCCCACGTTGCTGAGTTTCTACGAAAGGAAAAAGTGTAACTCACAGGTTGGCCAATACAGTTCATGGGCCAAGTGTGGCCACTGCCTGCTTTTGTAAGCAAAGTTTTACGGGAACACGGCCACATGTTCATTTACATATTGTTTCTGGCTGCTTTCACGCTACAATGACAGAACTGAGTAGCCGTGACACGGACTGAATGGCCCACAAGGCCTAAAATATTCATTATCTGGTCGTCTACAGAAAAAGTTTGCCAACCCTTGGTATAACTCACAGCAGCAAAGAGCAAAAGGTGGTGACCAATCTGCCAACTGGAAAAAATAGACTAGACCAGGAATTAAGTGAATCTGATTTTTTCTTTTCTTTTTATATTTTTGGAAGAATCATTTTATATAATTACACTATATTACAAAGCAGAGAAAATGTTAACCCCCTCCGTCACCAAAAAAGTCTTGAACATGTTTTAGGAGACCCTTACAACTTTTTATCCACTTTATTATTTTCTTGTGGTCAGATTTTTTGAGGTATAATAAAATTGACCAATTTTCAGTGTACATTTCTATGAGTTTTGACAAATACATACGGTCCTGTAACCACACTACAATCATGATATAAACATTTCTGTCACCTCAGAAAGTTTCCTCATGCCCTTCTGCTGTCAGTTCCCTCCCTACAGCCCCTGGCAGTCACTAATCTGCTTTCTAACAAAAGGAACTTGATTTCTCTTTCTTTTTTTTTTTAAACATTGGCACCTAGGCTAACAACTGTTGCCAATCTTCCTTTTTTTAAATTTATTTTTTTAAGGATTGGCACCTGGGCTAACAACTGTTGCCAATCTTTTTCTTTATTTTTTCTGCTTTATCTCCCCAACCCCCCCATGTACACAGTTGTATATCTTAGTTGCAGGTCCTTCTAGTTGTGGGATGTGGGACGCCGCCTCAATGTGGCCTGACGAGCGGTACCATGTCCACGCCCAGGATCTGAACCCTAGGCCACTGCAGCGGAGCACGTGAACTTAACCACTCGGCCACGGAGCCAGCCCCAGAACTTGATTTCTTATCCTGACTTTACTCCATGTCTTCCCTGTGGAACACTGGCTAAACCACTTACTCTTGGTTCTTGGGCTCCTCATGTGTGGATGAAGAGGCTTCAATTAGAACTGACAACTTAAAAGGCAAATTTGGGGGCCGGCCCCACAGATGAGTGGTTAAGTTCATGTGCTCCACTTCAGTGGTCCAGGGTTTCACTGCTTCAGATCCTGGGCGTGGACCTAGCACCACTCATCAGGCCATGCTGAGGCGGCATCCCACACAGCACAACCAGAAGGACCTACAACTAGAATATACAACTATGTACTTGGGGGCTTTGGGGAGAAGAAGGGGGGGAAAAAGCACAGATTTGCCTGTTATTTTATCTCAAAAAAGTTCATTTGGGAACAGCCAAGAGAACTTATAATTCAGGATGTGCATGCTATGGCAAACCATAGGCAAATCCAGAAAACAAAGCAGGGGAGCAGCTTTTATAGAGAAAAAGGGGGCCAGGGAGAGGCTGTCCTAAAGGAAAGTCCACTGGGGGAAAGCAGCAGTTCAGGGCAGCAACCACTCCTCATTGGCTGAGCTGTGGCTTTTCTCATTGGCTGGGCTGTTGCCAGGCAAGGAGAGAAATCTTCCTTCGGTAATAAAGTAGTTTTACTTCCCGTGGAAGCTGCAAGGTCTGTCTCTTCCTGTTTGGTGTAATTGAAGATGTGTGATAGGGTGTGAGAGCTCCCCCTACAGGCCTTCTTGACTCCAATTTAATTAAGATTTCTTTAATTTCCGCCAAAAAGACACCCACACACTACCACTGGCAGCTCTGATTTTTTCAGTCATCCTAATAGGCTTCTGGTTAAATCTAATGTGAAGAAAGACTTCTAAACACGATGTCTGACAACTGGATTGGAAGACCTCTCAGTTCCTTCCAGGTCTAAAAGTCTGTGCTTCTACATCATGTCTGAGCCAGTATAAATTACCTTGACTTACAATAGCACAGTGTAAAGAAGGAAAGAAACTGCCCTGAAACTTACATGCCAAACATCCTCGGAGCTAAAACTAATTAGCAAATGAATGAACTTGGTCTTGAGGAAACCTTGGTCAGGTTTTCTGCCCCGATTAGAGCTGTGAGCACACGAAGCCATTGCTGAGACCCCTGTAGCCTTCAACGCAGGAGCCACAGGAAATCCAAACTTGTCCAGAGGTCCAGCCACGAGAGCCCTGGAAGCCCCGTGAAGAATCAACACAGCTCTTTTGCTATATTTATGGAAGGCAGCAACTGATTTTGAGGAGGAGGGACAAGCTACCGGCCATTTTTTAGAGCACGAAGCTGAAAGAACAGTAACGCTGAAGACAAAAGTATGCGCTTTTAACCATCTGGGAAAAACTGGTCCCCACAGCACTAAGGAGCTACCAAATATGGAGCAACAAATCCACAGCTTCCATTTCTTACAACAGGGAGAGCAGAAGAGCAGTCAGGATTTTGTTCCTGAAGCAAACTGCACTTTCTTGCTAGTAACCAATGTCCTCTAAGACTTAGGTCACCCCGAAGACGTAACCAAGAGACAACCCCCCTTTGGGTTTCACTATATTAGCAGACAATCTTTTACTGAAACAAAACTTGGAAATAGCAAACGTATCCATGCCAGGATAATTTAAGCAAGTAAAAATAGATGGAGTACCTTAGTTCAAGGATTCCAGTTACCCAGAAAACAACAATCAGATGGACTGTCCTCATCTGAGGTTTCTGAACTGGTAAGTAATGCATCCCAGCTGACAATTTTAACCAGGAAACTCTGGCTTCCAAGTTGTAGGCCTCGGCCGCCCCTGCCCCAACCCCCACCGATTCTGCACAATTTCCGATGCTGTGAAAGAGACCCATCCCTCCCAGGATGCTCCCAGCCTCCGGAGCCCAGCCATGAAGGCGGAGAAGTGCCCAGAGTGGGGACAGGGCAAAGGACAGACGGTGGTATTGTCTGAAATCATCTTTTTCCGTTGACGTCGAGGCTAATCTAAATCACTAAAAAGGAACTGACAAGCAATTCAGAATGAACCAAAGAACCGACGGTGTAGATGGTCAGAATTCAGAATGTAACGACAGCCCAGTCCGCTTCCCTTACCCTCCACCCAAAACGTAGGATGAACTTGAATGATAACACAGAGGGGAGCAGAGAAGAAATTCAACATCGACTTATATACTGTCTGAGGGTACGCGTGTTTGTGTGCATGTATATATATCACAGTACAAGTTAAACAAAAAAGGCAAAACAAGTTTTTAGATTCTAAAGACAAAACCCCAGTTGTGGAGATGCACACAAAGCTTGCCACGATCCTCTGGTAAAAGAACTATGTACTTTCCAAGGTTGGTTGTTGTAATTCAGTAACCAAACCATTGTATCCAATTCTGCAATACTTGGACCAAAATGGGGAGAAAGGGAGTAGAAACATGTGAAAGAGGAGAAAAGAATGTGCTTTACCCAATAAGCAGTACTCCCCGCCCCCAGCACAGCTTATTTTGCCAAAACTATAAATTAGATTTGGTCCAAAAGCCAAACATTGGTCACAAATATTGTTACTGGCAAGTTTACACCGAACGGAGGGAAAAATTAACTAGTTCCCTGCACACACTGCAAATTTAAGTCTATAGCACTGGGGAGAATCAAGCCAGCGTGTGAACCATGCAGCAGGACGGCAGCAAGCCTGGGACCTTCTGCTTCGCCCATTGCTGGGGTGTCAACACTGCCCAGTGGAGAGTTCCCCCTTGCGGAAGTGAACACACAGCACATCAGTCACCTCCATTCCACCTGGGTCCATCAGGATTTCTGTGGAAAAACTGCCATGTATCCAACCCTCTACCAACTGCCATTGTCATCTCAAAGTGCACCGTCCAAATAGCCGGGCTGCACGTTAAATGAGGCCCCCACATTAACTGGGGGCTGCAAGGTTTACAGAGCACTCGCATGTACTATGTGTCATTGATCCTGGCGATGACCCCAGGAAGGATGCTGGACAGGTTATTATTATCTTTCCCATGGCTTCCCTGGGACATCACATCAGGAAAAAGACAGAGCTACGGCAGAACCCAGACCTCAACTGGGCACCCAAATCCTCGAATCTGAGGTGGTCAACGAAGAAATGACTGGAGGGAAGAATGACCTAATTAAGTACATTAATTTACAGATATGTTTCAGACACCATGCTGAGTACTGCAGAAATGGTATAAGATATAGTTGCTGTTCAAGAAATTGAAGATCAAAGGATTATCAACAAAGTAAGGAAGGGGCCCATTTACAGGCCAGGAAGGGCAGCACGGAGGTGGAGTGTTCGGAAGTGGGACTCTGGAATCAGACTGCTGGATTCAGTTCTGCTACTTCCCAGCTGTGTGACCTTGTGCAAAATACTTAACCTCTCTGTGCCTCAGTTTTTTCATCTACAAAACAGAGAAGATAACTACCTACTTCGTGGGGTTATCTGGATGATTAAACGTGTTAAAATTTGTAAATGAGTTAATATTCTTAAAGCCCTTGAAAATATTAATGACAGGTCCATAGTAAGTGCTATTTAAGTGTTTGTGAAAATGAAAATTAAAAAAAAAGGAAATGAAACGGGGGCTCAGGGAGCTTTTAAGCATCTGGCCTAAAGTCACACAACCAATAAGAAACAGAGCTGGGATTTAAAACCATTTCCAGCCCCATGACGTATTGGTTAAGTTCAGCGTGCTCCACTTTGGTGGCCCAGGGTTCACATCCCGGGCTCAGACCTACACCACTTGTCAGCCATGCTGTGGTGGCAACCCACATATAAAGTGGAGGAAGATTGGCACAGATGTTAGTTCAGGGTAAATCTTCCTCAGAAAAAAAAAAAAAAAAAATTCCAAGCATTGTGAAAGGACAGCACAGAAGCCTATATGGGATCAGGAGATTTGGAGGTTTGAGGGCAAGAATCTGACATTGTCAGCAGCTGATGAGGCCTTTTACTTCATGAGGTAGCAGGAGAGGGGGTCAAAGGGGATGCCCAGATACAAGGAGGGTGGAGAAAGGTCAAACCAGCTGCTAAATTGGGGACAGTTGCTTAAGACAATGGAGCAGTTTCTTCGGGCATCATTAAAGTCTTTTTTGTTTTTTTTTATAATGCACAGACCACATAATTCACCTCTTTAGAGTGTACAATTCAGTGAGTTTGGGTGTTTTCAGAGTCACGCAATCATAACCAGTTTGCAGGAGCCAGTGTCCAAGTTTCTTACTAACCTTCTGAAATGGAGCTGAGATAGACTCACTACATTTCTTTCCAGGAAATCTGGATAGAATTCTTTTCTAGCTCTTTCACTTTTGAATGTGGCTCTAGAAACAAGCCCTTTATGCCAGGAGTGACCATAGGAGCGTAGTGAGACACCAATAAAATTGACTGCCTTTAAAGGGTCAAACATCTGTGGAATCCAGAGAACTCTCCACCTATATTTCCCCAAGTTGTTTTTCAAAAACTTGAATTTAGAAAAAAGGTAAGTTATCCCTTTCTGGAACCAAAAAAAAATCTGAAATTGTTTAGGCAGTGCATTTCAAGATTTCTGCATGCCACAAGCACCCCGGGAAAAGACAAAGGCAGAGAGAGACAATATTACAAAAAAAAAAAGAAAATGAGAAGTAGCTGTCAGAGCAGGTCAATACCTACCTGTATATCCTGAGGGCTATGGAAAAAAAAGAAAAAAGAAAAACAACCCCTGTCTGTGCTGTGTTCCCTGAAGAGAGAACAGCCCAGTTCGACCAGAGCAAGCACTGACTTGCCTCTACCACACAAACAAAAGCAAAAGAAGCACGTGCCCCACAGAAACGCATGCCAGCAGACGCAAGGATGCTGTAAAAGTTGGGAAATACGGTAAAAGTGGAGGGTTCACTCCACAACAGTCTGGGACCCAGGCTTTGCCCTAAGGGAAAGAATTGAGAACTCCCTGAAAGAAAACTTTTGTGGAGGAAGGAAGAGGAAGGGTGGGGAAGAAAGATGTATTGAGCTATTCTCCTCCACTTGTATTTTTTTATAGAGGGGAAGAAAATGTGGGAGTGGCACTCTGCGAAAAAGAGCTAACCAAAGAGAACAAACAGGACAGGAATGCAGGAGGCAGGTATCCGGAAATCAAGGAGGGAGGTGAAGCTTTAAGGAAGAGGAAACACAGATTAGACGGCTACTCTGTTTCCAATGAGAGCCCCAGAGAACCTTGACAATTACCAAGACCAGCACTTAAGTGAAACAACAGCAACTTTTTCATGGAACCTCCCAACCCATCCTCCCCAAACACTACCACCACCACCCCCCACCCCAAAACTCACAGATATTTGCCTCAAATCACCTCCGCCCTTTCATTTGCCTGTTTCTTGTTTTGGAGAGGCATGGCACTACCAACAAAACAAAAGCCTTCTGTTTGGGAGTTCTGAAAGAATGACACTACCCCAGAACCAACAGTTCATTCCATCCAAGCCAACTTAGACATATTTATTTAACATCAACTAGACACTGCTCTATAGCACTCGTGTGTGTAGGGCTCAGAAATGCCTCCTCACGAAATATATGGTCAACAGGTGGTCCTGAGGAGGACCAACAACTGGAGATGCCATCTTCTTCTTAAGGTCATCACAGCCAACTGTTTAGTCACCCAAGCAAAAACCACGGGTCATATAAGGAGTAACCTCTTGAAGTGACTTTGCATGAGGCTCATGCCTGATAGGAAAATCGCACATCTACGATATATTTCTATTGAAAATGAAGTATTTAATTTGAAATTTATTTTCATAATATATTTATACTATAATAATATACTATAAGTGTGTGTTTACATATATATATACACACACATATAAATACATATACATAGCCAAAAAGTGGAAAATAGCAGATGTCTAGACAGAAGAAGACCAGAACAATGGTTTCAACTCTGGTCTCAGAGTCTGCTCCCATAAGGAACCCAGGAAACGCTGAGGGTATATGCCGCCCTAAATATTCATCTTCCTCGAAAGTCTTCTGCCAGATCGTGGCCTGGCTGACTTTCTCAGGTCCTTCCAGTCTCGACTCAAATGTCACCTTTCAGAGAGGCACTCCCTGGCCATCCAATCTAAAAAAGTCCATCTATCTGTCACAGTCATTTCTATCAGACCACCTTTTTATTTTCATCTGAAGACATCACTATTTGAAATGACCTTGTTTCTCAGGCTCACAGCCTCCTGTCTGTCTGCTCTCTCTAAAAACGCCTGCCCCATAAGAGTTAGGCTCCTCATCTATCCCAGCTTTAAGAACAGATTCTTGCTCCTAGGAGGCGCTGAGTTAGCAACTGCTGAGTGAATGAAGAATCACCGATCCACACGCTCCAAAATAACGTGCGGGTACGATGAAAACACCGCGGACATGGACTCAGACCGCCTGCCTTAAAATCCAGCTTGATTTCTTAATTTTCTAGGTCTAGGAACAGTCATTTAACTTCTAGACGTCAGTTTCCTTAGCTTTAAGCTAACATGAAATACTGTGTTTGAGAGTACTTTGTTAATTATGACATACTCTATTATTGATTTTAAAGACATCTTGAGTCAATATTTATAGTGGCACCAATGAAAAGGTAATTAGAATACATCCTTAAATGAGTGAGTTAATCTGGCAAGAGTGAGTTTTCTCATCTTCAACCCCATCTTGCAATCCTGACCCTGGCTGGCCACCTCTCAAGTGTGTGACAATCTGTTTACAAATTATAGTAGAAAGTATTATATAAAGACCCAAGGTCAAGCCCCTGCTTTACCATTCAATTTCTTTAAGGCTCAACCTCCCCAATTATAGATGAGTAATAGATACACAAATAACCCACAGATCCTAGAGTACTACTGTGATGATAAAAACATGCTATAATTTGCACAGCAGGTTAGAACTTACCCATGTCAATCTATATTAGGATTCTGGCTCCAAAGCCCACATGGGCACCATTGGGAAAAGCACAATCTTAATAGCAAAGGGACAATGACAAGAGTCCCATTCCATTGGCAGTGGTAGACAACACCTCCACATAAAGTCTCCTAAGACTAGTCACACATTTTTATGCTGCTGGATTTTTTTTATTAAGATAAAAAAAAGTATAACTCACATACCATAAAATTCACCCTTTTAAATTGAAGTGTACAGTTCAGTGACTGATAGTATATTCACAAAGTTATGTGACCGTTATCTAATTTGAGAGCATTTCTATCATCCCCAAAAGAATCCCATACCCATTAGCAGTCACTTTCCATTCTCCCTTCCACCCAACCCCTGCAATCACTAATCTATCTTCTGTCTCTATGGATTTGCCTATCGTGGACATTTTCCACAAATGGAATCATACAACATGTGGCCTTTTGTGTCTGCTTATGTCATTTAGCATAATGTTTTCCAGGTTTTTCCATGTTATAGCATGCGTCAGTACTTCACTCCTTTGTATGGCTAATATCTCATTGTATGGATACGACATATTTTTTAATCCGTTCATCAGTTGATGGACACTTGGGCAGTTTCTACTTTTTGGCTATCATGAATAATGCTGCTATAAGCATTCATGTACAGATTTTTATGTGAACATACATTTTCAATCCTCGTGGGCACATACCTAGGAGCGGAACTGTTGAGTCACACGGTAACTCTATGTTTAACTCTCTGAAGAATGGCCAAACCATTTCCCAAAGGGTCTTCACCATTTTCATTCCTACTGGCAATTAAGAGGGTTCCAATTTCTCTGTATCTTCACCAATACTTGTTATTATCCATCTTTTTGATTAGAGCCATACTAGTGGGTGTAAAGTAATATTTCATTGTGTTACCAGATTTTGGCATCAAAATTTTAAACAGGTCCTCAGAAATAGAAGCCAAATGTCAGATAGCAGGAAAAAATCCAGATTACACAAAGGCATTCCTAAATTTCAGTCATTCAAGAAACACCTTCACGATTTTGCCAAATCCGAGTGCCATTGCCACTATTACGTACTTAATTTTTAAAAATCAATTCATTTTTAACATCATTTAAAAAAATCTTTAAATCACTCCCATAAGTTACTAATCACTTGCCATAAATAGAAACTATCATAAACATGATAAAAACAAAGCAAAGTTAGCTGGATATAATTGTCTCCCAGGGCCTGCTTCAAGTTAAAGGGGAAATTGCAAGTGACAGGTGTTGAAGAAATGCAACTATAGAGTCTTCTCCTGACCTACTCAGATATTCTAAAATCTCTCTAGAAGCCTCACAGGATCCCCCCTTTGGAAGACTCCGCTATAACATTTCAGGAAATACCTTTCCCGAAAGAGGTCAGAAAATGAGTTCCATAGTGATAATTATACTGGGAGTTTTAAAGGACAATGCCTTAAACAGCTGTCATGCTTTAGAAGCCCAGTACACTTGGCTGAGGGGGCCTCTTCTTCGTGTCAACAAACTTCGTTCAAATTTCCAATAAGTCGGTCCATACTCTAGCTGCAAGCACCTGGCTCTTCAAGTTTCAACAAAAACAGCTTTCAGAGCAAATGGACGTAATACAAATTAAAATAAAGAGCACCTGCCTTCGGCGAGGCAAGCCCAGACAATGCGACCTGTAACGCGACAAAGTGCCTGGATGGGCTTGACTGACAGCACTGGCCCCAAGCGTAATAAAAAACACAATACCTGGTTGTGCTCAAATACATTCAGCCTCTCTCACCCAGCCTGACACACATACTATTTATACGCAAGTTAGATAAAAACAGGCAGATGTGAAGACTAATTATCATCTGTCATCATCCAAGTTTAATAAAACACTAAATAGCATCTCACCTTAAAAAAAAAAAAGAGTATTAAATTTTAAGGTATTGCACTTGGGTACACTTGGGCAGAGTACTCAGTCCTCAGATCTCAGCTCAAACAGCCCTTCCAATGGGAATACATCCTTGGCCCTCCACACTAAATCTCCCTTAGTAAGTATCTCCTGCCATGCTGCTTGGGAGAGAATGGCATGAGCTAGGTCTTAGAGGACGAATGAGGAAGTTGTGCAGCGCATGCATTTAATAAGCAGCTGGATGCTAAGATGAAGCACACAGTGTGGTGAGCAGAGATGAATGACATAACCTCTGCTCTCTAGGAGCTTATACGGATGGAAGACAATGAAGACAGAGCAGATCTTAAGAGTGTAGGGTCTGGAGCCAGGTCACCTGGGTTGAAACACTGATTAGCTGTGCAACTTTGAGCAATTACTTAACTTCCCTGTGCTTCAGTTTCCTCTACTACAAACTGGCAATAATAATAGTATCTATCTCTTGGGGCTATTTTAAAGAAAACGAGCTAATATAAATAAAGTCCTTAACAAATACCTGACACACAACAAACACAAATAAATGTCACTTATTATTATGCTCGGAACTAATGAAAAACCAGGTTAGATAGAGGAGGGATGGCCAAATCAAAGGAGTATGGAAGCAGAAAGGAGTTCAGCAGGACGTGCAGAATGTGCAAGATAGACGGGGCTGCTGAAAATCAGAGATTCCCTCAGAAAAGCTTCTGCGCAATCCATTTGCGAAGTGACACGAGCCCAGCGCAGATGGGGACTATGGCATCACAAGAGGAAGAAATGGACAGGATCTGATGATGGACTAGAAATGCCACATGAAAAGCCAAATTAATCAAAGCTGACATCGTGGGTTTGAGCTAGGTTAACCATAAGAATTCAAACTCTAGCCCAACAGAAAATGGCAACATAAAAGGATGAACAGATCTGAAAAGGGAGCGGAGTGTAGGAAGCAGAGGGCTGAGGGACTGTGTTTCCTCCTGCACCTGCTGAGCTGACTGTACCTATAGGTGAGTCAGTAAGTGGGCACAGCCTGTGGGCGACGTGAGGCTCCGGACCAGGACCCTGAGGCAGGGCTTGTCCATGAAATTACCATTCACTGAGCATACACTAGATTTATAGAGCACATGGCCAAACACAAGGTTCAATTATTCTGAATGGTCCACAAGATCAATCTTATCATCTCCCTTCCTTTTACGAAGAAGTTGATGTTAGAGGGACTAAACATTGCTGAAGATGACAAAACCAGAAAGTGGTAGAACTGGTCTTCAGATCCAGCTTCATCCAACTCCAGAACCCATTGTCTTTCCACTGGGAGGCTCAGGCAGACTAGCCAGGAGAATGAACAAGCTCTCCTGAGGAATGAGCAGATCAGAGTTACAACACACACCTGGCCATTTTCCACCTCCCCCCCATCCTGGGCATTATTCTCTTGGCAAGCCTTCCCTCACCTTCTCCAATTCAGCAACTGTACTCATTAGTCAAGATCCAATGACAATCTTTCCCATCCCATGCAGTTTCCACGAACCACCCTCCTAGCCATATGGAAGTGATCACCTCCCCCTGACTCCCAGAGCCCTTGCTGTCCACCCCACCCCCCTGGCGTGTACAGACAAGCTTTAACTTAGGGATGCTGATCTGGCCACCATGTGCCATCCTACTGATGAACAGGGCTGATTCCGTAGCTGCGCCTTCCCTGGGGCCTCTTCCCCTCAGCTCCAACTGAGTCATCGTGGAAGCTGTAACCAGTCAAAGGTTACAACCTTCTAGAGAGATGAGGACTCTTGTTCAGCCATGAGCTTATCTAGGGCCGTGCTACCTTACCGCACCCTCTGACAAATTCCACGTACTGTAGTTGTTTCTCGTCCAGTACTTCCTCTTCCAAACTGGAATTTAAATTTCTAGGAAGAAGTCATTTCCCCATGTTGTTCACAGTGCCTTACATATGGTAGATGCCCAATCAATAATTATTGTTGTCAAAGATGATGAAAAACAACCTTTAGTATAATGATGCCTCCAGAGACCTCACCTCATGCACCTGGGAGCCCAAAGAGACAAATAGTATAAGAGGCCCAAGAGATTTTCTTCTTCACTCTGCAAACCCAGCAGCATTGCCAGTAGAAGTAATAATATTATAATCTTTTTTTTCTAGACATGGATGGCATAATGTTAGAAAGACTTGAACATTATAAAATGAGTCCTCTTTCTTTGAAATGTTAAAGATATGATAAAGCCTATGCGATAAAGTACATTCTCTTGACGTACACAGGACTTCTCCACAGAGCCTCACCCAAAGCCTATTTACTCTCATTTTAGAAAGAAAATAAGTTATTTTGTTTTCAGCCTTCAAAGAGACAAGTTGAGTACAGTCATGTGCCACACAACATTTCGGTCAACAATGGACCACATATACAACGGTGGTCCCATTAGATTAGTACCATAGAGCTTAGGTGTGTAGCAGGCCGCACCATCTAGCTTTGTGTAAGTACACTACATGATGTTCATAGAAAGATGAATTGCCTAACAATGCATTTCACAGAACGTATCCCCATTGTTAAGTGACACATGACTGTAAATTCACGAAAGGCACACATGGGCATGCTGCTAGAAGCATCCACTACCTAAAAACCAAGGGAAGTAACTTTGAAAACATGGCATCCTGGGGTCATTCAGCAAGACGATCACAAGTGGGGCCAGCCCGGTGGTGCAGCGGTTAAGTGCGCACGTTCCGCTTCTCAGAGGCCCAGGGTTCACCCGTTCGGATGCCGGGTGCGGACATGGCACCGCTTGGCACGCCATGCTGTGGTAGGCATCCCACGTATAAAGTAGAGGAAGATGGGCACAGATGTTAGCTCAGGGCCAGGCTTCCTTAGCAAAAAGAGGAGGACTGGCAGTAGTTAGCTCAGGGCTAATCTTCCTTGGAAAAAAAAAAAAAAAGACAATCACAATGTCAATACATTATCATTACAGTAATCCCACACTTCAATAATTATGTAAAATTCATTCTTTCCTAAGCAAGGAATGTTGAATGTACTCTGTTTGTAAGCATGAGAAAGTAAATTATTTCTTTTAGAAAGATTTCCAACCAAACTGAAGAGAAAAATAAAAAATATCCAGTTCTTAAAGTGATAAAGTTCAGTTATCAGGAAAATTTCTGTATATGGAACAGTTCACTCCTTCATTAAGCCCAGTAAACGGGATGATACATCCTATCAGTTCTCTCAGAATAAGTATAGAATGTCCACTTTCTTATCTTTTTTCAAGTTTGCAGACAACCTAACTGCAAGACACAAAAGGCTATGAGGTCAGCTATCTTGAAGCCCATTAAAACTTATTTTTGCATAAAGAACCCATTTTACATCAAAGCATTCAATGCATTTCAAAGAAAGATCATTCACTAAGATTTCTTAAATCTTTCTATCACTGAACTATCAATAAATGAAGAAAATGATTATAACAGTATAACAATAATAACAGTAAATGACTATAACAATATGACATCTACTGGAATGCCTGGGCAGCTGTGGGCATTGTAGAGTAGAAAAATATAAATTCTTGGAGCTTCTCTGTAATTTTTAGAGCAGTTTCAAACATCTCCAATAGAATGAGACTGATACTAACTATTGATAATTAATCAGGTCAGCAAGCTGGAACTCATCCAAGGCTGCCCAAGGAGCAGGATCACTAACACACTTCCTTCCCTTGCCCTCCATACGCACCAAGGAGCTCCCTTCCTAAAGACTTGTCATCAGCTCTATGGGTCATTCACACTGCTCTTCCTGACACCCAAATACTCATGTGACACCTCACCCCCAATTTAGCCCCTTCAGCAGTTCCCCAACACTCAGAGGATGAAGTGCAAACTCAATAACAGCACTCGACACCAGACACTATTCGAGGCACTGGGTATTCAGCCAAACCAGAAGAACGTCCATACCCTCATAGGGCTTCCATCCTAAAGATGCAACACAGGCAACAAACACACTAAGCTATAACAGGTCAGGTAAGTGCTAGGAAGAAGGCTAAAGCAAGGAAAGAAAATAAATAGTTAGAGAAGGCCTCTCAAGGGAGGGGAGCAAAGTCACGAAGGAAATGGCATGACCATATGGCATGTAAAGGCCTCCTAAAGTTGGCCTGAGGCCTCCTGGCCCAGCTCCTCCCCTGCCTTTCTCCCTCTTCCATCCTGTAACCCCAGCCTCTCTGAGTTAGGATTCACGCTCCTAGCACACCCGGCTGCATCCTACCTTCGTGCCTTTGTATTCGCTCTTCTTCTGCCTGCAATACCTCCCACACTCCTATCTGATCTGGCAAACTCTTCCTGACCCTCCAAGATTCACCCGAAGCTTCTCCCACTTTGAGATGAGGCCTCTTTGGACACTCAGTGACATACGACCTCCCGCCCCAGCAAGGTTCATCACCCCTCCTTTCTGTGACCTAGCCCGTGTATTCTCCTTCATGTCTCTGCCCTTAGTAAAACGGAGCTATGCCCAGGCCGGAGTGTCTTCGGTGGGGACATCCATCCCAGTGTCCCCAGCACCTGGTCCTTCAAGACAGCCGCACCTTTGGGGACTCAATGAATGAGGCGCATGTCCTCTTTTTATAATGCCATCTTTGAAAAGATCTGCTCACGAAGAAAGCATAAACCCATGAATGCCTTTTTATTTAAACTCTGTTTGTAAAACTGACTCTTTTTTTCTTGAACGCTGCACATTTTAAAAGTCTTCTTGGGTTTTTTCCCCCTCTATAAAATTATCTTGACACCTAGCCATGTGTCGTGGCACATGAACCAGCTACAACCCTGCAGTGGGAAAAACATTATGCTATAAAGGAAAAACCCTATCTGCCAAGACACCACAAGGATTGCTAGCGATACAATGAGAATGTAGTGTTGGACACAATGAAAGCTGCTTATCCTGTCTTTTATAGCCTGGGATCATTTTCATAAAACTTTCTTTTTTAGGATGATAAATTGTTTAAAAGGGAGGAGGAAACACATACTCTTCTCTGGCTTTTCTTTTCCAACAGCTAAACTCTGGACCATTAACAACTCAGCCTACACTTTCCCCATCCTCCTGGTACCCAAGCAGAAGGGCAGTTGAAGGAGACGGGGAAAAAAAAGCAGGGACTAAGACACAACACATATGGCTTTCAAAAATGGAGACAAAGTCAGAGTAAAAAATTCTTTCCTTCAGTGCAGATTCCTCTGTCATTATTTTAGTTTTCATTTTGTTTGAATGTTGAACAAGTCAAAGTTTAGAAGGCACAGAGCCTCCTGTTTCGGCGTAAGGATGCTGGATTCAGGGTCAGGTTTTAGCTACAGAAATGTTAGCCAGATTCCATGAGGACCAGCCTGGGCCATGCTGCCAGCTGTCGCTCCGCAAGCCCAAACTAGAGTTTTGAAATGAAGACCCTTCAAAAATAACAAAGGAAAAATTCAGCTGCTCCATCGGAACTCAAGCACAAAGACAGGGGGGAAAAATCGTTTCCATATTTCACATAAACACAGATCTTACTGCGGCTGTGAGGAATGCATGAGTCAAACAAGGGCTGACAATGATTACTGCACAAATCGAGCCTCTGCTAAAAATTAATACAAGAATGTGCAACCGAGAACAACGATGGACGTCCCTCCTGTGAAATGTTTATGTTTACATATTTCAAAATGGCTTTTGTAAAAAGAAAGTGGCCTTTT
The DNA here is from genome assembly GCF_021613505.1 of Equus quagga. Lineage (NCBI taxonomy): Eukaryota > Metazoa > Chordata > Mammalia > Perissodactyla > Equidae > Equus > Equus quagga. Next base: position 12,939,460 of record NC_060274.1, on the reverse strand, counting down.
CCACGGGATTCTAACTTTTTTTGTTCAAGAGGAAGCACCTGGAAGAGACTTTCAAGTGTAAAACTTGTGCCAAAGTAACTTGAGATTTTGTGCATGCAACTTACTGTAAGTGTATATTGTCGGCTCTCCCAGCCCCCAGCCTCCTTCCCACTGTGGTTAAGATTAGTTCTGCCCTTGAACAGATCTGGAGTTTACTGCACTGCAGGGGTCATGGTGGGGGAGGAAGAGAGGCAAATAAATCACAGGACGGCTGCAACTCCAGAAGGGTAATTTTTGGAGAAGCCAACTTTCTTTGTAGACTGTCAGCAACAAAAAGTTATTCCCAGTGAACAGTGTTAAGAACCAAGCACCAGAATGTCTGGGGCTGAGGCCATCTCATTTCATGACACAGGAATACAAAAGAAAAACAAAGAAAGAAGTCACAAGTACTATTTCCTGAGGGCTTCCGGATTCCATAACTTGAACAGGCCACTCACTTCCAGTGTCTCATTAATCCTCATAATAATCATATGATATATTATTGTCCCCATTTTGCAGATGAGGAAGCAAGCTCCGAAGAGCTAAGTCCTCAAGCTCATACCACCAGTAAGCACTGGAGTGAGAACTCCATGCCAGGTTTCCTACCCTGCCGCAGGCTGGCTCTGAATTCTCCCTACAGCAGGTGACAGCAGGTGAAGATCCTGTCCAGAAGGGTGACTTCTCCAGGCAAGTAAATCCTGAGTGCGGGAAGGTCTCAGGAGCAGCACGGATATAGGGAAACAGAGCTGTCTCCTTGATTTGTTCTCTACGTGATCAAAGTGACTGCTGTTTATAAACGAATGAATGCAGAATGTAAATCTGATGTCTGAAGAACCCATATTAACCACAGCGTGACCAAGTCCCTGTATCTGCTGTCAAAGAGGTGACACTACTGAATTGTAAATAGCAATTTCACATTCAACAGAAGATACACCCTGTTCTCTTTATGTCCCACAAACCCCAGTTTCCTTGAAAGCCTGATTAAAATAGTTAACTGAGTATGAGCCGTCATATCTAGAGATCACAATTTCTCTAACAAGCCATGACACGGCCCCACATCTTCAAGAAATGTGAAGGTCTTTCTCTGCTTATGTGATAACAGTTAGTTCCTATAAAAGATCTAAGTGACTGACCAGGAAAGTCCATCTCTCCTCTAGAATTTCTCTCTTTGAAGCAGCAAATGGGAGTGAAATACAGGCGAGCTGATGCCTTCAAGAGTAGAGATTAGGGGGCCGGCCCCGTGGCCGAGTGGTTAAGTTCGCGCGCTCCACTGCAGGCGGCCCAGTGTTTCGTTGGCTTGAATCCTGGGCGCGGACATGGCACCACTCATCCAGCCATGCTGAGGTGGCGTCCCACATGCCACAACTAGAAGGACCCACAACTAAGAATATGCAACTATGTACTGGGGGGCCTTGGGGAGAAAAAAGGAAAAAAAATAAAATCTTAAAAAAAAATCTGTCTTTGTCTCAAAACAATATTGGGGCCGGCCCGGTGGCGCAGCGGTTAAGTTCGCACGTTCCGCTTCGCGGCGGCCCGGGGTTCGCTGGTTCGGATCCCGGCTGCGGACATGGCACTGCTTGGCAGCCATGCTGTGGTAGGCGTCCCACGTATAAACTAGAGGAAGATGGGCACGGATGTTAGCTCAGAGCCAGGCTTCCTCAGCAAAAAGAGGAGGACTGGCAGTAGTTAGCTGAGGGCTAATCTTCCTCCAAAAACAAAAAAAATGAAAAGATGATGTAATTCAAAAAAAAAAAAAAAAAATATTGCCTCGTACTGCCTTATGACCTTCAGAATTACATCATCTTTTCAGATTTTATGATTTTATGCATGCTTGTGTTTTGTTATTTTTAAAAGAGACCTACCAGATTCTGGTCACTTTCAGAGCACTGAAGAAAAAGAATGACAGCAGGTGGCTGGCAAATTGTGGAGCCAATAAGCATCTTCCCCCTTTGTCTACACAACATGTACTGATGTCACAATGACAACATTCCAACAGCACTTGCTGCTTCAGGGACAATTGCTTTCAGGGAGCACTTCAGGGAACCGCCACAAATGCCCATGGTCTCTTGGGGTTTGGCAAGCTCGAATCTACAACGCAATTTTAGCAAATTGTCATCAATTTTAGCAAGTTGTCATCAAAGCTTCTCATGTCAGCAGCCCATGAACATATCACAATAATGACCTGCCCCATTTCTCCTTCCAAAGGGTTCCCCTTATCAATTCTGGGTCCCACTTCTCAGCGTCAAAATTCAAAGAGGTCACCTTGCCCTTTGGGTCAAAAATTGACCACCCTCTCTTAAACAGGCTTGGCAAAATTATGAAGCAATCTTTGGAGAAAGAGACAAGTCCCATATTCTCCCTCTGTCTAGGAGCTCTCAAAGTCCCCTCTCACTGTAACACGATCCTGCCTTAAAAACAAGACTAAATGCTTGCAGCAGAACTGGTGCCACGGGAATAAACTCTCATGGCAAGAGATCATTTCTCCCTTGCCAGGCTAACCCAAGATGTTTTGCCAGGTGCCAGCCAGCCTGGAATAAAACATCCTGCATCTAATGTTCAGCACCCACATGGGTGGGCCATGACACCCTCCTATTCCTAAGAAGCACCCAGATATTCATACAGCCATTCCGAGATTACTGATAAAGTTCATTAAGTCTGATTGTATAAAACTGACTTCCAAAATGTCTGAGATTTATCCATATATGCTGATGTGGAAAGATCTTCAAGACAGTATCACGTGTAAAAAGAAACTATGGATCAGATTCAAACTATGCGCAAATCCGTTGATATGAAAGAAAATAATTATCCATGAATATGTTTAAACATTTAGGCAAATATCTAGGAAGGGTTCTGGAAGTGCTCACCCCAATTCTGGAAGAGGAGAAGGTTTAGTAGAAAGGGGGACTGGCTTTTCTAATTACGTTGTTTAAATTTTTCTTACAAGAAAGAACTTCTGTATTATTGGACAAACAAAAGTAATATCTGCAGGCAACAGAAGGACAATGGAGGCTGGGGTAAATATGTGTAAACAAACCACATTCCATAGCTTCCAAATGTCTCATCCGAGAGGACTTTCCATTGATACTCTGTGATTACCAAGTTGCTCCATGAGGCTGCAGTTCCGCCTGCCATGTGAGATGCAGCTGTTTCCTATCGTTTGTTATCTGCTTCCTCCAAGGCTATGAAAACCGAGAGGCAGTTCTGTCTGGTTCCAGAAGCTGAACGTGGAAACCTGCATCCACACCTTCACCCCAATGGCATCTTGGCGGAAGGGCAGGAAGGCTCCAGATAGAACCTGCTGCCTTTTTATTTCCGAGTCTGAGGCAAGGCATTATTCTGGAACCTTCTCCCCTGATCACACCTAAGCCATGGAGCCTCCAGGCACCCAACAGTCCACACAACCTCTACACTGTCACACGAGCCATCATACTCAAAGGCATTTAACATCCTTCAGCTTAAAAGAAAACAGGGTCATGGAGAAAACTTCCACAATCTCTTTCCATTCTGAAACAGGCTGGAGAAGGTGACAGCGTGAGGACAACCTACTGATTTCTGCAATTTGCCAGGATCCCACTGCCAACTTCACCCTCCACCACTGCCAACAGACTGTTTTTAGTTTTCTAAATCTCTTCACCTAGAAGACCCCACCCCGACTCCCCATGTGGCTGGCAACCCCCCTCTAGCCTTTTAAACCATCCCAAAGCAAATGTCCCCAAACACACACACACACGCGCGCGCACACACTGCATTCTATGCTCCTGTGAACGGCTCCTAGGCCTGTAAACATGTCCGTTACTGAATGTCCCAGACCATATTGTGTAATTAGTGTTGACATGTCCCCTGGTAAACGGAAAGCTCCTCATCACTTGGCAGTGAATACAGGCTTATTGATGTGGAGCACAGTCCAGACAGGAAAAGAGCTCGGATGCTGCCCACTACTGCTGCGGGTGGGACCTACAAGGCTGTAAATTTTATAGGACTTCAGCAGGAAGGGTGTGATTAGAGCGAAGTTGGGAAAATAGTATAATCAGAAACATTCTAGACTGGGAGTCTGGAGAATTCGGTCCTAGTCTCGGTCCCGCCACCACATCTTAGCCGGGTAACTCTCGGGGCCACAATTTCTTTAAGTATAAAATGAAACAATTTATTCACTCAAAAGAACATGATTTGGACTGTATGATCTAAGGTTATCACCAACCCTCAAAATTATAGTTAGTGACGGGAAAAATCATGGAAATCATAGTGCTGGAACCACAGTCCTAGAAAAACACCCTCGCCTGTTATGTTCCCAGTAGAAGTCAAGACAGAGCCCAATTTTCCTAAGACACAGGCCGCCTCCCACTTCACAGACCTAACTAGGATTAGCATCTCAGCACTGCCTAACGCCTAACATTTCTTCACTGTAAGGATCCCCTGGTCTCACTCATCGCAAACCTAATATGATTTTCCCTTACAGCTTCCTCCAAATAAAATGAAGAAAAATTTGAAAATACAACTAAATTGCTATTATCTTCAGTAAGAAAAAGGCATGACAGCAAACCCTGGGTCTTCAAGGCTTGTGAACAGATGGTGAATTAGCCACCCAGGCCTGCTCGCTGCTCCTGGTCTGACTGTTCCGGGCCTTCAGAGAGGGAATTTTTAGCCTCACTCCCCAGCCCTGCTTTCTTAGAGGGCAAAACTGCCTCTTCCACTGAAGACGGTGCTGCCAATCAGAACAGATTTTAACTCTCTCTGTATGAGATTTTCTGTGGATTTTTTCAACTTCTAAATTCAGCGTACAAGTTTGAAAACTGATAGCATCTAGAACACCCTGGGCTTTAATCCATTAATCATGGACTGCATTTCCCTACACAGAGATCTAAAGCTATAACGTGGGGGGTGGGAGGTGGGGAGGGAGTGGAATAGACATCTTACAAATATATTTTTTAAAGTAATCCATAAACATAAAATAAGCAAATATACTAAGTTGGAAACTGACCTAGAAGAAATTATGTGCCAATAAGTTTCTCCAGGGGAAGTTTCTCTCTCTCGGCTAGTATAGATTGATCCAGTTGGAAGACAACTTTTCTACATTAATTGCAGAGAAATTTCTGTTCCAGAAACACATACACAGGAACTAAAATATGAAATCACTTTTTCCCTCGGCTCAAAGATGGCTTGTAAAAAGTCTATAGTTAAGCTTTTTATTTAACCCCCCACGCCTCTCAAAACAAACATGAGGTCTGAGTCTTACTCATAAGCCCAGGTCTACTCAGCAGTGGCAACAGGTTGCCCATCACTCCGGGTGCCTACCTGCACAGGTGTCTCTTTGAGGCCTGTGGGGATCACCCTTCCTCCCTTTTTCACGTCTGTAACCTAAAAGACCTTTGAGAAGCTTGTGACTTTCTACGATTCTGAAACCGGGGGAAGCAACTCTGGTGACAAGGACAGAAGTGATCACCATTGTGATAGCTATTCCCACAGAGCTTACAGGAGCAGATCTTACGAAATCACTTCTTGGCTCCCGAGAAGAAACCAACTGGTTTCCTTAATTGGGCTTGGCGAGACGGAGTGCCTGCCATGTGGGGCTGCCCGGCCAGATGATGACAGAAGACGATTACTCAGTGGAATACATACTACACCGTGGCCACACCCAAGGATTACTGTCACACCCACCAGTTATCAAAAGCCACAGTAAAGCAGGAAATGTAACAAGTCGGGGACATTAATTGTGATACAAGCAACATAAACTTCAAGGGCCTCCCTTTGGCGACAGCCTTCTCCCTGACTTTTAATGATCGTATTCCGCAGATCACCCTCAGTAGCTGTCAAGTCTCAGAACACTATGTTAGTGGAATAACTAGGGTGAGAAATTTAAGAAATCATCCACGTCTTGTAGTTTAAGAGGTATAATTGGCAATTCCTCTTTCCAGTGCTGTTTTATATCAACATACGCCCCAAAAGATACATGATCCAATCTGCTTTTTTTTTTTTTCTTGGTGAGGAAGATTGTTACTGAGCTAACATCTGTGCCAATCTTCCTCTGTTTTATGTGGGATGCCACCACAGCATGGCTCAACAAGCTGTGCTAGCTAGGTCTGTGCCTGGGATCCAAACCTGTGAACCTGGGGCCACCAAAGTGGAGCATGCGAACTCAACCACTGTGCCACTGGGCCAGCCCCACATTCTGCTCTTTACCATTCTTCCCACTGGGCTGTTGTAGAAGGCAGGGTATCTTTGTTTAATTTGAAACTATTTTGTTGGAAATGTGAAATTTTTTCTCCAGGATATCCCTGTAGTCTACACAACAAAACAACAGCTGGGTTTCATCAGGTGCTTACTATACGCCATACAGGTTAGCTTACCTTTCACTGTGGTAAATGTTTCACCTGCGTTATCTCACGTACCCCCCCCCCCAACATAAACTCTGCAAGTTTAGTAATTGTGAGACCCCAAATTGAAAAAGAAGCTAGTGGATGAACACTGTATGTCACTTGGCCAACATCACACATCTAAGAAGTGATGGTAAGGACTCCAACTGGAGCAGTCAGCCCTGGCTCTTAAACACTATGCAGTGTTGCAGCAGCCACCAAGGTTTTAATGAGGAATGGCGCCCCCACACACAAATTTACATAACCCAAACAGAGAGACACTGAGAGAGAAGGAGACTATGAATGGATGCATGAATGCATCTTCTCTCCAGGCAAAATCCTTAAGAGTGAAACAAATAGTACTCTGCGGCAGGCAATTAACAACAGGCATGCGCTCCAACCTTCCCCCAAAGCAGACACATTCCAGCGAGGGTCACGATTTTTAAAAGCTGATTCCAACTTTGACTTTTAGGTTTCACCTTCCTCCTTATCAAGGGTTTACCAAAGACCTTTATTGCCTGGCCCTAATTTGAGTAGATAAACAGACACCATCCCTGACCCTCTCAAGTACGCATGTTAATCCTATCACTGGGTTTTGGGATCAAAATGACCATTTTTAAAAGAGAAAAAGAATGTTATCTGTATGGAACAAAAAAAAAAACAAAACTCTATTCCTTATATCTCACTGCAACAATGTCACTTTCACTATAACTTTGTATCTGTAAAAAGCAAACAAAACCAATAATTATAATAAGATCTATAGTATGTAATCTTCTTTTACAGAAAAAGAGCCTTATGTTTTTATAACATTATAGTTAGTTATCACCAAGAGTGATAATTGCTGACCTTGACCCACAAAATTGTTTTCAGATATTCTGATGACAATTAAGTCATTACAAAAGATGGATTTCACCTCATTTATCACTTCCAGGAAGTCTACACCACGATTGCATTTAGCCAGATAGATTTTTCTAGGAATTCTCCCTGAATTCCTAAGGTTGCTTAAAGGCATTTGTACTTTTTTTCTTTTTGTTAGGAGTCTTAGAAAATGTTCCTTTTCTCCTTGATTCATGAGACCATGATTTTACGAGACAGAATTTCTATGGCAGAGCTGGAACAATACATACTATCTCAACTTAAAGTTAATTTTAAAATCAGAAAATCGAAAAAAGGTGTCAATACGTATGATACGGCTTTTTAAAAAAGATGAAGAAGAAGCAAAAACACCCTCGAGATGTTTTTGTCACCAGCGAGCCCACTGATACAAAAAGAAGTTACAAAGGAGCAGAAAAATTGGCTGTTTTTTCTAAATGGTAACTATTAGAAACTAAAATTTTACCTTGTTAAATATTTTTAAACCCACCTTCCGATGAACTATAACAATGGACTGCTGAAGATGAATGCTTTCCCAGAACTGAGTCTGTGCTGAACCCCGGGAACGATGTGGCAATGTCAACCACCCACAACAAGCTGGGAAACAACGCAAAGCAAGAGAAAAGCCACACCCTGCAGAGGTGGGTTCTTATTTTCTTTTTTTTCATCCTACCATAATCAAGCCCCATTAGTTTTAAGTATAATCTGTGTGTTCTCCCAGAGTTCAGGACCTCCGAAATGAATACCCACGAGACTGCTTCTGGATCTGGTATAGCAAGCATGAGTCATCTAGGGTGTGAAATGGTCAGAGTATGCATTTGCAAGATTTAGGTATAAATGGCACCAAGCTAAAAGTGGAAATGGGGGGAGGAGGACAATGTGTCTTACATGCTGGACCACCCTTCTAGGGGGAGCCTTCCAAACCCCTGGATGATACTTCTGATCACTTCTAGACAATAAATTCCTACAAATACTATGCTATGCTCTGGCTCAGCCCCTGGAGTGAAGACTCTGAATATATAAAGACTATATTCTATGCTGACTAGAAACAATTATTAATCATTAATCAGCCATGGGTAGCAGATTACAGGGGATAACACACAGAACACCCACAGCTCAAGGTGTGACCTCCAGGCCACACTCCTCCACACTCCCCTCAGCACTTTGGTCCTCTGGGCACACCATCCCACCATCCACACCCAGTCTGCCCCCAGGGTCTGTTCCTCCCGCTACCACACTGCTTACATTCCCTTTTCTCTCCCACTGCCTGGCAGCCCATTCCTATCTCTTGTTCAACTCAAGTCAAAGTTTTAGTAGTTCCTTCTTTTTTTTAATGAAGAGTTTTCATGTTTTATGTTTCTTTATGCTAAAAGTCCAATCAGTTTCACATTTCACAGGTCAAAGGAACTAAATACCCAGGAAGTCAAGGTAATTTTTGCACAGAGCCTTTAACTGATATTTCTCCTTGAGATTCAGGGGATCCCCCTTTACAGAAGAGTGACTAGTTCACTCCGGGTCCAAAAGCCAATATAATGCCATGTTCCATAAAAGGGGCAGGTGTCTCCCTAATAGAATCCTGAATCAAACAACATATAGGAGCCTTAAAACATATATTCATATATATGTATAGTTACATGTACGTGTGTGAGTATATATGCATTACGTATGTATACACACACACACTTCCTCCACAAAGGAAAGCCTTTCATAGACACCAACCCTTCACTGGTTTCCACCTGCTCAGAGGCATAAACAGGGCCCGGTGATCTAGGCCCCTCCCCACACACCACCTCTCCAGCCTCACCTCTCTCCACTCCACCTCATGATAGATCCAACACAACCAAGTTCTTTCTGTTGTTAGCAAATGCCACCTCTCCCTTCCCTCCTAGTCTTCTGCCTAATACTATTTCCCCTACTCTAGGCCTGGCTACCTCCTGCTCATCCTACAGGTCTTGATTTGGACGTCGCTTCCTCCAAGAAGCCCTCTATGCTGCTTCCCTTCAAATTGGAGTTACATATACTCCTCCTGTGCGCTGCTAGGATGCCCTGTACTTAAATGCCTGTGGACTTGTCTGTGTACACCACATGATGGAAGCTGCCAAAGACACAGGGGCCTGTCTTGTTCACTGCACCTAGCAGAGAACACTACAAATGAGAGGTGCTCAATAAAGATTGGATGAGTTACATTTAAAGTTAGCTAGTTTCTATTTGCACCAATTTTCCTGCTACCAAATGGCTTCCACGTACGGGCTGTAATAGACATTATTTATATACGATTTCATGGCATTCTGAATATTTCAGATAAGTCTTATCATACATGAAGGCAAATCATCAGCAATAAGAAATTCTTCCAAGGTTTTGGATCTGTCCGTAACATATCTTTTCTACCTAAATGAGTAATCTATGGAATAACACAGAACTCAGGTAGAGAGCTACTCTTCCAAATAAATGTGGGAAAAAAAATGCAGACAGAATTTCTGCTGAGTAACTCTTCACTATAGAAGCCACCGGCACAGTCATCCTCTAAATGAATGGCTTTGTTAGTATTAGAGTCAGAGATTGCATAATCTGCAGTGTGCTTTTATCCAGCACAGGAGGGCGTGACATATCCCGATTTATCAAATATCTAGTTACCAAACAGTTACCTATTCCAAAAGTTGACGACACATTTTAAAGAACTAAAATAAAATGCATTCAGTACTTAAGTCCTACTGCGAATCAAGAGCGCTGTGTTCATTCAGGGAGATGCTTTAACTTGGGTGGCCTCTCGGGACATCAAGTCCTCTTCTGCCATTTACTCTTGAATTGGTTCTTGAATTTACTCAGACTTTCGCCCCCTTCAACCCACCAGAACTACCCTGTCAAGTTCACCAACATCCTTCACACAGCTAAATACACTGGTCGACTCTCAGTCCTCCCCTTACTGGCCTCAGGACCCCACCCTCTCCTAGTTTCCCTTCTACTTACTGGTAACAACTTCACAGCAATATTCCTGGTTGCTCACTACCCAGACTTCTCAAAGTTGGAAGGCCCCAGATTTCTTCTCTTCTCCTGTTTCCCTTTGTTCACTCATTTCATGACATCATCTAGTCTCAAAGATTCAACAGCCGCCTAATTTCTATCTAGCCCCACCCTCCCCCATTAATTCAGAGACACATACCCAACTACCTACTTCCCTTCACAGACTAACAGGCACTGTCAATCTAAATGTGAACAGCATCCCCTCAACCTTCTCCTCCCACACTCTTCCACCTCTCTGTGGATGGCAAGCCCATCCTTCCCACTCCCCAGGCCAAACAGTTGACGGGCATCCTCACACACCAATATCCAACCTCTCGGTAAATCCTATTGGCCTTTCAGAATACCCAGAACATGGCCACCTCTCATGGTGGCCACAGCTAACACCTGGTCCAAGCAATCATCTTTCAAATGATTATGGCCATGGCATTCCACTCCTGCCCCTTCAGTCTTCTCAACACAGCAACGACTGTAATCTTAAAACATAAATCTGTTATCACTCCTTGGCTCAAAACCCTCCAATGGCTCCCCAAAACACCAAACTGAAGCCAAAATATACATAATAATCCCTAAGGCTCTGCACCATCTGGCCTCCCCTCTCCTCTCTGATCTCCCCTCACTCACTCTGCTCCAGCCACATTGGCCTCCTTGCTCCTTCCACGTGTCAGGCCTTCTCCTGTCTCAGGGCATTTGTACCTGCTCTTCCCTCGGCTAAGACCATTCTTCCACCTGCTAGAAGCACTGATCACTGAAATCTTTCGTTGGTCAGCCTAGTTAAAACTGCATCCCCACTCCCTTCCGGCATCCACCTGTGGCCTTCCCCACAGCGGGGACCACATCTTTGTGCTGCGAATTCCATTTATTGTCGGTCTACCCCCACTGGACTATCAGCTTGAGGAAGACAGGAACTACCATCTACTTTACTCACCGCTGTACTTTCAGCTCTTGGAACAGTAGCTGGCACTCAGTAGGTACTCAATAAATACTTGTTGAATGAATGCATGGTGACTTTCAACCCCCACCAGACTTGGTGGAAGCGCCAGTTAACAGGGTACTCTAGTTAACAGACTAAGAGTGAGTTAAGTGCAAACGGTCAGAGTGAGACTTTTCCTAACGTGTCTCTGTCATACGGCACTTCACCGAAAACCGTCTCCAGACCTAAAATTGATGTGAAAGACAAGCGGCCTCGTTTCAGAATATCAGGTAAGTGGAGTTAGTATTAATTTAAAAATCATAAGTGAGAAAGTAACCAGTTTTCATAGAAAGGTCAGCCATGCAGAATACTGGGGAAGACGTTATAAGAAAAATCAGCTCTCATTTTATAGCTGATCCTGTGAAGTCAAGAATCTGTTACCTTTACCTGAGGGAAATCACATCCACTTCTGAGGGTTGGCTGGACCAACGATGAGTAAGAAAATGGGCCACATCATGCCTGTGGAGGAAAGACCCGCCACCCCCTCCCTTTCATGCCAGGTCCTGGAAGAGCTCTACACACCCGGCTCTCTTCCGGTTGGTGTTTCCACTCACAGGTTTGCTTTGGCAACCCAAAGAAGGCACTAATCTCAGAGAACCAGCTCACCCACCCACAGAGCAACTGCAGCCAGACCTGTTAGCCAGAACTGCTCATCTCACAAAGCACTGGACGAGACTCAGGGAGTCCTGAAAGACGCACTTTGCATTTATCAGCACTGATTTCCTACCTCCATTTACACGCTGTCCTGCAGGACTCTAATCCTCTAGTTTGTTTTGTGTTCTGTGTCTCAGAATGCACTGTACAGGAATAATTCTGGGTGTCATACTCATGTATATTGCATCATTTCGCACTCAAGTTAGAGGACCTGAATTTTAGCTAACACTCTCCTATTTTAACACATCTCATGTGCCAAGATGCATGCTATTTACACCTCATTAAAACATGAGACAATTATAGTGCTGCAATAAGAGACAGCTCTGTGTATTCTTAAGGGTTTGAATCAGCCAAGATGTTGGTGCCATGCAAGATGTATCGTTGACAAACGAGAACAGCTTTTGAGGTTGGTACAAGTAAGGTGTGCTCACGCTTGAACCCGTAAAGCAGCTCCTCCCAGAATTCACTGCTTTTTTTTTTTTTTTGAGGAAGATTAGCCCTGAGCTAACTGCTGCCACTCCTCCTCTTTTTGTTGAGGAAGACTGGCCCTGAGCCAATATCCATGCCCGTCTTCCTCTACTTTATATGTGAGGCGCCGACCACAGCATGGCTTTTGCCAAGCGGTGCCATGTCTGCATCCAGGATCCGAACCAGCGAACCCCGGGCCACTGAAGCAGAACGTGCGAACTTAACCGCTGCACCACCAGGCCGGCCCCTCAATACATTTTTAACAGTGTTGTCATGCTAAGCCACTCAGGTACAAAACTGGGACACTGAAATCCCCCTCTCACTACTCTCACATTCAGACCCTGCCAAGCCTTCCAGGCTGCTCGTGGGCCGTGCCTCTCTCGGCATCTCTTCCCTCCTCTCCTTCCCAACGCCACTGCTCTAGCTCAGGCCTCTTCAGTTCTCCCTGAGAGACCTCCCCAAACGCCTCCCAGAGCTGGTCTCTCAGCCCCTAACCACCCTCCCTTCATAGCCCTCCCCACTTCCCACAGTTCCGTCAGCAAGACGCTTCCTTTCAAACCCCTGTATTATTTCCCCATTATCCAGTGAATTAAGAAGAAACTTCTTAAAAGTCAGTGCCTCTGCAGATGTTAGCTCTGGGCTAGTCTTCCTCAGCAAAAAGAGGAGGATTGGTGGCAGATGTTAGCTCAGGGATAATCTTCCTCAAAAAAAAGAATAAATAAAAAACAACAAAAACAAATAAAGTCAGCCCGTAAGTCAAACTAAGTAAAAAAATTACAAAAAAAAAAAGTCAGTGCCTCTCAAACTGTGGTTCACAGACCACCTGGAAAAGATGTACGGGGCTGCCTGTGAAACACGTAGCTCCCAGGGCCACACCACACACCTACGTTAGCAAACTCTCTGGAAGTCGCCCAGGAGTCATTGGTCCTTGTAGTGAGTGACTCTTATGCCCACTAAAATCTGGGCTCCAACACCCTAAGTTCCAGACCTCGTGACGGGATACATCTGGCTCTGCTGGATTAACATGCATCAAACCAACCAGACAAGACTGAAAAAGAAATCTAACAGACAGGCTAGAAGTTGGAACGTAACAGTTGGAAGGCCGCTACAGCTGCCAGGACTTGATGGCTCAAGATCCTGGAAAGAAAGACAGGAAAGTGAGCCCAATATTCTCTCCCACATTGCCCTTTGTGGCTTTTCTGATTCCCAAGCAGCTGAGGATGAGAAGCCAAGCAGAAAGTAGTCATAGCTCTGAATACGAGAAAAATCATTTACCTTGGTACGTACCAACAAGAGAATAAAAGCCATCTCTAATGCTATCACCCACAGAACACCAACGCTGGCATTGTGATGTATTTATTTCCTTCTAGTCTTTTAAAATACATATTCAGACAATCCCAGAAATCTAACTTATGAGAACACTAGAACCTAAAAACATTAACCTACTATCCAAAAGTTACATAATCCCATTAAATATATTTTAAACCCCCTCTTTTCCCATTTACTGTAGCCCAGTCAAATATGATAAAGAGAAAAGAATTTCTCTAGAATTTTTTTACTGAGTGGTGAAATTATAGGTTAAATTTAAGTAGATCAATTCAAACCATACTGTTAATAACATACATGTTTCTTCCTTGTCCTTGAAACTTATTACCAGGCCAAACCTATGTTGGGACCAAAGACCAGCCAGGTGAGAGGTCAGGTTCTCAAATCAAGTGTTTCTGGATTCAAAGCCACATACCAATTACGCAACCTCAGGAAGGTTAGGGCTTGGCTTCCTGAACTCTAAAATAAAGACAATAAAAGTGTCACTGTCAAATAAGCATCGTGAGGACTGACTAAGCCACCAAAGGCCACAGCAAGGGCCCAGCACACAGAGCAGCTCAATGCCACCTGCTAACTGCTGCCTCCTGACCAACTGGGAGCTTCGTGACCACAGGCTTCATTTACATCTAACTCATCTTTCTGTTCCCAGCATGAAGCAGAGTAATTGGTACCAAAAAGGAAATCTATAAATTTTTTTCATTTTGGGTTTTTAAAAGAGAATTAATAGTTGAAATAAAAATCTAATGAAGGTTTAACAAAGGTCATCTATAAGGAACATACATGCGTGTATGTGTATAGTCTGTATACTTATGTATGTGTGTGTGTGTGTGGGGGGGGCTGTTCACTTACAAAGCCAGTGAAAGGTCAAAATACTCCATAGTTTTTCTTATGAAATCGTAGATTGTACTTTTGACTGAGTACTGTTCCAGTTTAGGTACTAAAGTTAGTGCTTTTCTTTGTTTTGTTTCCCAGTTCAGAGCACCATGAAGACGGAAAGACCTTGAGTCAACTGACACCTTCCTGCTTCAAACAGGACCCAACCAACCAGCACAGAAATTTGGGGAATCTGCCCTATTTCAAGTGATACATAAAATCTTTCTGTACAGGGGCTGGCCCGGTGGCACAGAGGTTAAGTTCATGTGCTTCACTTTGGCGGCCCGGGGTTTCACCAGTTCGGATCCTGGGCACAGACATGGCACCACTCAAGCCACGCTGAGGCGGCGTCCCTCCTGACACAACCAGAGGCACTCACAACTAGAATATACACGTACTGGGGGCTTTGGGGAGAAGAAGAAGGAAAATAAGACTGGCAACAGATGTTAGCTCAGGGCCAATCTTTAAAAAAAAAAACAAAAATCAAAAAGTAGAAGATCTGAAAACGGTAGGTCCACAGTCAGCAGAAACTGAGCAGTAAATGTGTCTTTGGGTTTGCTGCAGTCTCCACCACTCCCTACTGTATCACATGACCCAAATTTCAAATTTCTGACATTGCCCACCTGTCTCCTGTTGGCATCTGAGTTTGCAACTCTTGTTGCAAGTCTCCGTGCCATTCTTGGTCTTCAGCGTTCACTTCCGTAGTTTCTTTTTAATGTCAGACTCTCTCAGCCTTTGTCAACTGCAGGGGCTCTCAAACTTCACCCACACTGATGCCATGTCCATGTACTAAAACCAAAGAGCTTTTCACCTTGAGCTGCAAGGTATTTGCCACTCTGAGTATTTCTCTTTTCCGCTTTTTCTTTCCTTCCCTTCTCTCTGCATTTGGATGCCCTGTTCAAAGCCAAAACCTAAAGTGCTCAGTAAGAGAGAAGAACTAGCCACTCTCTCTCAAAATGGAATGAAGGAGGGGGTGTGACGTTCTGCTCCTCTATTAGAGCAAGCCCTGGATAGTCTACACAAAAGCCAACCAGGTCCCTGCAGACTGTCAAACACTGCCCTCCTTCTGCGCTCCCGGCGCTGAGCGCTCACGGAGGTGCACAACAGAAGCATCCCCTGGGCTTGGACTGTAGCAGCTAGCTAAGAGCCCAGGGGGGTAACAGCTGTAACCCCTCCCTGCCCACTCTGTGGAAAGGACACGGACACACCTAGGTGCACTACCTCATCCAGTGAAATACGTAACTGTCCCTTCTAGAAGAGTTCTCCTTCCTAAGCAATCATTATCTATCGGCTAAAGACCAACTACAGACAGGACCTACAGGGGACAGTCTGCCTTGCCTCCCTTATTTTTGTATGCTCCACATGAGTGACACAGACCACTGGTTCTCAGATTTTAGCCGGCACCACAATCGCCCGAGGGACGCAGCATCCTGAGTCCCTCCCCCGGGTTTCTGGTTCTGTGACTCTGGGACAGGACTTGAGAAGTCACATGTCTAAGTTCCCAGGTGATGCTGATGCTGAAAAAGGAAGTCCAAGGATAACAGTGACAAGACGTTGAGAAGCACCACATATATGTGGCCAGGAAAGAATTTCTCGAAAAATCTCAGTCTAAAAACGTCAGGAGTCAGGCACAACGGCCATTCATTTATAGGTGCTCCTTAAGTGTCCCGATTAGATGGTGCCGAATAAGAATGAAGAGATTCTCCACCTCCAAAAAGGGTCTCTCTTTACACATCAGCATTCTAGAAGGTTCCTCAGCTTGGCCTAGGGGCGCTTCCAACCAAAGCACTTCACATCTTATGTCTCTAGACGTCTCACTAGCAAGGAGTCTCTGTGTTTTTTCAAATGTGTATTACTAACAATTTTAGGCTTTGGTGTAGACAGTCGTATTCATAAACGCTACTCACAGTCGTGTCAGCTGCTCACGGCTAGGTTAAGACTCCAGTTGGAATCCTTGTTAAGACAGTGCTGACAACACCAACAGGTGTTACATGAACTCTGGACCACTCTACACACCAGCTCTCCTCTGTTCCAAAGATCGCATTCCAGGTAGTCTTTTAACCCGATTCTCTTTAACATATCGTCATATAAAATCGCTCTGTGAACACGAAAGACTGTTCAATTAACAGGGGTTAAAGTTGAAAACACAGAAGCGAGCGCATGCATGCATGCATGCACACACACACACACATCCACTCCTAAACCCAAAAGCACTGAATTTCCCCTCTGCTACAAATCTCTGAAAATAGGAAATAGAATATTTCCTTTCACTAAAAGGCTTTCCTGAGGAAAGCATGATGCAGATTATCATAATCGCCGCCTTTTCTGACAGACAACACGTAGGGGGTTTCCTCCAAGAGGGCTGAGACACTCCCTGGGGAGGGGAGGGTGATATCAGGTGTGTGTAGCAAGCTTCCAGGTTATTCTGATATGAGCCCACCTCCGTTCAACTCTCTCCCACTCACGCCCGCCTGTTAACTGATGCGTCAAGTGTTAAAAAATTGTGTTGGACTCTCACCTGTTGAAAATTTCTCAAAATACCATCTATTCAATCAGAAGCATGGTGATTCTATTTTCTAAAGTAAAATGAGGATAGTCTGTCAGCGGAACAAAATATTTTAAATCACATCTATCTACTAGTTCTTTTGACTCAAATATTTTTAAGATTTTCACATAGAAAGCTTTCTAATTTTTACAACCTCCTGACCCACATTCGAAGGAACCGTTTTGTTCTAATAAACACCACTGTGTTTACCCTTCTGATCCCAGGTTAAAAACTGCAATCAGCCATTTGATGTCAAAGAAAACAAACTAGACTAAGTCCACTTTCACAAAAACCTTATTCATAGATAAATAAGCAGCTTCAGAAACTGCAGCTCCCAGCAAATCGCGCCAGGAAAGAACAATGATGCGAGCAAAGCGCGGGAATGGAAAAGAGAGATCGCCTCTCTCCTTTAAATGACAAGAGCGTAACCTGCATGAAGGGAGGAGGCGGTTCTCTTAACCCTGGCAGGGAAAGAAAAAGAATAAATGAATATACATCTCAATTTCAAACATAATTTTAAAATTATCTGGAGGTGAAGCTGTCAATGAACCAACTGTACCTAGAACTCAGCTTCTCAAACACTGGAGCCATCGATACCTTAGTCCAAGATACCAGAATCTCCAGAACACGGCAGTGCCTTCCAGCTGGACTCCTAAATTACCTTCTGCCCCAAGAATCCAAATCAGGTCATGTCATCCCCTGCTTTCCATAACAACTAGAAAAAATTGCAAACGCTTGACCAAGACTCATAAGACTTTACATGATCTGGTGTATCTCTTTCACCCCAGCTCCACTCACCACCACCCTGCCATCCTTGCTCTTCATGACTCCACCATACTTCCTTTCCTCAGACACTCCAAGCTCATTCATACCTCAGAGCCTTTGCACTAGCTGTTCCTTCTGCCTACAATACTCTTCCACCTAATTTTCCAACGGCTGGTTCCTTCTTGTCATTCATGTCTAAATGTCATCTTCTCAGAGAGGCTTTCCTGATGACACCAACCAAAGAAGTCCCCCACTCAGTCACTCTCCTTCACATCTCTGCTTTCCTTTCTTCTTGGCACTTATCAATAGCACACATTTTCCTGTTCATCTGTTTTGCTGTGGTGGTGGTTGTTGCTACAGTTGTTTGTCATCCCCACAGTCACCATATTAAAGCAAGGACCCAGCTGGACCCCTGCACGTAGAACACAGCTGGATTTCCAGCACTAGAACAACACCTGGAACTCAGGACATCGTCAATAATTATTTGTTGAATGAATGAAACTCTCTTTTTACCACAGGGTGGAATTTGTCATCTGCCTAAGTGTTCTTCGTAAGCCCTTTCCAAGAGAGCTAGTACTTGGTCTTTCTGGGACACCACCTTCCTCTTAGATCTACAAGGTCCTCAGAGGAAGTGAAGGGAAAGTATCCAAGGAAATGATGAGAAGACAGAAAATGAAGTTGATTTAACTCGCTGCCTATATACCAATGAGGAGGATGGAATTGTCATAAATTATTGGTAAACATGTGAAAAGTGACTACCATTAAATAATTAAGCAAAAATAATCCAATTATATTACTTGGCCTTATTACGAATTAAACAATAATAAGCGTGTGAACATTTATATGCCGCGCATTAAGCAAAGTGCTTTCCCTATATCACCTCTTTTAACTCTAACTAAAACCCTGTGAGTTGGTTATTATCAGCCCTACTTTACAGATGAGAAACTAAGGCAGACTTGGAGAAGATAAGTTACTTCCCAAGCTTTTGAACCAGTGAGTGTCAGGTACAGAATTTGAATCCAGTTCTAACTTATTCCAAAGCCTCTGTATTGTTCACTATAGCTGCCTGATGTTCTCTCCCAAAGCAGTTAAAATAAAGAAGCTGTGGGGGCCAGCCCGGTGGCGCAGCAGTTAAGTTCACACATTCCGCTTTGGCGGCCTGGGGTTCACTGGTTCAGATCCCGGGTGCGGACCTACACACCGCTTGGCAAGCCATGCTGTGGCAGGCATCCCACATATAAAGTGGAGGAAGATGGGCATGGATGTTAGCTCAGGGCCAGTCTTCCTCAGCAAAAAAGAGGAGGATTGGCAGTAGATGTTAGCTCAGGGCTAATCGTCCTCAAAAAAGAAAAAAATGAAGAAGCTGTGAAGAGTGAAAGACAGGCAGAAAACAGGGCCACAAAAATTGCAGGTTTTACTTAAGAAAGTTAAATGTATTTGTGTGTGTGTGTGTATGATTCTACCAAATAAGAAATGTTATTGTATCACATGGACAAAAAAATTGCAATATGATACTCAAAATAAAAATCAGATTAAGAGAGTCAACAAAGAGAAATGATTCATTCCATTCCTCAGTTGCATTCTGAAATAACGCAACACAATTAACAAACTACAATAAAATAGATAACTGATAGTAAGTCTCAAAGGCTAACAGGTCAGGTTCAAATATGTAGGGTCCCGCTTAAACTGTGTAATGAAAAAAGGAAAGGAAGGTGCCCCACGAGTGTAAATGCTGAGGGCACAATCAGAAGCACCAAAGTCCGAAGGTCTTTGAAGCCGCCCCTTCCCACACTCGTCAATTCAGAGAGAACTAGAAGCATCCACCTTGGCCAGAGGAACCAGGAAGTGGACGGAACAACAGACAGAAGCCTGTGGCATCTGGTCCCAATCCTGGCCTTTGACCTTGGACAACTCATTTAACATCCAAAAGTCAAAATGTCCTCAGATGCAAAGGAGATGCCTTCACTGGGCGTCTCTCGGGCTTGTGAAAAGAATCAAATGAGAACAAATTAAATAAAACTTGCTTTATTCATTAAAAGCCTAGTTAGTGGCTAAGACGGTGGTGAAAACTCCAGAAAGAGCACGAAATGAGAGGAAAGGGAAAGCCAGGTGAGAACAGGAACGCCCCAGAGCTAGAACACAACAGGCAAAGAATGGTCAAAAATGCAGGCAAAAGTGGTAAGACAGAGAGGAAAGGCCCTCGCAGCTCTAAGAAATGATGCGAAGGCAGAAAGGGAGGCATACAAGTACACAGAGAGGTCACCTCCCAGTCTCCATGGGCACAGAACTGAGACACCTGGCCTTGGGATGACACATACTTTCAGATTTTGAGAATTGCCCTGGTTATTTATTCCTGAAAAGACATTCGGTGTCTTTTTCCATCAACAATGAAATCTGCCCAAAAACCAGCTAAAGGTGATGAACCCCAAGAAGTCCCAGACCATAGGATAGTGTGACTGGCCAAGGACTCATCTCACCCCCAAAGTCCACCAGAGGATCCTGAGAAGAAATTAGGACCACAGGGCCCACTGATCACCCCATAACTCCCTTCTTACCACTTGTCTTAAAAAAAAAAAAAAGCTTGTAATGAGAACTCTTCAAGTCCCAAGAAATATGCAAGAAATCTCAGGGGAAATGTCTCGTTTGGCTTGCTGAGAATTACCTGATGCTGTTGCTAGGTGGTGCTTATAAACATAAGCACACGCCCTGAGATTGCTTTTTTGCTTTAGCAGCCAAGTCAAGCATCCTGAAATTAAGTGTCGTCACTGGAGAACTTAAAAAAAATAGATCGAGCCCATGTCAGAGCAGATAGCAGGACCCACCAGCGGATCGTGAAAGGTGTCTGCAGCTGCGTGCTAAAGCAGGCTGCTCAAACTGGAACGGGCACACAGATCCCCCGGGGATCCCGTTAAACGGCAGATTCTGATGCAACAGGCCTGTGCTTCTGCATCCCTAACGAGCTCCCAGGTGATACAGATGCTGCTGGTCATGAACCAGGAACCAGACAGGAGTCAGCAGTCAAAGCAACAGCCAGTCCTAATACCATGCCCACTGGAAGTCCAGTTGCTATAAGAAAGAAGTTGAGAAAATAAGGTTTGAATTTCTTTACCCAAAGAAGGTTCATGATATTGGCAACAGGTATCTATCAGTCAGCGAACGAAGAACCTTCCTGGCCAGATGCAAGTCCTGCCCAGGATCCTCCTGGAAGTTGGCAAACAGCAGGGCAACCTCTTTGGCACCAACTGGTGCTCCTGAATGGTAGGAATCAACCTATGACAGACGTGACTGCTCGGGGAGAATGATTACGTCCTGGAGCTATAGGATAAAAGAGGAGAGGAAGCAGTAAAAATAAGGAGTAGTAATTTACTGAGAGTTTACACAAGACCACACAGTCAGGAGCAGAATTGGGACACAAACCCAGAGTCGGATGCCAGAACCCACACCCACTACTAAGTTCCAGTGCCTGGTACAAGCCATGGAAGCGAAGATGTGATGGAGGAGAGGAGAGCATTTAAGAGCATGACCCATAAATAAGGGACCCTGAGCAAATACTCTGTCTCTCTCTGCTTTAGTTTCTTCGTCTTTACGACGGGCTATTAACGGTTGGTACACCTCACTGGGTTTTCCGAGGATTAAATGAGGGAGTCCAGATAAAGCACTTAGCACAGCGTCTGACACAAAATAAATGCTTCAATGAATGTTTTTCCATTATTATGATTAAGAAAACTCTATGGCTGGAGTCCAGGAGATAGAACAGAACTGGGAAGAGAGTAGAATAAAGAGGAAAGTTCTTGACCTACGGCCAGATGGTCACAACTGCCAAAAGAAAAGGACCTCCCTTCTTCAGTGACCAGAGAGGCTAAAGGAAAACACATAACCCAACTGGAAGCAGGATTACAAAAAGAAGGGACCTCTGTGTGACGGGCCAACAGAGCGAGGTGCTACTCTGCAGGTGACCTACAATGTACCAGATCCCTATAGTTACTGTGGAAATTCCAGTCCCTCCATGACCAAAATGGTGAGTGCCACATACTAACAGACATCACAGGGAAACAGCAGTGCCCACCATGATCAGATAACGGAGAACGGACAAACGCCCTGAATCCCACAAGCTCAGACCTCAAGCAAGAAAGCCCCCTTTTCTCTTGGTTGGTGATGTGGAAATGTTACCCACGCTAGCAGCGCCAGAAACTGGCAGAGAGACTTCTGTTCTGGGACTAAAGCTGGTTTTATAGATGTGCCCACTCAACAACACACTTATTGAGAGCCTGCCCATTCTAGGCTCATCAACGACCAAGAGCAAGACAGACAAGGTTGCTGGGATAAACCAATGGCCCTTCCTCCTTGTTGACAATACTCCCCAAAGGCCTGAAAGCAAGCCAAGCATAGCTTGGGTAGTTGCTTTTTACAATGCAACTTCTAATATTTAAATCAAGCTTAGAGACAAAGACCTCATGCAAGTTAAGGTTTTGACCCAAGAAAACTTAACAGGAATGAAAACATAACACTATTTCTAAAACAGGGCTGACCTACAGACTGAATGAAAGCAGGAAATTGTGACATGTGTCCTACTTTGAGAACTGATCTATGAAAATCAGTACATGTAAATGACTGTGTGTCAGACACTCCTGGCTGCCTACCAATATCTATTCTCCCCTTTGTCCTTATTGAACAAACTCAAATTTTTTTCAGGGCCAACTCAACAAACACTACAGCAACCAGCCTCCCTTGCAGCATGAGATGGCCACGCGACAGTTCTGGCACCTGAGATGTAAGCCAAGTCACCTGATGGAGCTTCTTAGGGACCTCTTTAAAGGGGAAGACTTGGCTACCACCAGTCTTTTGTCCTCGCTGGGTCTCCTTTCTCCTGCCTGGAATAGGAAAGTGATCCTGAAGGTGGAGCAGCCATCTTGCACTGAGGCATTAGTATGAACATGAGTGCCACACGCTAAGCCACATGCTAAGAATGGCTGAACAGGATGACAGAAGGAGCTTGGGCCCCTGACAGCACCACAGAGCCCCCATATAGTCCTGAATTCCTTATCTCCAGCCTTCTTTTACAAGGGAAAATCAACATTCCCATTGGTTAATCCACTGTAAACTGGGTCTTTGGTTATGTGCGGCTGACCTTATTCTTACCTGATACATGTTGTAAAAGGTCATTTGCCTTGCAAGAGCCTTGACTGAGTCATTTGAAAGGCAAGGTGCCATGAAGTATGAATTAATTTGACTTCCAAATAACTTTCCTGACATATACCCAATATGTAGGATAAGGCACACATATGACCAGGTGCCGCTCCTCCACTAACGTATGATATTAATATCTCACATCACGGGAATGCTAAAGGTCTATTCACCAATGTGGTGAAGATTGTGAGAGTCCTCTAGGAGGGACTCTGGCAAGAACCTCCTGAGAAGATGGAATAGAGTGAAGCCATATCGCCTGAGGTCAAACACTGCTCTGTCACTTCCCAGCTGTGTGACAGTGGTCAAGGCACTTAGCCTTCCTGTGTCTCAGGTTCCTCAACTGCAAAATGGAAATCATATTTCCTACTTCAAAGAGTGGTTCTGCATATCAAATGAGTTAATACTTGCAAATGCTTAGACCTGTGCCGACACATTGTGAACACTTAGGATTTACTAATATTATGATAAAATTGGTCACAGTATAGTAAGGATTAATACAAATAAAAATTATAATGATAAAAAAATAATAACAGTAAAAGCCAGATGAATTAATTCATTCTGTAGACATGAGTCTTTTTCCTAATGTAGGCATCTGCCTAATAACATCAACACAGAGCAAGCTGTCGATTGTAGCCAGGGTTAGATAGTTTTAAATCTAGGCTTTCTGCAGCGCCCATAATCATCATATCTATACTCAGGCAATACCAAGGGTGGCAAAGTCTACATGAAGAGCTGTTTATCAGCAGGATGTATTTATAAAATGGGGGTTGGGTGGAGAGGTTAGCAAAGACAGCTAAAAATAGTCCTATAAGCAAACAAGTTTGCATAAGTCAATAGTTAATTAAAAAGTCAATACGTTCACATCACTACTATAAAAAATATTCATGTGTCACGCAATTTGGGAGAATGTAGCCTCTTGTCATCTAAGAGTTAGCCACACACTTTTCCTTGTACCTTTTCTAGATTATAACACAGAAAGCATCCAGGTCATCCTGTGACGCTGTACTTAAGGGTCCAAAAGGGCACAAGCATTCCGTGTAAAGTTGCCACGTGATAATCACAGGTATGTAGCCTAGTCAGTAACTAATGCTCCAGACACCAAGATACCGAAGCACCCGTCATTGCTCTTTCAGGTCAGTAGGAAACTTTCCCTAGATAAAAGCAATCTCAACGAAGTCAGAACGTTAAGGCAATGGGACACCAAAAGCATTTTAATCTGCTTTTCCTTTTAAATGCTAAACAAACATAACAGGATGTAAATTTACACTTCTCCCTCAGTCCCAAGAGGGACCAAAAAAAAAAAGACAAATCTTGCAGGTGTGAAGATCTCACTCCATAATCTTCCCGTGTGCCTGTTACAATTTTTCTGGTTGTACATTATCAAGTAGGCTGGCAGAGGATCAGGAAAAGCAAGGAGTGATAAATTGTAACCCTTTCCCTACTTGGAGTAGTACTGTCCAATAGAAATACAATGCAAGCCACAAATGTGAGCCTGGTGCAATTTTCAGTTTTTAGGAGCCATATTTAAGAAGGTAAGAATAAAGAGGTGAAGTTAACTTTAATAATAAATTTTATTTAACCTTATACAGCCAAGATACTCTCATTTCGACAGGAGACAAGTATAAAAAATTGAGATAGTTTAGTTTCTTTTTTTCATACCAAGTCTGCACACGTATGTGTATTTTACACTTACAGCACATCACAATTCTGAACAGCTTACATTTCAAGGGCTGAAGAGCCACGTGTGGCTATTGGCTACCATATCAGACAGAGGAGCTCTTGAGGCCAAAAATTGCTGAAACCATCAATTTCTTAAATTGCCTCTATGATGGGCATACAGGTAAAACAGATCAACTAATTCAGCCTCAGCAAGTTGCTAGTTGAGGAATCCAGTAGTGTCCTGAATGGGAGAATACACCCCATTTCAAAATTGGGTCTGGGTATTTATAGCTTTTAAGGTAATGTATTGTGCCAAGCACCGACAATGCCATTTACTCTTCATCCAACGTACAAGTATTTGTTGTTTTCAGCTTCTTTTTAAGTAAGAGCCCAGGAAATTTTGGTCCCTGGACAAACCTCTTCTCAGAAAAAGAGCGGATCCCTTCCCTCATCCCAGAGGAGCAGGAAATGGTCAGACATACCCCACTGACACAACCCATACATCCCGTATTCCCAGGACATCCCGCTGCACGTGGTCCATGTGCACTAAGCAGGCATGAGGAATGAGATGTAGAGATGATTGGTGCTCATTATGTCGCAGCCATGGGTGGGAGAGGTTGAAAGATGACCTGGTCTTACCAGTTTTACCTACCTCACAGGCTTACTGGGATGACCAAGGGCAATAACAGAGAGAGAGCTCTGAGCAAACTGTAAAGCGCTATACAATTCTAGTTATTATTATTGAGAAGGGACACCATTCCTCACCTGGAAGAGCAGATAGAAGAAAGAAAAAAACAGTGACTTGAAACAGAGAGATGCTGAGCTGGGAGGGAGGAACCCATGAAACCACTGTGTGTTCTGGATGGACTCGTTCCCTTGTAAGAGTACAAAGAGGCTTGAGGAACCTCTATGCCCTTTTGCTCCAAAGCTTGAAAGGTACCAAAATCTAAGGGTGACAGCTCAGAGGACAAGCTTCTACCCCTGCTCGACCCCCATTACCACCACACCCGCCGCTTTCTCTCATCCCAAATACAGCATAACTCAGGCGAGTGGTTCAAAACACATTTCTTCTTCCCAGGGTTTAAATGTGGCCTAAAAATGCAGCGCCACCGGGGGTACTGGCGCCTTCCCGGAGCAAAAGTCACCGAGTCCCGGGGAATCTGACTCAAGGTTTCTCGCCGGCGCGAATGCCTCAGTGTTGGCACTCGTGCAGCTCTCTCGCCTTTTCCAAGAAAAACAGAGGCTCGGCAAGCCGCCGGAGTCTCCCTTTACCTGTCCAACCGCCTCGGCACGATGCGCACCGCTCCGGGCAGGCGGCATTTACGAGGTCCGAGGGGAGTCACCACACAAAGGCGCCTTGTGCCTCTGCGCTCCGGGACGGGCAGCCGGGGCGCCAGGCACCGCACCCAGGCACGGCAGGGAGGGCGCCCCCGCCCCGGAGAGCCCCCCAGCCAGTCCTGAGATCGACACCCCCAACCCTCACGGTCCCTAAGAGAGGCCATCCCTGATCCCCGGGTTAAACATGGGGCTCCCCTCGGCTCGCCACAACCCGCACCCCGGAAAACAGGCACGAGAGCTAGGGGTGAACAGGCGACTCCGAAGAAGTTTGCATTGTCACCGCGCTGCGCCCTCAACGCTTTCTCGCCTGCAGGAGCCGCTGAGCACCCCCTACCCCAGCTCCCCGTTCGCCCCATCTCCGGAGACTGGAGACACCGGGCCCCCCAGGCCGCTCACCTCTGGTCCAATCCACCACTTGTTTGGGGCTCCACTTGGTCACGGGTTCCATGGTAAATGGCTTCGCTCCCCGCTGGGCTACAAATCGGCGATCAAGTCCTGCTGCCTGAGCCCGCGGCCCCTTCCCGGGAGAGCGCGCCCTGCGGCTTGTCCCCGCGCGCCCGAGCGCCCCGTCAAGGTTGCATGGCCGCGGTCAGCGGGTCATCCCGGCGCCACTCGGCCAGGGCTGCGCGGCCCTCTCCCCGGCACACGGGACAGCCGTGCGGCTCCTCCTCCAGCTGCCGCCGTCCAGCTGCAGCTCCTCCTCCTCCCCGCGCCGCCGCCGGGAGCCCGGGCACAGCTGCTGCTCCTGGGCGACGGCAGCTGCGGGGACGCGACCCCAGACCCTGGCTTCGGCTCGACGCGGGACCCTCCCGGCCCGGCTGCTACTCTGCGCCCACGGCCGGGATCACTTCCTCCGGCTCCCCGGCCGCGCGCTCCGCTCCCCCTCCAGCTCCTCCTCCTCGCGGCGAGCTCTCCCCGGGTCCCCGCTCCGCGTGCGCTGGCGTCCCCGAGCCTTCCCGCCCGCACGCCCCACCTTCTGCGCCTCCTTCTCGGTCGCTCTGGGGCAGGATCAGGGCAGAGCGTGCGCGCTCGGGTTACAAAGTTTCAGCTCCGGTCGTTGCTCTCGGAATAAAAGAGGGGGCGGGGCCGAGGAGCCAGCGAAACTCGTGGGAGGGGGCGGGGCCGCCCGAAACGGCCGCCTCCGGTTACTTTCCCTCTCTAAGCCCTCCTAGCACACACCCGGAGTGGCCGGGCCGTACTTTCCTTTTCAAGGGTCGGGTTGTAGGTCGTGCGTGCATCCTGGAGAGCCCGTTGGCTTGAGGGAGGCCCAGGTCCCATTGGTAGAACAGTGCGTCTCGGTGTGAGCAACAAGACACTAAAAAAAGTAGGATCTGCATGTTCTGTTCATTTTCAATGCTTTGTATCAATACTGCTCTGCGCCTAAGCCTTCCTCATTTTAAATTTCTTAAGGTAAAATTATTTCACTTTATATTTTGGATGACATAGTGACAGTTTAACTCACTTCTCTTTGAATGCGACTGCAATATTTCAGCTTCACAAGGAAAATGAATCATAATGAATTGGTATCTTTTAGCGTTATATATTGCAGAAATGTAATATTCATATTTGCAAAGCTAGCTAATGCTCATCTGGATTAGTCATCAATCTTGAAGGGAAAGTTGTTAGCCAGCCAAAAAAATATATCGTGTGCACAATTTCAGCCGCTGACACAAACAGAGCCCTTCCTTATTCACAGGACTCAATCTGAGGTCGGATTAACACCGCACTGGGAGAAAATCCTAAATTCGAACATCTAGCTCTCCTCCTTCAAGCCCCTCCTGCATTCCCTCTCCAGCCCCGAGGAGCTCTACCTCCCACTCCGAGTTAGAGATTCTTTGGCACTTAATAATTCTTACCTTCAATTATGGTTACTTATTTACATCTTCTGCCTGCAGACTGTTAACCCCTTGAGGGTAGAACCTACTTGATATTATACAGAGCTTTCTCTCCTCTCCCTCTTCCTACCACCTAGCTGGTAGCACCTAGCACAGGGTCAAAGGTGTGGTTGGTATTTATTCATTCAGTAAAGATCTGTGAATGCCTCCTGTGTGCCCAGTCGCTGCCTTCATTAAATAGTTGTTGAGTTAGTGTGATATGTACTATTTATACAGGTCTGTTTGCATGCACGTGTGGGAAAGATGGCTAGCAGCAGGCCTAAGCATCTGTTATGTAGCATGATGAGCTGGAGTTACCAAGAAGAATAAACATTTGAAAAAGTGAAACATCAGACCCACCTTCCTTGCAACTTATCTACAGAACTGAGGAACCACAGAGATATGCAGTTATCAAATACAATTATTTGGGTTTTGGGGGTTTTTTTTGAGTAAGAGTGACTGGCAGACCAGGAAACCTGGGAAAAGCAATGACAAAATTCCCGGTAGAGTAGTTGTCCTTCAAAAGGAAAGATGACTTTTAAAATTAATAACCTTCATTACTAGCCATCTTTATTGTAGGTAGTAGGGAGAAGGACCTTGATATTTGTCGTTGGATTCACTGGAAAATTAACCAATCTTATCCACAGCTGTAGTTACAGCAATCGCTGTATGTTGTGTCATCTTTGATTATAATTAGGGCGACCACATAATTTATCTCCAAACCAAGATATTTCTGAGTATGAAATAAGAGCTATCAATAATTATGTTGGAATAACATGAATAAATTGGGCAATATGGTCCCCGTAATTAAGAAGAAAAATCAAGTGTTAATGATTTTGCCATGGAATTTTACTTGATGTTTTCACAGTGTTTTCAAATTCATTTGCATTAGTCATTACTGGAGAGTAAAAGCTACAATTCTGGGAGTCAAGCAAGAGTTTGCAAAATTTCATCCCACTGAGTGAACACTCTGTCTATACTCAGTGAATAAACACATCATAGCTAGAGGAAGGCCATGCTAATGTCTATAACTGGGAAGATCAATTAACTATCTAAACGAATTAGCATTCTGTTTACACTTCAGGTCCTGAAGGCTAATTACTATTTAAATAAGGCCTTCTACTTTAATTACAGCTGTTAATATGTGAAAATTTTAGGGAGACCTGCCTTCCTGTCTGAAATGCAAACTTGAAGACATCTGAAGTGACTAATGATGTATGATAAAGCCAGAATCTTAGGTAAATAGCTTTGGAAATCAAAGTGCATACAAAATGATCATTGATAAATTTGCTAACTTCTCTTCCCTGCTATAACCTGTAGCTATACTGTTACAGTGTATCTGTGCACATTACGGAACTGCAGCTGTGCCATCTTCAGAAGCAGAATTCATTTGCACCTTAATGTTTACCACAATTCCTGGCACATAACAAGGAGCTGAATAAATCCTTTTATAGATTGAATTGAGTTTGTGGAAGAGCTGATGCTGGAGCCTGGTCTCCTAGATTTCTCTTTCCAGCACCTTCATTTATCTGACTTTGGGTCTCCTTGCACATTTAGGTCATTTATTCCATCAATGAAATATTCATTCAGTACTTGTTAGGCACTAAACTGGGCACAAGGAGGATTCAGAAAGACATGCTGAGCAGCTTTTATAGATCAAAGGCATCATGTGATGTTCTGAGGGGAGATTTTCCGCTGTAGTCTTTAATCAGAGCAAAGTACTCTGGTAAACCCAGACAAGGGACTTTTAAAAATGCATGTGATATTAACATTTTGAGCCAGTCCATATTTCATTAATTTTTTTGAGAACTAGGGATGGAGCATTTTGGACTTGTGGTTATTACCATAATTTGTTTGATAAACACAGGAGGAGCAAAATAAGCCAACTTTTAAATAAATTACTAATCTTCAAAGACCCAGTCTCCTTCCCCAGTCCAAAACTATGTTTTTCGGAATGGAAGAAAAAAGTGAATACATGGGCTGGCCCCGGGGCTGAGTGGTTAAGTTCGCGCGCTCCACTGCAGGCGGCCCAGTGTTTCATTGTTTCGAGTCCTAGGCCCGGACATGGCACTGCTCATCAAACCACGCTGAGGCAGCGTCCCACATGCCACAACTAGAATGACCCACAGCGAAGAATACACAACTATGTACCAGGGGGCTTTGGGGAGAAAAAGGAAAAAAATAAAATCTTAAAAAAAAAAGAAAGTGAATACATAAAGTAAGCGGCTCCAAATATTCCACTTTAACCCACATTCTAAGGTCCTTCTCTTGATTGTCATTTTCCTCCCATCACATTGCTTTTTCAGAACATTCAAAATTGCTTAATATTTTCTTCACATATGATGGTCTCACGTATGTCTCTTACATTGTCTTTTATCTTGAGAATCCCAAACAAACCTGCAAAATATTGCCTGGGAAATCTCCTGCAGTTAGAGCTAGGCATTCTTATCTCTGATATTACCTCACTGCAAAGTCATGGGTTAACTAAATTATCCAGGCGGCTGATGATCTTGTCTTTCATTCAATTCCTTTTGGTCTGAATTCTTCACGCCACAGTAATATAGTTATCTTCCTAAAGACCACCAGGTTCCCCATCAGATAACTCAGGTAGTAAAATCCTCCAACTTTTTTCGGTTTTTTTAGCCTTACAAGTGCTGCCCTACTTATTCGAATTCTTTTGATCACTCAGTCACATTAATGAAGTCATCCTACAGTAAGAAAGCTGATATTTGGCTTTCTAGTACTGAGCCCTCTCTGTAACTCAGAGATCAATGTCAGTTGGATCCACGTTCAAAAACCTCACCTATTTTGAATCAGACTTGGAGAAGTTGATTCAACTTTTCTAACACAAAGCAGAAACACTGACACTGTTAAATCCTATTTTCCAGGACTTAAAGCTGTATTTTTGAACAGTTGTTATAGGAGACAGTACCCACAAAAGAGCTGAGCTTACCGGAGAGTGCAAAAGAAGCTAACAAAGGAGCATGCCATGGATAAGGACAGAACGATCAATCCTGCATTTCCCCCCAGGGATTTATGCTACTTTTCGTTCCAGCTATCAAGTTGCAGAGTGTCCAAAAAGAACAGAATGCCATTTGCACCCGTTGTTCTTACGGTTTCCATTTAACTGCGTGGGAATGGTAATCTCTGAACAAGTAAACAGGAGACCAAGAGTTCAGACCCAGTGATTTTTGTTTCAAACATAAATTCCATGTTGATGTTTTAACATGGACAAAACTTCAGGGTGAAAAAAGATTAATGTAAGTCATTCTAAACCTAGAAATAAAACTAGAATTAAGTTAGGCCAAGGTAACTGTTAACATGAGAAATAAAATAGATTTGAGTATCATAAACACACTAAGAATTTTACAAAATTCTCTTGTGTGAACAAGCAGAACCTAAAAATAATTGTTTATTTACTATTTTGCACTTTTCTAACTTGAGTTTGGCATACCAGAAATATTTTATAATGCCATTTCAAATCAGGTGGAAATATATATCCAAATGCTCCAGACTATAATCAAGGAGCTTTAATGAACTTTGAGTTCAGTCTAAAAGATGTTTGCCCCTTCATTCCTTAGCTACAATTGCATACAGAGGAGAGAAATTTCTTCTAGTTTTAACCCATCAAGAGTATTTAAATTCTGCCGCCCAATGCTAATCAATGCATCTAGATTTTCACTAGGATATTTGAGCCTGTACCAGCGCTCTATTCCTTCATTTTCCACCACTAGCTCCTTATATTTGGAAATTCTATAGCCATTTGGGATGGGAGAAAGGCAGAAAGAAAAAGAACATCTTAGAAAAGCAGGAAATATTTCAGTCTACTTCAACATCAAAAGGGAAAGGATGAAAATTAATACCAATCAGTGTTTTCCGGTAGAGAGTCAGATGATTCCATAGGATTTTAAGAGGACTCCCAAAGGTCTAACTGAACAGGAAAACGCACACTTGCTGCCAAAAGTCAGCAAAATGGTTGTTAAAACCCACAACCAGCTCACAAATGATGGCAACAGTAATTGTTTTACAGTGTGCGTTCCACTCCGGAAAAAACTCCCAGATCAAATCTCTTTTTCCATTTGAGTTCTATATAAGTTTTGCTTTCAGTTACAGAGGAGTGGGGTTACATCCGTTCCTTTTCCACGTTTTTCTCCTTCTCCCGAGCTTAGTCCTAGAGAAACAGCGGTGTGGTGGGGGTGGGGGAGAATCCAGGAGCTGGAGGAACCCCAGTTTAGGGGCCAACAGAAAGCCCTTTGGTAGTTTAGCTCATACCCAAGTCCCAGGAAAACCCTGCTGCTGGGCGGAATGAAACAAAGGTGGTACCTGCATAACCCCAGGCAGGTAGGCCAGGAGGCCTCATTTCTGTCCTTCTCCAAATAATGTCCCCTGTGGATGCCACACCGTGGTCAGCCAGGTGGA